>NC_135894.1:23141197-23624631 GCF_964194155.1 Cetorhinus maximus
GGGCTAGTCCAACGTTCACACTATCTCTGACCACTAGCTAGCAGTGCTGGCTGATAAGCTACATTCTCTGCTCTTCAAAGATTGCAGTCACTCTTTCTGCATTCTCATCCTTGTTTTCAAATATGCCCCCCCCTCCCCCAATATGGCCTCATGCCTCCCTATCCTTGTAACCTCCTACAACCTCTGCTGTCCTCCAGTACTGACCTCTTGTGCATCCCTACTGTCTTCACCACTATCTAGGCCCTAAGATCTGGAGGTTCCTTCTGAAGCCTCTCTACCTCGTTAACTCTTTTGCTTTCTTTAAGATTTTCCTTCAAATCCACCTCTTTGACAAAGCTTTGGGTCACCCGCCCTACTATCTATTTATGTGGCTCAATGTGTCAAATTTTGCTTGATAACACTCCAGTGAAACACCTTGGGATGGTTTAATATGTTAAACGTGCTATATAAAAGCAAATTGTTGATGTTGAAAGACGTATTCTCTTCAATATGACTTGATTGATTCTCATCCCCAAAGAATGATAGAGTCATTGGACGAGATTTTCCCTGAATTGCACTAATTGCGGCAGCACGTGTAAATCTTGGTGTTTTTGGCGCTGGCCTCAGCGGTGGGTTTCCATTGTCTGCTTCCTGCCTCATTAATTATGCAGGAACAGGGAGTACGCCGTATCGCTGGTGAGCGGCCTCTGATTCACCCGCCATGCCATGGCCTCGCCTCTTCCTCACTCTTTGCACCATATTTAAACTGCAGCTACGCGCACAGCTCTCCATGTCCGCAGTCCAGGACTGCTTCACTCATGACTTGGCCCTGAAAGCCAAGAAGATGGAATCACCAAAGTTCAGTGATGCCTCACCGGAATGCTTTTCGGATGCCAGTGGAAGCCCACTGCGTTGTCCTGTACCTCATCTCTGGCTGCAGGAGGTCCAACAACCTCACCGCAAAGGCCTCGGAGGCAATTTCAGCAGTGGCCAGCGTAGAAAGAGGATGAATGATCTCAATCATGCTGCCAGGGTAAGTCAACCATTTCATCACCCCACAACTCACACATTCACTGGCATCTCACTCACTGACATCACCACTCACTCTCCACACACACCTGGATCTCCTCTGCAGATCGTGCCCACTTCCTGCCCATGGAACCACTTGCCGCCCTCACATGCCAGGCAGCCTTCTGGCATGTGTCTGGCTCACACTCTCTCCATTTGTCTTTATGCAGGAGAGGACCGTGCACAATCGCAGAGAGAGGTCTCAGACCAGATGGGGGGCTGGAATGCCGGAACTTAAAGCCCTAAGAACAGAATTCCCCAAGTTCAAGAACAGAGCCATCGAGTTGGCTGGAGAGGATGTGGACTGTGCCTGTGGTGAAGGTGAGGTCGGCGGCAAACATCCACGTGAGGATCATGCTCCAGATCATCCATCAGTCCACACTACTGTGAGTACAACCTCCTGTCTTTTAATCAGCTGCCATGCAATAATTATCTCTACTTTGTCACAGACACCTCTGACAAGCGCCTCACGCCCTCAGCCATTCAGGCCTTCAGCTCCTGTCCCGAGGATACCTCAAATGAGGAACCAGAACACAACAGCCTTGAAGACTGATCACAGCTCTCACCTACGCCCTCCACCAGCGCAGAGACTCACACTTTGGTGGAACCTAGATCCAGAGCAGGCTCGGGGTCATGAGTGGATTGTGGACAGTGTATTGTAGGGAGTGCAATGTGAGGGTGCATTGTGGAGAGTGTATTGTAGGGAGTGCAATGTGAGGGTGCATTGTGGAGAGTGTACTGTAGGGAGTGCAATGTGAGGGTGCATTGTGGAGAGTGCGTTGTTAGGGTGCATTGTGGAGACTGCATTGTGAGGATGCATGTGCGGAGTGCATTGTGGAGAGTGCATTGTAGGGAGTGCAATGTGAGGGTGGATTGTGGAGAGTGCATTGTGGACAGTGGAATGTGAGGGTGTGTTGTGGAAAATGCATTGTGGAGAGTGCGTTGTGAGGGTGCACAATGCAGTATGCATTGTGAGGATGCATGTGCGGAGTGCATTGTGGAGACTGCATTGTGCCGGTGCATTGTGGAGAGTACAATTTTGAGGGTGCATTGTGGAGCGTGTATTTTTGTGAGTGCATTATGGAGAATGTATTGTTGTGAGTGCATTGTGGAGAATCTATTGTGAATGCATTGTGGAGAGTGGACTGTGAGGGTGCATTGTGGAGAATGCATTGTGAGGGTGCATTGTGGAGAATCTATTCTTGTGAATGCATTGTGGAGAGTGGACTGTGAAGGTGCATTGTGGAGAATGCATTGTGAGGGTGCATTGTGAGGATGCACCCTTACAATACACTCTCCACAATGCACTCACAACAATACACTGTCCACAAAACACCCTCACAATGCACCCTCACAACGCACTCTCACAATGCACTCTCCGTTATGCACACTCCACAATTCACTCTCACAGTGAGGGTGCATCATGGAGAGTGTATTGTTGTGAGTGCGTTGTGGAGAATGCATTGCGGAGAGTGGATTGTGATGGTACATTGCGGAGAGTGCATTGTGAGGGTGCATTGTGAGGGTGCATTGCGGAGAGTGGATTGTGAGGGTACATTGCGGAGAGTGCATTGTGTGGTGCAATGTGGAGACTTCATTGCGGAGTATTGCTTTGTGGAGAGTGAGGGTGCAATGTGGAGAGTGCATTGTTGTGTGTGCATTGTGAGGGTGCATTGTGAGGGTGCTTTGTGGAGAGTTTACTGTTGCGAGTGTATTGTGGAGAGTGCACAGTGGAGAGTGCATTGTGGAGAGTGCACTGTGAGGGTGCATTTTGGAGACTGCATTTTGAGGGAGCATTGTGAGGGTGCATTGTGGAGAGTGTATTGTGAGGGTGCTTTGGGGCGACTGCACTGTGGAGAGTCTATTTTGAGGGTGCAATGTGGAGAGTGTATTGTGAGGATGCATTGTGAGTCTGCATTATAGGGCTGAGTTGTAAGGCTGCATAATTAAGCTGCTCTTTGAGTCTCCCTTGAAATTATCACAAGGTGACATTTCAACCTTGAAATTAACTTAGTAAAGAAAATTAAAATTTACATTTAAACAATCAGGGTTTGCTTTTATTTTCCAATATGTTGCATCTCTTTGATCATCCCATTGCTGGTGCCTTTGATCCATCTCTGCTTTTGCTTTCTCTATTCTCTCCCATTTGCACCCATTGCCTTCAGTCTTGTCCACTGGTTCACTTTGATCCATCAAGTCTTTGATCCGCTATTCTTCCCCACTGCCTCTGATTATTCTAAACCATTCTAACTTAAAGCCAATCCTTCCTTCATTGACAACTCTCTTTGCAGCCAGGTGCCTCTTTTTGTCTACTCCCCACACAGGCTCTCTGTGCTGGGCTTTAATTGTTGTACTATGCCTTTAAGGGATAGCAGCACGCTATCTTTAGAAGGGAAGTGTGTCATGTGATCTAGTTTCAGTTTCACTTTGGAGTGTGAGCAGAACACAACAAACACAGCTTTCTACCTTTGCATTTTTTAAACTCATTCATGGGATGTGGGCTTCGCTGGCTGGGCCAGCATTTATTCCCCATCCCTCGTTGTCCTTGAGAAGGTGGTGGTGAGCTGCCTTCTTGAACCGCTGCAGTCCATGTGGTGTAGGTACACCCACAATGCTGTTAGGAAGGGAGTTCCAGGATTTTGACCCAGCGACAGTGAAGGAACGATGATATATTTCCAAGTCAGGATGGTGAGTGGCTTGGAGGGGAACTTCCAGGTGGTGGTGTTTCCATGTGCCTGCTGCCCTTGTCCTTCCAGATGGTAGTGGTCATGGATTTGGAAGGTGCTGTCAAAGGATCTTTGGTGAATCTCAATAAATGTTCCTATGCACCTAATGATAATAAATGAACCCATAATGTGTTTACACAATCCTTTGTGAGGCATTGGTGCCTTTATATGTGGGTGTACCTACAGCACATGGACTGCAGTGGATCAAGAAGGCAGCTCACCACCACCTTCTCAAGGGCAATTAGGGATGGGCAATAAATGCTGGCCCAGCCAACGAAGCCCACATCCCATGAATGAATAAAAAAACCCGCAACCCCACCTGTTAACAGGACCCTGCTGGCTGAAGGCAGAAGCCACTGGATATTGCCCCACCCCACTCCCACCTTCACCCCTCCCCAGTGGCCTCCCACCTGGGATATCGAGCAGGCAAATCGATCACTTCGCCCGATAAAGATTCAAGGCGAGAATCCCTCTTGTGGTCCATGTTGAACAATCCCTTGCCCCCTTACATCCTGCACGAGGTGACTTAGCCACGCTGAGTGACTTATTGGTAGCTGTGTCTCCAGCTGCCTGGGAGTAAGCCCTGGAATTTCTTCCCTAAACCTCTCCACCTCTGTACCTCACTTTACTCCTTTAAGGCGTGCTTTAAAACCCACCTCTTCGACCAAGCATTTAGTCATCTGTTTTAATGTCTCTTTACGTGGCTAGGGAGATAGGTGGAATTGATGGCTAGTGTTTAGCAGTGAGAGATTCAGGAATAAAATAAGTGTCTATGCAAAGTAAGATCCCACAAGCATCACTGAGATCAATGACCAGTTAAAATGTTTTTGTTCAAGTTAGAAATGTTGCCCAGAACACCAGGAGAACATAAGAATAAGAAATAGGAGCTGGAGTAGGCCATTTGGCCCCTCAAGCCTGTTCTGCTTTTCAATAAGATCATGGCTGATCTGACTGTGTGGCCTTAACTCTACTTTCCTGTCTGCCCCCCATAACCCTTGACTCCCTTGTAGATTAAAGATCTTTCTAACTCAGCCTTGAACATATTCAATGACCCTGCCTGAACTGCTCTCTGGGGAAGAGAGTTCCAGAGACTAATGACCCTCTGAGAGAAGAAACTTCTCCTCACGTCCCTCTTAAATGGGTGACCCCTTAGTTTGAAACTGTGCCCTCTTGTTCTAGATTGTTCCACAAGGGGAAACATCTTCTCAGCATCCACCCTGTCAAGTCCCCTCAAAATATTAAATGTTTCAACAGGATCACGTCTCATTCTTCTGAACTCCAACGAGTATAGGCCTAACCTACTCAATCTTTCCTCAGAAGTGGAGCTTGAGCCTACAGCTTTCTCTGCCAGAGGTGAGAATGCTACCGCTGGGCCAAGGCTGACACTGATAACTGATATCACACTCTGTGGCTGAGGATCCCTCTGTACTATTCACGCCTTGCGCTTAGAAACTTGACCTTTCATTAAGGTCAATAAGTCCAGTGCTGGCTGGTGTAAATATTCCCTTAACAGAGTCCCTGCTCAGGTCTGTGAAGGTCCATTAACACAAGGCAGAACCTGGATTAATCTAAGCCCAACATTATCTAAAGATGTGTGCAAGAGAATCAAACCCTCTCTCCATTGTAGAGCAACTGCTAAAGGGCTGATTCTCTGAGTGGTGTGTGGTTATGATGAGTTCACTTAGTTAGCCATGTGGGGTTGTAATATTCTCTGACTGGAAGGAGTACATCTCTCCTCCAGCAACAATTAATCATAGCTTAGTGGCTTGAGAGGCTGGGAGTGGGCTCCATGATTGCTGTGACAGGCCACAGGTAGATAGGAACCCAGATGTGCAGCTTGGGAAATTGCAAATTGTCGCCATTAGCAGATCTGAAAATGGGTCAGTGATGAGTAACAGCGGGCAGGTAGCTCTCAGGCCAGAGTGGTCACCCAGGAATTGGCACAGTAAATAAAGGGTGCACAGAGTCAGCAAGGGCTGTGGCACAAAGGTTTGCCCTATGGAGCCAGGAGGGAGTGATGGAAGGTAATAAAGACTTGTCTTTCTGAATGCAGCAAACATTTTTATTCTACCTATCCTGGCCAACATTTATCCCTCAATCAATATCACTCGAACAAAGTATCACGGTATTATACTGAGTTTGTGAGAGCTTGCTGTGCGCAAAATGGCTGCCACATTTCCCCACATCACAACAGTGACTACACCTCAGAAATAATTAGGATCTCCTGGGGATGTGAAAGAAGCTATTTAAATGCAAGTTTTTCTTACTATCCGGACGTTTCCTTGTGCACCTTAACTATGCCATGCTGTTCGACACAGTTGTTTGCTTCATGTCCCAGTTTATCCCATCACAGATGGGACTGAGTCATGGAGAAGGTCACTGAGTCACATACTGCAGTCAAAACGATGGGTACACATTCATCACAGCTATAAGAAGCATCTGCTTAGACACGGGGCAGAAACTAATGAATGACCAGAACATGAGCTTGTGCATTGAGTTTATTGGAGGGCCCAGTGAGAGTTCACAAAGAGGTAGAGCCACAATCAGGTAGACTATTAACTACAGAGGTTCATGGTTTCATCTTTAAGATGTTGGAACACCAGTGTGTTAGCTAGGACACATCCACCCACTGGATGGATTAAAGGCTGGAATGGGGGTAAGATCCGCTTCAGAAATATAAAACCCCTATTCATCCCCATCCCAATCTCTGAGATATTAAATAGGCTTAGGAATATAAATGGCAGGATTACATTCCCCCATGGATAGAGTGTAAATTAACATGGTGGCTGATAAACAAATTTCGGTGACGCAGGCAATAAGCAACTTATGGACAGCACCCCCCCATGCCTTGAACATTGTGGGCTGGCTGTCCAATAAGGAATCCTGTTAAATTGGCTTCAGTCAACTAGAAAGGAGGTTGCCTCCAATCTCAGCGATGACTTCAGATGGATTATTGGCATCCACCTAAATGGAGTTAAAGCACAGATTAGCCAGGGACTAATTGAATGACGAAGCAGGCCCAAGGGACTGACTGTTCCTGTTGATCTTAGATGCCAACCACTATTAGCTTAACCAGGGAATGTCAGAGGCAGGCAATGCCTGACAGGCCAGCGGCAGTTTCCGGAGTTTGAGATATCGCATTCAACCAAGTGATCAAGCTTCTCTCACACCCTGATTGAGTGTTACCAATGTCTCCAGTGTTCTCACACCACACATTACCTGGTAGTGATCAGAGCTGTTAGAATTGGAGCACAGAGTGCACCTCACTGGGTATGTAACCCTAAGGTGAGATGGAAATTGCAGGGAGAGACACAAAGGGCACGTTAGACACTTTTAATACTTATTCTACAAACACAATAAGAGATAAAATCGCTACCTTTGCCATTATTGCCCTGTACCATCTCAATGAAGCATTCACAGAAACATTGAGAATGGCTGCAGTGTGTGATAATGAAGGAGAAACAATCTGCCCTACAGTGGGTTATTTGTTGTACAATCTAACGTTGTCTTCATCTGTGTGTTGTAATGACATTAGAATATAAGAAATAGGAGCAGGAGTAGGCCACACAGCCCATCGTGCATGCTCCGTCATGTAATACGATTGTGGCTGATCTTGGGCTTCAGCTCCACTTTCCTGCCCACCCCTCATTTCCCTTCATTCCTTGAGGGACCAAAAATCTATTTATCCCAGCCTTAAATGTATTCAACAATGGAGCATCCACAATCCTCTGGGTTAGGGAATTCCAAAGATTCACAACCCTTTTGAGTGAAGAAATTTCTCCTCATCTCCATCTTAAATGATCATGTCCTTATCCTGAGACTGTGCCCCCATGTTCTAGATCCCCCAGCCAGTGGAAACTTCCTCTCAGCATCCACCCTGTCAAGCTCCTTCAGAATCTTGAATGTTTCAACGAGATCACCTCTCATCCTTCTCAACTCCAGGGAACATAGACCCAATTTACTCAGCCTCTCATCATAGGACAACCCCCTCATCCCAGGCACCAATTTAGTGTGGCCTTCACTGTGCTGGCTCCAATGCAAGAATACCCTTCCTTAGATATAGGGATCAAAACTGCACACAGTATTACAGATGTGGTCTCACTAGAACCCTGTACAATTCCAAGACTTCTTTATTCTCGTACTCCAATCCCCTCAGAATAAAGGCCAACATGTCATTTGCCTTTCTAATTGCTCGCTGTACCTGCATGCTAACTTTCTGTGTTCCTTGTATGAGTACGCCCAAGGTACTCTCAGCATCAACACTTACAAGTTTCTCACCTTTTAAAAAACATTCTGCTTTTCTATTCTTATGATTGAAGTCAATAACCTCACACTTCCTCACATTATACTCCATCTGCCACCTTGTTGCCCAATCACTTAACCTGTCCGTGTCTCTTTGCAGCCCCTTTGTCCTCCTCACAGCTTACGTTCCCACCTAACTTTGTATTGTCAGCAAATTTAGATATGCAATGCAGGAAAAAAGCATGCAGAAGACACAAAGGTTCCAGCTCACTGACTCTTCGTTCCACTGGGGTCAAATATAAAAGTACATTCATGGAAAAGCTTATCCTGAAGAAACAAACTCCTTACAGTGAACGACTGTTGCTCGACACTATGAAACACAGAAAAAACATTGAGAGCTCAAGTCCTTTTCCTGAATCAGCTGTGTTGCAAACTTGTTTGTTCAACAATGGGAGCCTTGAGTTCAGCAGGAATGCTGGGTCATGATCATAAATCTCTTTTGTTTATCCCCTATCCTCACTCTCTGCAAAACGACTTGGGCTCAAAACTGGACTTGAAACACAGTAAAAAAATGAAGTGAAGAGCCTGTGTACTTGTAGCACTCCTTTTGTTAGTCCCCCTTGAACATATGAGCCAGGTTACCTTGCCATTGTTATGACATTGTGTTATATAGAATATTAATTTATAATGTCATCGGCTAGACATATATTGACATATATTGAACTTTTTGAAAATAATGATTTTTCTAAGTAAAGGACACCGTCCGACAGCGGTTGCTATGTTTTATTTGTGAAGGACACATGCTGCTTTATGGAGTCGCAGAGTCTATGGAACTCTCAGAGACAATGGCTAAAATAAGCTCAGATTGAAATTGGAGAGGGACTGCCACAAAGGCAAATCAGCTCTTTCTCTGAAACCTCTCTCATCAAAGCGGAGCAGTTTGTGATTTGAAAACCCACCAGAAGACGTCATTACTGCAAACCCAAGGGTTCTTAATGGAAGATTCTGAATCAACGCCACTGTCTCCAGAGTAAAGAGAATCAACCAGCCATGACTGCAGACTGACTGCTCCAGTAAGAAACCCAAGTACCAGCAGCTACTGTTAGAAAGTGACCCTTCAGGTGTAAACAAGCATCCAGACAATCTGTGAATATTATTGTTCTGACTTTACCTTTTAGTTGGCCAAGTTTATAAGATCTGATACTCTGTAGAGTTTTATTTCTTTTATTCATGCTTGGGGGCTTGGTTGTGTGTGCGTTCATTTTGCACTCGTGGGTAGCTGGACATATTTGTGCTTTTTAAACTTTTGGTAATAATTTCTGCATCTTTACCTGAGTGAGTTTTAGCAATAAAATTAACTCTTGTTCATTTAAAAAACTCTGCTGGCTTATTTCTTACACTGAGCTATGCACAGTTAAGTGCATGTTGAATTGTCAATATCACACCTTTTTTAAATTTCAAGCTCTGTTATAACCAATGGGAATGGGACAAAGAGTTCATCCCTCCTAACCTGGTCGTAACGCTATCCAGACCACGAGTGATACCTCCAGCATCTTGGGGATCCTAAGACTCTGAGGGATTCTGTGCTGTCCAAAAGATGCCCACTCCAGTGGGCATCACCTGTCCCCTGACATAAGCCTCAGGTTGATCTCTTCCACCCCTGCTCTTGCAAGCCTGCCAATGCTCCAGACCATCACTTGTAGCCCCTCAGCTTCTCCCTGTACCCGCCATGGCAATTGCGGAGACAGCGCAAGAGTCGGGGAGACAGCATAACCTCCCCGTTATAGATATATTATCTGCAATCTCTTCATGTAGGTCATTAATATAGATTGTCAGTAGTTGAGGCCAGCACGGGTCCTTGTGGCATTCCACTATTTACAACCTGCCAACTTGGAAATGACCCATTTATGCCAATTCGTTCAATTCGTGCTGCAAAGTAACTGTGACCTGGGATCAGCCAGATTGATCTCCAAAGTTTCTTATTTTGGCATAGGGCGTTCCTAACCTGGTGGGTACAGGGAGAAGCTGAGGGGCTACAAGTGATGGTCTGGAGCATTGGCAGGCTTGCAGGAGCAGGGGTGGAAGAGATCAACCTGAGGCTTATGTCAGAGAACAGGTGAGGGGGACTGGAGTGGACATCTGGGACAGCACAGAATCCTCCTGAGTCTTAGGATCCTCAGACTAAAATGGTGTCAATCAGAATGTGTCCAATCTGCCATAGGTCCCAAACCTCCAGCAAATTAATAAATTCCTCCAGAATGCCATGAGGCTGTGCAATTGCTGGGCTTGTCTCTTGACATGTGTCCTGGGCAACACAATCGCTACTAGGGATAAGGGACTTCTGCTATATGCAGAGCTGAGAGAAGCTGGAATTGTTCCCCTCAGAGCAGAGAAGGTGAAGGTGAAATTTAACAGAAGTGTTCAAAATTATAAGGAAACTGTTTCCACTGGCAGGAGAGTTGGTAATCTGAGGAGAAAGGTTTAAGGTAATTGGCAAAAGGACCAGAGGGGAGATGAGGGGAATTTTTTTCCACAGTATATTGTTATAATCTGGAATGTACTTCAGAGAGGTTGGTGGAAGCAGGTGCAATAAAAATTTCCAAGATGGAATTAGTTGTGTATTTGAAGGGGAAAGATTTGCAGGGTCATTGGGTCTAATTGGATAACCCATTCAAAGAACTGGTGCATGCCTGATGGGCTGAATGGCCTCCTTCTGTACCTTGAGATTCTTAATTCTATATTAATCCTTGAGAAGTGCAAGGCAGTCGGAGTTAAAGTTGTTTTATTCGTTCATCAATGTGTGTCACTGGCATAACGTTAGGCTTAAACTAACCCAGGTGCTGGATTTTAAATTTCCCTTTGCAGATCTGAGCAGAGCCTGAGATAACTTTTCTTTTTATTCATTTATGGGATGTGGGTTTCTCTGGCTGGGCCAGCATTTACTGCCCATCCCTAGTTGCCCTTGAGAAGGTGGTGGTGAGCTGCCTTCTTGAACTGTTGCAGTCCATGCAGTGTAGGTACATCCACAGTGCTGTTAGGGAGGGAGTTCCAGGATTTTGACCCAGCGACAGTGAAGGAACGGTGATATATTTCCAAGTCAGGATGGTGTGTGGCTTGGAGGGAAATCTGCAGGTTGTGATGTTCGCATGCATCTGCTGCCCAGGTGGTAGAGGTTGTGAGTTTGGAAAGTGCTGTAGGAGAGGCCTGCAGATTGCTGCAGTGCAACTGGGGGATTGGGAATAACTGGAGCGGCTCTTCGAAGGAGCCAGTGCAGACTCGATGGGCCGGAAGGCCTCCTGTGCTGATTCTATGATCTATCTTGTGGGTAGTACAAACCGCTGCCACCGTGTGTTGGTGAAAACCATCCAACCCGACTTCACCCAACTCAGGCTGTATGTCCAGCATGAGCAGCCAATATGGTGAGAAGGCCAGAAATCGGTTTCACGACATTGTGAAACCAGTTTGCGATCGTCCACTCAGCCTGTCAATGGCGGGCCGCATTTCACCCATTGGACGTTGGGAATCTCATTGTAAGACATCCGCATTGCATTATAAGGCCAGCCCGCCGGAATCATCCCCTCTGCTGGATTGTCCACCCACCCCAGTCACACCCAAGTGTTTCACAACGGCATATATAAGGTGTGCATTTGGCAGACTGCACTTTGAGGGGAGCTTGAAGGTGAGTACACAGTAATGCTGCACAGTGCTCGCCTGGGTTGCCTGTTGGACTTCAGTGTTCAGGTACATTGGCATGGTGGGGGGTGGCTGCGGGCAAGGGCTGCCCTGCGGTTGAGGTGACTTGGGGTTGGGGGCCTGAGCTGAGAGCACAGCATGCAGTCCAACGGGCAGGGCTGCCGCCAATCGATCGGGTGGAGTGGGGAAGGGGTGGGTGGGGTTTCGGGCAGCCATGCAGCGCACTAAACTCTGGCCATCCAAATGGTGGCCAGTGCTCTCCGGGATGCATTAAGGGGCCTTCAGACTTAACCAAAACAGGTTCTTAGTACACCCATGCTAACCCACGCATCTCTTTCTCTTTCATCCTGCAGGAGGAGTACATCAGGAGCATGGAGCCTGGTGAACTAGCTGTATGCCTCGTTGCGTACAAAGAGCGGAGGCGATGGAGGAGCGACAGAGACTCCTGGCTTTGCAGAGGGAGGAACAGCAACCTCAGGAAGAAGGGGTGGCTGGGGCTCCCGTGCATGCTGCTGAAGAGCCACAGCGAGCTATCCTGTGTTTGTGCATTGCTAGGCCCAGGGTCTACAGACACTGCCTTCCATTCCTGCAGATGACCGAGAACCAGCGTCACTGAAGACTGCACGTGTCTAAGGAACTGGTCGGTCACATCTGCCAGTTACTGCAAGATTTGGTGCCATGGGGACATGGAGGGCATCCACTGCCAGTGGCTGTGAAAGTGACAGCAGTGCTCAATTTCTACGCCAGTGGCTTCTTTCAGGGCTCCACAGGTGACCTCTGTGGGATCTCACAAGCCTCCAACCACAAATGCATCCATGAGGTCACGGATGCCATCTTTGCGAGGACACACAACTTTGTGCATTTCGCCCGGGACCAGGACAGCCAGGATACAAGAGCGATTGGATTCGCCCAGATCTCGGGTTTCCCACAGGTGCAGGGTGTGATCGACTGAACTCACATGGCGCTCAGATCTCCATTGCAACAAGGGGTCAACTATGTCAATCGCAAGGCTTCCATTTGCTGAATGTGCAGCTGGTGTGCGACCACCACAAACGCATCCTGCAGGTCTGCGCATGGTTTCCAGGGAGTGTCCACGACTCCTACATTCTCAGTTGGTCACAGATCCCTGACATCTTCCAGGGTCCACAGAAGCTGCAGGTTTGGCTCTTCGGGGACAAGGGCTACCCACAGAGGCCGTGGCTGATGACACCCGTGCAGCAGCCTCAGACTGCAGCAGAGCGACGGTATAATGAGGCTCAGGCTGCAACTCACAACTTGGTGGAGCAGAGCATCGGGATGCTGAAGATGAGGTTCCAGTGTCTGCTCCGGTCTGGTGGAGACTACAATACAGTCCACTGAGGGTGTCACACATCATCATCACCTGCTGTACCCTTTACAGCCTGGCGGTGCAACAGGGAGAGGAGCTGGCTGAGGAGGAGATGGAGGAGCTGGAGGTCTCCTCCGGTGAGGAGGACATCGGGGAGATGAGGCTGAGGAGGTCCTCGAAAGCATCGATGATGGGGATGAGGCCATCACACTGGCCAGACGAGGCAGGTGCACTTGGGAGGCCCTCACAGCTGCTAGATTTGTGGAGGATGATGATGACATGCAGTGAGGAGACCCCATAGATCCTCACATTGTATCTGTGAATGTTTGACTCCAGTCTGGATAATGGCAGCGCACAAACACTCTGTGAGAACGCTCCTGTCATGGAGATGCAGTGGAGGCCCTAATAGTCGCTCAATTGCAGGAAGATGATGACATCATGCAGTGAGGACACTCCATTGATCTTCATATAGCCTCTGAGAATGTCTGACTCCTGTCTGGCTGAGGGTAGCTCGCTTGTGCTCAGGGTCATATCATAGAGACACAGCCATGAAACTTTAAGAGCACCTGATCCTTTGTCCACCATCAGCACCTGAGCCCTTCAGGAGCACAGCATCACCGGTTACAGATGCTGCAGAGATGCTGAAAGCACACAGAGAGAATGAGGGAACTCTGTGCTGCCCGTCCACTACATTCTGGCAGCAATGACCAGCACCGCCGAGGTGCAGGCATCAGTAATGTGTCCAGTGAGTGTGAGGCTGGACCATCACTTTGGTCTGAAGGTTACACACTGAACAGGGAAGAGGCCCTGGACTGAGACACCTGCCTTTATCTTGTGCAGAAAGGTTTCACATCTGAGTTACATGAACACTGCTTAACAGAACAAGGTGCCATAGGCAGGGAGACATTCTTGGGAGTTTATTTACAATAGTGAACAGTATGTACAAATGATTAACACCCGTGCCCAAGTACCTTCTTAACTTTCCTAACCCTGCCGCTATGTCTTGGTCCTCCCCGGACATCCACAGCAGAGGTGGAGGCAGCCTGTTGACTGTGACGTCCTGTCTGTGATGACCTTGGCGGGTGTCCTCTGGAGGGCTGAGACTTGGAGATCCCTGACCTGCTTTCTGGATCCTGCTGTGTGTCAGTGGCACCCTCCTTGGCCTGTGGAGTTGAAGCTGCTGAGGTCACAGGAAGAGGGGATTTGGATGGGCTGAATGCTCCCAGAGTCACCTGGGTGGATGGCCCCAGGGTGTGCGTCTGCTGATCCTCCTCCCTATATGTGCCCGAGGGCCTCTGGCTGACTCTGTGAGTGGAAGGGGTAGTTGGAGTGAGATTGGGCTGCCCCGCACCCCCTTGCATACACGCTGTCAGAGGCCAACTATGGCGTCGGCGATGGAGTTCAGCTCGCGCAGCAGTGCAGGAGCGACGTCCTGGACCAAGGTCTCCATGGCGGCCACCTTCCCACCAGTGTTGACCTCGGTGCGTAGGCATGCCAGCGCTATCACCTCAGCCTGAAGGTGGACAGACTCCTCCATCGTGCCTTGTAATCTGAGGAGTGCAGCGGACATTCCTTCCTGATGTTCCCGAGCTTGTCTTTGCAGCTCCAGCAACTGTGACATGACCGAGTCCAGAGGCTCATCATCTGACTTGGACTCAACAACATTCTGGCCTCCAGCAGTCCTCCGAGTCCCTGCCTCCGCCTCCTGTGGATCAGACAGTGTGATGTGCTCACCAGATTGTGACCCTGAGGCTATTCTAAAGCTCGCCCCACCGAGGTGTGTGTCTCTGCACTGGTGGAGGGTGTGGGTGAGGGTGGAGGGTGTGGGTGAGGGTGGAGGGTGTAGGCGATGCTGTGACAGGACTTCAGGGAGGGTTTCAGTGGATTCCTCTTCTGAGCTTCCCTCGGGTTTGATTGGAGGCCCTGGGTCATGGACTCTGTCGGCTGTTTGGCAGATGTGCCTGCGAAAGCAAGGAGAGATATTTATTGTATGGCAGTGGCCTGTGAAACAGGACACATCATTCACAGCATGGTTGTCTGATGGATGTTGCACTGTTGGATCCTCACTTGGTAGAGCAGCACCGACCCCATCGACAGCACAGGACCGGTCCGGTCATCATCGGCCAGCTGGATGGCTCTGTTTTCAAAGTCTGTAAGGATCTTGATTTCAGGCATTTCTCCACCAGTCTGCAACCTCTGCCTGTTGTGTGCCGGTTTGTCCTGTGTGAATAGAGATGGAGAGAGTGTAAGCAGGACGCCTGCCAGGTCAGATGATAAGTATGCCTGGCATGTGTGGGCGGTGAGTGGTCCCGCGGACGGGATGAGGACAATGGCGGCGTGTGAGAGAGAGTGAATGGTGATATCCCTTGAACTGGCAGTGAGTGAGGGCCTTGTGGGTTTGTGATGGGTTTGTGAGTGTGTGAGTTGAGAGTGATGAGAAGAGTGACTTACCCTGGCGGAACAGATGAGATCATCCATCCTCTTGTGGCACCGGGTGGCTGTCCTCTTTTGCAGGGCGTTGGTGCTGACCACCACTGCCACCACCTCCCAAGCTGGATTGGTGATGTTGCTGCCCATCCTGTGGCCAGAGCGAGGGTAGAGGACAGCACGGCGAGCCTCCACTGCATCCAAAAGGCCTTCGAGGGACCCGTCATTGAACCTGGGGGCTGCAGTCATTTTGCCTTGCAGGGCCACCCTGGCTTCCATGCGGCTGTCCTGGGCTGGAAGCAATGAGAGATGTCCGCGTGCTGCACTTCAAATATGGCGCCTGGCGTGTTGAAGCGCCGAGGTGATGGTGCGGCAGGCAAATGAGAGCCCACCTGCCATGGAAACGGCATGTTTCCCGGGAATGCATAATTAATGCGGTGGGTTTGGGATGATACGGCGTGAGAAGCTGCCATTGCGGCCGGCGGGTAAAACATCGTTTTATCCGCCCGCTAACACACTTAGTGCAAAACTGGGACGATTCCGCCCGGTTGAACTTACTGATGGATGGGAGAGGCTTCTCGAGTAAGTTGAATGTTAGCTTTGCTGATATAACCTTGCTGCATGGGAGAGCTGATCGGACAACCATAGGGGTCAGTGTGCCTGAACCGTGGTCCTCCTGCTGGACTATCAGAAGTGTCGTGACCTCCACTCCTGGTTTACAAAGCTGCGCGCTGGGCCTGTTAACTAATTAAATGTAGTTCTTAATTCCTGAGCTCTTTGGTACAAATATCGCTGACTATTGAGAGACTGAACTGAATCAGAATGGGCAAACCTCAACTCTCCTCAGATTATGCTGATGAGCCAGTTGGGTTGAGCAGCCCATTGTGAGCTGTAGATTAATTGTACGTAAACTTGTGCATGGACATTGTTCCAGTCCAATTAGTTACTGCAGGTATTGAAGTCATTTTGGTAAAGGAATGTCTCGCAGTACTTTCAGCAAACATGCCAACAAAGTGGTAGGACCAGTTAGGTAACATTTTGCATTATTGTTCAAGTCACCAAGCTCTCTGTGCATGTGTAGCTCTTGACCACTTAGATAATATTGCATAGAGAACAGAAACAGGCCATTCTGCCCAACTGGTCTGTGTTGGTAATAAAAACTGAAAGTGCTGGAAAAACTCAGCAGGTCTGGCATCATTTATGGAGAGAGAAACAGAGTTAATGTTTCGAGTCCAATATGACTCCTCTTCAGAATCTTTCTTCTTCAGTTTATTTTAGTGCTTCGTGCTAGTGTTTATGCTCCACAAGAGCCCCCTCTTACTCTATTGTATCTCACTCTAGCAATTAACATATCCTTCCTATCTCCCTCATGTACTTACCTAGCTTCACTTTAAATGCATCTACTGAATGCTATTCAACTCAGCTTCCCCAAACGGTAGTGCTTTTCATATTCTCACCACTATCTGAGTCAAGACATTTCTCCTGAATTTCTCATTGAATTTATTCATGACTCTCTTACATTTATGTCTCCTAGTTTTGAACTCCCCCCACAAGTGCAGTGTCTTCTCCACATTTAACCTATCAAACCCAGAGGCCCAGGCTAATGCTCTGGGGACAGGGGTTCAAATCCCACAAGGCAGCTGGTGGAATTTAAATTCAATTAATAAAAATCTGGAATTGAAAGCTAGTCTCAGTAATGATGACCATGACAACGATCGTCGATTGTTGTAAAAACCCACCTGGTTCACTAATGTCCTTTAGGGAAGGAAATCTGCCGTCTTTACCTGGTCTGGCCTACATGTGACTCCAGACTCACAACAATGTGGTTGACTCATAATGCCCTCTGAAATGGCCTAGCAAGCCACTCAGTTCAAGGGCAATTAGGGATGGACGACAAATGCTGGCCTTGTTAGCAACATCTATGTCCCAAGAAATAATTTTAAAAATAACCCTTTGTAATTTTAAAGACCTCTATTAGGCCATCTCTCAAACTTCTATTCAATCTCTCCTGATAGGTATAACCTCTCAGTTCTGGTATAATCCTTGTAAGTCTTGCCTGCACTTCTCCAGTATCCCTATATCCTGCTCATAATAGAGACCAGAACTATATACAACACAGTAGTCCCAACTGTGGACTAATGTGACCTATTTGCTTTTCAATTCTATGAAAGCCAGAGCTTTGTTTACATTTTTGATGGCTTTGTTAACCTGTGCTATTACTTTTAATGGTTTGTGAATCTGCACCCCAAGATCTTAGCCCTGAAATTGGCTCTTGTTGGGCCTGGTTTACATCTGTAAATCAAACACGACAACACCCAATTTCTACCCTACCGATACATTGGCATGGAATTCCTCCATCAGTTATTTTAAAACCTACTTGCTTTTTTTTAAACAAATAGCTTTTTCAAGGCATTCATTTCTGTGACCATTCTAAAGGCCTGAATCAGCCATTTCAAGCAGTCCCATAATTGGGGAGAACCAGCCAATACCCATCCTGCAATCGGAGTGTTTGAGGTCAGAGGGCTCGTACTAAGGTTGTACAGTTGTTGTGTATCTTGAAGCACACATTCAGCCTCAGACAGCTCGCATGGAATGATCTGTGGTAGGCATTCCCTCTTCACAACAATATTTCTACATGACTAGAATTGCTTAAGAAATGCTTGGAGTGTTTGCAAAAGAAGGTTCTGCCCAACAATTACCTTCATGGCAAAGCATCAATATATTGTCAAATGGAAAGGTTAAATCAGCTGCAATCAATTGCAACAATTTGCGCCACCTTGTGATTTAACCAGTTGTTAGGAACAATATTTTCCCCTGAGTTGAATATGTGGTTGAGATGACGAGTAAGAATTCTCTCTGGTTGGATGCAATTTATTTTCATACTTTCTCCAGGAATTTATTCTATTGGGTTTGAAAACAATGCACGCAATTTATTCTGAGCATGAACGCATGCATTCCTAATGAACAATGCATTCCAGAAATAGTTTTCAAGATAACTTATAGTTAGAAGCACACACCCATGTGAATTATCAAAACCACTGACAATGGTGTCTTAATGAACTTAATTGTCCAATTGTACATAATTATTGATACAATGGGGGACTTTAATTATCCAAATAATTACTGGGATAGTAGAAGCGTGAAGGTCAGAGAGGACCAAGAGTTCCTAGATTGTGTTCAGGAGAATTTTCTAAAGCAGTATGTTACCGGCCCAGCAAGAAAGGAGGCACTGCTAGACCTAGTTCTTGGCAATGAGGTGAATCAAGTGGATCAACTGTCAGTAGGGGAACATTTAGGGGGCTATCATTGTACCATAAGGTTTAGGTTGGCTAAGGACAAGCACAAGGAATAATCCAGAATAAGAATAATTAACTCGGGGAGAGCCAGATAATTCTTCAATGGGGTAAGGATAGATCTGGCCCAGTGAAATTGGAATCAAGGTTGTCAGGCAAGGCTGAATAACCGGCTGGCTGCCTTTAAAGAAGAGATAGTTCAGGCACAGTTAAGGTATATTCCCATGAAGGGGAAAGGGAGGGCAAACAAATCCAGATCTCCCTGCATGGTGAAGGAGATAGAGGCCAAGATGAAGCTGAAAAGGTGCCAGATGCCAGGTGGATAATACAACTAAAAACCAGACTGAATATAGAAGACACAGAGGGGAATTGAGAAAGCGAATACAATGGCTTCGATCTCCCCAGTATTTAGTTGAAGGGAGTTTCTGATCAGCCAGTAACGGATGTCAGACAAACAGTTTGACAATTTAGAGGCAGCGGAGGAGTCGAGAGAGGCGGTGGTGAGGCGCAGCTGGATGTTGTCAGTGTGCGTGTTGAACTTGACCTTGTATCTTCGGCTGATGCCACTGAGGGGCAGCACATAAATAAGAAATAGGAGGGGGCCAAGGATCGATCCTTGGGGGACACCAGAGGTAACGGTGCAGGAGCAGGAGCAGAAACAGAAGCCATTGAGGCTGATTCTCTGGCTATGACTGGGATGGAGTCAGAGAGTGCAGCTGGATGATGGAGGTGGGGCATTGGAGGAGGATGGTCATAGACTCAGTTACAGCATATTCAGCCCATCGAGTCCATGCCAGCTCACCACAGAGCAATCCAGTCAGTCCCAATCCCCCGTTTAGACCCTGTAGCCCTGCAAGTTTATTTCCATCCAATTTCCTTTTGAAATAATCAATAGTTTCCACATCCACCACTCTGCGAGTTCCAGGTTATTCCCACTCACTGAATAAAAAAGTTTTTCTTCACATTCCCTCCTGCATCTCTTGCCCCACCATCTTAAATCTGTGTCCCCAGTCCTTTTATAACCAGCTAATGGGAAGAGATTTTCCTTGTCTACCTTATCTGTGGCCAATTGTATCAAAGGGTGCAGACAGGTCAAGAAGGTTGGGTAGTCTGCCTTTGTCACAGTCACATAGGTTGTCATTTGTGATTTTAATCAGCACTGTTTCAGGGCATGGTCAATATTCAGACTTGGCTGGGAGGTCTCAGGAAGGCAGCCCTTGACTGACCATTCATTAAAATTCCAGAATAGGATGTTGTTTCTTACTAATCCGTTTTTCAATGAGTTTTTCAAGGAGTCACCAGGTCAATAGATGAGGGAGCCGGGTATACATTGTCTACCTGGACTTTCAGAAAACTTTAGATGAGAGACTTCTCGATGAGAATCCTGTGGAATTAGTAGCAAGCTGCTGCTGAATGCCTGAGAACAGAACTTTGTTATTGATGGAATGGTTCCAGTAATGTCCCATAGGGATCTGTGTTGAATTCGTTACTCAATACAGTCTCCATCAATGATTTCGTTACATGTGTTAGGACTCTGGAGAATGCTCAACTACAACAATCTTGATGCACTGGGGAACTGGTCACATGCTTGGCAAATGATGTTTAACTTAAAATAGTTATGCATGTGGTCGGGCTAATGCTAAATATCCATACACCTAACAGAGAAAAGAACTAAAGGCTGAACCAGAGAAAGTAAGGCATCTGTATGCTTTAGTACGTCACTCCCTAAAGGTCGTGACCAATGCCGTGAAGCTATAGCCAAAGTGACAATTTTCAACAAAGTATAACATACCACTATGTCCTCGTATAAAACATTGGTCAGGCCTCATTTCGAATACATTGTCAGTCCTGGTCTCCTCACATGGAGAGGAATATTGGAACTTTGAAAAGGGCCACAAGATTAATTTCCAGACTAAAATACATTAGTTACCCAGATAGACTGGGATGATGGTAAAAAAGGGCAGTGGGCAATTTAACGTTAGAATAATTAACTGGAGGAGAGCCGACTTCAATGGGGCAAGAATGGAGCTGGGCCGGACGGACTGGAACCAAAGGTTGGCGGGAAAAACTGTAGCTGAACGATGGGCTACCTTCAAAAAATAAGTGGTTCAGGCACAGTCAAGGCATATTCCCTCAAAAGGGAAAAGTAGGGAAAACAAATCCAGAGCTCCCTGGATGAAAAAGGAGATAGAAATTAAGATAAAGAAGAAAAATGCACTTATGACAGGTGTCAGGTAGAAAACACAACTGAGAACCAAAAGGAATATAGGAGGTTCAGAGGGGAGGTGAAGAAGCAAATCAGAGAGGCAAAGAGGGATCATGAGAAAAGACTGGCAGCCAACATAAAGGGGAATCCTAAAGTCTCCTATAGGCACACAAATAGTAAAAAGATGGTAAAAGGAGGAGTAGGGCCGATTAGGGATTAAAAAGGGGATTTACATGTGGAAGCAAGGGGCATGCCTGACGTATTAAATGAACACTTTGCATCTGTCTTTACCAAGGAAGCAGATGTTACCCAGGCCATGGTGACAGAGGAGGAAACTGTCACTAGAAGAGTTCAGAATTGATAAGGAGGAAGGCACTGGGATCAGATGAGGTGCATCCAAGAATATTGAAGGAAGTGAGAGGGGAAATTGCAGGGTCACTAGCTATAATCTTTCAGTCTTCCCTGGACTCAGAGGTGGTGCCAGAGGACTAGAGAATTGCAAACATCATGACCTTGTTCAAAAAAGGTTGTAAAGATAAGCCCGGCAATTACAGAGCAGTCAGTTTAACCTAGGTGGTGGGGAAGCTTCTAGAAATAATTATTCAGTATAGAGTTAATATTCACATGGCAAAATATGGGTTGATAAAGAAGAGCCAGCATGGATTTCTTATGGGAAAATCGTGTTTAACTAACTTGCTGGAGTTTTTTGAAGAGGTAACAGAGAGGGTTGATGAGGTTATTGATGTTGGTGTGGTATACATGGACTTTCAAAAGGCATTCGATACAGTGCCACACAACAGATTTGTGAGAAAAGTTATTGCTCATGGAATAAAAGGGACAGTAGTAACATGGATACAAAATTGACTGAGTAATATGAAACAGAAAATAATGGTCAGTGGATATTTTTCAGGCTGGAGGAAGGTTTGTGGTGGAGCTCCCCAGGAGTCGGTATTGGGACCCTTGTTTTTCCTGATATATATTAATGATCTAGATCTTGGTGTGCAGGGGACTATTTCAAAGTTTGTGGATGATACGAAACTTGGAAGCATTGTAAACTGTGAGGAGGACAGCGTAGAATTTCAAAAGGACATATACAAGTTGGTGGAGTGGGCAGATTGGTGGCAGATTACGTTCAATACAGGGAAGTGTGAGGTGATGCATTTTGGTAGGAAGAACAAGGAGAGACGAAATAAAATAAAGGAACAGAGAGACCTGGGTGTATATGTGCATACATCATTGAAGATGGCAGGACAGGTGGAGAGAGCAGTTACTAAATCTACAGTATCCTGGGCTTTATCAATGGGGCATAGAGTACAAGAGCAAGGAGGTTATGCTGAACTTATATAGGGCACTAGTTAGGCCTCAGCTGGAGTATTGTGTACAGTTATGGGTGCCACACTTTAGGAAGGATGTGAACACTTTGGAGAGGATGCAGAAGAGGTTTACAAGAATGGTTCCAGGGATGAGAAACTTCAGTTATGAAGATAGAATTGGAGAACCTGGTACTGTTCTCCTTGGAGAGAAGAAGTCTAAGAGGAGATTTGATAGACGTGTTCAAAATCATGAGGGGGCTGAATAGAGTAGATGAGGAGAAGCTATTCCCACTCGTGCAAGGAGAGAAGGAGAGGGCACAGATTTAAAGTGATTTGCAAAAGAAGCAAATGTGATGTGAGAAAAAATGTTTTCACACAGTGAGTGGTTCGGGTCTGGAATGCACGGCCTGGAAATGTGGTGGAGACAGGTTCAATCAAGGCATTCAAGAGGGCATTAGATGATTATTTAAATAGAAACAATGTGCAGGGTTATGGGGAAAAGGCAGGAGAATGGCGCTGAGTCATAATGCTCGTTCAGACAGCCAGTGTAGACACGATGGGCTGAATGGACTCTTTCTGCACCGTAACAATTCTGGAATTCTGTGATTCAATGCGCTGGCTCTGTACCCTTTATGAAAGCGCAGACAGGGGTAAATTGACTGATGGGGAGATGATGGTGACATAGCAGTAATGTCACTGAACTAGTAAGCTAGAGGCCAGGCAAACGCTCCAGGTTCAAATCTCATCAAGGCAACTGACGTCAGTGTAAACCTCTTCCTCTTGGCCTGGGTATTTTTAATCTGTATTTTCACCTTTCCCAGGAGACTAACTGGTTCAGGACAGGAGTGGGGCGTATGTATTGTGATGCATGAGGAATCACAGTTCTGTAGAACAGTTGGATGGACCAGTAGATTTTTCCCAGTCCGCCATATGCCAAGTTAGTGTGACTCCTGTCCACATAATTTATCCCTTAAGCCCTGGTATTATTTCAGAGAGTATATGTTGTATTCCCTCCAAGGCCAATGCATTCTTAAGGTGTGGTGTCCAGAACTGAAATACTCCAGTGGTGTCTCACCAGAGCTCTTACTTCAGAAGCATGACTTTGCATTTCATCCTCCTTAAGATAAAGGCTAAACATTCCATTTGGTTTTGTGATTACTTTTTGAACCTGTGCAGTAGCTGTTACAGATTGCGTACTCAGACACCCAAACCCCTATGCTCCTCCACTCTTCTTGGTTCCGAGGTGAGTGGATGAAAATATTCTGATCTGTCTTCCTTTGATCCAACTGGGTGACCTCACACTTCCTCACATTGAACTCCACGTGCCACAGTTTGCTTCACTCATTAAACCTGCTAATGTCCAATTCTGGCCCCTTGTGCATCCCGGATTTTCATCGCTCCACAATTGGCAGCCTGTCTTTAGTTGCTGGGGCCCCAAGCCTTGGAATTCCTACCTTACACCCTGCCTCTCGCCACCTGTCCCTCCCTCTTTGAGCAGTTCTTTAAAATCTACCTATTTAACCAATCTTCAGTCACCTAAATCAATATCTTGATTTCAAATGTCTAACTTTGTTCATATGAAGGACCTTAGGGTGTTTTCACTATGTTAAAGATGCTATATAAATGCAAGTTGTTGTTTTGTAACTTCCTGTTATCATTTACTTGACTTACTGTACCTCCTGTCTCTGCAAAGGTGCATATACAAGTCTCTATTCCTAATGCCCTCTGGCTCGCTACCTCACTTGGTACCATTGAGCGCTTTCTCAAAACCCCATCTTATTGAGCACACTTTCAGTCACCTTGGACCCTGATCCTCTCCACACCATGAAGCCCCTTGGGACATTTTCTATATTAAAGGTGAATTGATGCTGGCACTGAGAAGTATGAGGCTAGTCAGAAAATGGTAGAATGCCAACATTTGACTATAAATGTTTCCTCAAATGTGGATGAATTAATGGACTTCAGTGCACCATAGCCAAGTAAACACAGGGCAGGAAATTCAGAAAAATATTCATGAAAGTGGTTTCCACCATCAAGTTTTCAATCAGAAAGGGATGATGTGGAAACTCGAAACCAGCTGTTCCCTTCTTGTACTTCATTTTTATATGCAAGTCCACATCCCTCTTCCTGGCAACTTTCTGAGGCTGAACCAGTCTGTTCGTAACCTTAGTGTCATATTTGAACCCAAGATGATCTTCCAACCAAATATCTGCACCCTTATTAAGTCTGCCTATTTCCACCTCTGTAACCTTCGACTCTGCCCCTGTCTTAGCTCATCAGCTGCTGAAACCCTGATTCATCCCTTTGTTACCTCTAGATTTGACTATTTCAACACACTCCTGGCTGCTCTGCCACAATCTACCCTCCATACGCTTGAGCTTATTCAAAACTCTGCAGCCCTGTCTGAACTCAACCAAGTCCCATCACCCCTGTATTCACTGACCTACATCAGTTCCTGGTTATAAGCAATGCCTCAATTTTAAAATTCTCATCCTTGTTTTCAATCCCATCCATGGCCTCATCTCTCCCTATCTCTATAATCTGCTCCAGCCCGGCAACTTCCCCAGGTGCCTTTGTTCCTCAGATTTTGATCTCTTTGAATATTCCCAGTTTTAATCACTCCACCATTGGTGGCCGTGCCTTCTGCTTAGGCCCTAAGCTTTGGAATACACTCCGTACATCCCTCTGCCTCTCTCTCTGGCTTTCCTCCTTTAAGACACTCCTTGAAACCTATTTCTTCAACCAAGCTTTTGGTCATCGGACAGAATGTCTCCTTATGTGGTTCAGTGACAAATGCTCCTGTGAAGCGTTTTGGGATGTTTTAGCATGTTAAAGGTGATATATGCCATATACAAGCTGCTGTTACATATTTTATAGTTTAGTCGTGAAGTGTGCACTAGGAAAAATGTAGGTCAATAAAACAAGCACTTTAATATCTTTGATCAACTCACTTTAATTATTTGAAACTAGATTAATACAATTCAAAACACAGCAGGACTATCATGCAGCAATTGTATATTGAAATCTGGCAGATGGAATATACTGTGAGAAAATGTGAAGTTGTTCACTTTGGCAGGAAGAACAAAAAAGTACAGTATTACTTAAATGGAGAATGACCGCAGAATTCCGAGCTGTGGAGGGATCTAGGTGTTCTTGTGCATGAGTCACAAAAAGTTAGTATGCAGGTACAGCAGGTAATTAAGAAGGTTAATGGAATGCTATCCTTTATTACGAGAGGGATTGAACATAAAAGTAAGGATGTTATGTTTCATTTATAAAGGGCATTGATGAGACTGCATCTCGAATACTGTGTGCAGTTTTGGTCTACATATTTAAGGAAGGATGTAAATGCGTTGGAGACAGTTCAGGGAAGGTTTACTAGATTGATACCTGGAATGAACAAGTTATTTTATGAGGAAAGTTTGGACAGAATGGGCTTGTTTCCACTGGAGTTTAGAAGAGTGAGGGGTGATTTGATTGAAGTATACAAGATCCTGAACGGTCTTGACAAGGTGAACGTTGAAAGGATGTTTCCTCTTGTGGGTGAATTCTGAACTAGGGGGCACTGTTTTAAAATTAGGAGTCACCCTTGTAGGACAGAGATGAGGAAAAAAATTTTCTCTCAGGGGGTTGTGCGACTTTGGAACTCTCTGTTGCAGAAGACAGTGAAAGTGGGGTCACTAAATATTTTTAAGGCAGGGGTGGATAGATTCTTGTTAGGCAAGGGAATCAAAGGTTATTGAGGGTAGATAGGAATGTAGAACTCGAAACACAAACAGATCAGCCATGATCTTATTGACTGGAGAGCAGGCTCAAGGGGCCCAATGGCCTATTCTGCTCCTATTTCGTATGTTTGTATGTTTATATGGCATGTATATGTGCATGAGTATACACATGAATTTGTGTGTGCACATGAGTTAAGTGTGTGTGTGTGTACAATGTGAGTGCAGATGCATATATGTGTGGATGCGTGTGAATGTGTGTGTGAGCGTATGTTTGACTATGGTACACAGATAACTTGATCTCCTTTGATGTTAAGCTTACTAACAGGTGTCACTGCTACTCTTGGCAGCTGTCCACTGGAATGGCTTTATAACAAATTCTAAACAAACTCCTCCCAGGTATTTGCTCTTGAGTGAGCCATTGGCAACAGTTGTCTGTTCAATACACAGCAGTGACAATTCTTCACATTCTGCGCTGCATAAAGTATCGAAGGAATTCGAGCATTGCTGCCAGGCAGGCTCTACGTTGGCATGTGTCTTCAACGACACCCAGAAAGCGTTTTCCACTACCTTGTGATGGAAGACACTAAAGGGGCGGACATGCACCCACCTGATTGGAACATAGGATTAGGCAGCTCAGTCACTCCAACTTGTTTCACCATTTAGTTGGATCGTGTTTGAACAAAGAACAAAGAACAAAGAAGAGGACAGCACAGGAACAGGCCCTTGGGCCCTCCAAGCCTGCGCCAATCATATTGCCTGTCAAACTAAAACATTTTGCACTCCCGGGGTCCGTATCCCTTTATTTCCATCCTATTCATGTATTTGTCAAGCTGCCTCTTAAACACCACTATCGTACCTGCTTCCACCACCTTCTCTGGTAGCGAATTCCAGACACTCACTACCCGTTGCGTAAAAAACTTGCCCCGCACATCTCCTCTAAAGTTTTCTCCTCTCACCTTAAATCTATGTCCCCTAGTAATTGACTCTTCCCCCCTGGGAAAAAGCTTCTGACTATCTAATCTGTCCATGCCACTCATAATTTTGTAAACTTCTATCAAGTCGCCCCTCAATCTCCGCCACTCTAGTGAGAACAATCCGAGTTTCTCCAACTTCTCCTCATAGCTAATAACCTCCAGACCAGGCAGCATCCTGGTAAACCTCCTCTGCACCCTCTCCAATGCCTCCATATCCTTCTGGTAATGTGGCGAGCAGAATTGCACGCAATATTCCAAGTGTGGCCTAACCAAGGTTCTATACAGTTGCAGCATGACTTCCCAGCTTTTATACTCAATACCCCTGCCGATGAAGGCAAGCATGCCATATGCCTTCCTGACTACCTTATCCACCTGCATTGCCACTTTCAGTGACCTGTGGACCTGTACACCCAGATCCCTCTGCCCGTCGATGTACTTAGGGGTTCTGCCATTTACTGTATAATTCCTACCTGTATTAGACCTTCCAAAATGCATTACCTCGCATTTGTCCGGATTAAACTCCATCTGCCATTTCTCGGCCCAAGTTTCCAACCGATCTATATCCCGTTGTTTCCTTTGACAATCCTCTTCACTATCTGCAACTCCTCCAACCTTAGTGTCATCTACAAACTTACTGATTAGCCCAGTTACATTTTCCTCCAAACCATTTATGTATACTACAAACAGCAAAGGTCCCAGCACTGATCCTTGCGGAACACCTCTTGTCACAGCTCTCCATTCAGAAAATCACCCTTCCACTGCTATCCTCTGTCTTCTATGACCAAGCCAATTCTGTATCTATCTTGCCAGCTCACCTCTGATCCCGTACGACTTTACCTTCTGTACCAGTCTGCCATGAGGGACCTTGTCAAAGGCCTTACTGAAATCCATGTAGATAACATCCACTGCCCTTCCATCGTCGATCATCTTTGTCACTTCCTCGAAAAACTTGATCAAGTTAGTGAGACACGACCTCCCCTTCACAAAACCATGCTGCCTCTCACTAATATGCCCATTTGCTTCCAAATGGTAGTAAATCCTGTCATGAAGAATCTTCTCCAATAATTTCCCTACCACTGACGTAAGGCTCACCGGCCTGTAATTTCCTGGATTATCCCTGCTACCCTTCTTAAACAATGGAACAACATTGGCCATTCTCCAGTCCTCTGGGACCTCACCAGTAGCCAGTGAGGATACAAAGATTTCTGTCAAGGCCCCAGCAATCTCCTCCCTTGCCTCCCTCAGTACTCTGGGGTAGATCCCATCTGGCCCTGGGGACTTATCCACCTTAATATTCTTCAAGATGCCTAACACCTCCTCTTTTTTGATCTCAACATGATCCAGGCTATCTACACACTCTTCCATAGACAAATTGACCGCTAAGTCCTCTTTGGTGAATACTGATGAGAAGTACTCATTTAGTATCTCTCCCATTTCTTCTGGCTCCACACACAGATTCCCACCTCTGTCCCTGAGTGGACCTACCCTTTCCCTGGCTACCCTCTTGCTTTTTACATATGTATAAAAGGCCTTGGGATTTTCCTTAATCCTGGTTGCCAATGACTTTTCATGACCCCTTTTAGCCCTCCTGACTCCTTGCTTAAGTTTCTTCCTACTTTCTTTATATTCTCCAAGGGCTTCATCTGTTCCCAGCCTTCTAGCCCTTACAAAGGCTTCCCTTTTCTTTTTGACTAATCTCCCAATATCCTTCGTTATCCAAGGTTCCTGAAACTTGCCATACTTATCCTTCATCCTAGCAGGAACATGCCGATCCTGAATTCTTATTAACTGACGTTTGAAAGCCCCCCACATGGCAGTTGTTGATTTGCCCTCAAACATCCGCCTCCAGTCTAGATTCCTCAGTTCCTGCCTAATATTGTTATAATTAGCCTTCCCCAATTAAGCACCTTAACCCAAGGACTCCTGTTATCCTTATCCACCAGTACCTTGAAACTTACTGAATTATGGTCACTTTTCCTGAAATGCTCCCCTACTGAAACTTCAACCACCTGGCCGGGTTCATTTCCTGATACCAGGTCCAGTATTGCCCCTTCCCTAGTTGGACTATCTACATATTGTCTCAGGAAGCCCTCCTGGATGCACCTTACAAATTCTGCACCATCCAAACCCCTAGGACTAAGTGATTGCCAGTCAATATAGGGAAAGTTAAAATCACCCACCACAACAACCCTATTGCTTTTACATCTTTCCAAAATCTGCCTACATAACTGTTCCTCAATCTCCTGCCGGCAATTGGGAGGCCTATAGTAAACCCCAAACATTGTGACTGCACCTTTCCTATTCCGGAGCTCTACCCATATTGTCTCGCTGCATGAGCCCTCCGAGGTGTCCTCCTGTCGTACAGCTGTGATATTCCCCTTAACCAGCAGTGCAACTCCCCCACCTCTTCTATGTCCCTCTCTATCCTGCCTGAAACATCTAAATCCTGGAACGTTTATCTGCCAATCCTGTCCATCCTTCAACCAAGTCTCTGTAATAGCAATAACATCATAGTCCCAAGTACTAATCCAAGCTCTAAGCTCATCTGTCTTGCCTGTTTTACTTCTCGCATTGAAACAAATGCATTTCAGACCCCCAGTCCCACTGTGTTCAGTAATTTCTCCCTGCCTGCTCTTCCTCTTAGTCCTACTGGCCATATTTACTAGTTCCTAGTCATTTATTTTACCTGCTAACCTACTGCTCTGGTTCCCACCCCCCTGCCATACTAGTTTAAACCCTCCTGAGTAACACTGGCAAACCTCACAGCCAGGATATTGGTGCCCCTCCAGTTTCGATGCAACCCGTCCTTCTTGTACAGGTCCCACCTGCCCCGGAAGAGATCCCACTGATCCAGATATCGGAAACCCTCCCTCCTATACTATCTGTTCAGCCACGTGTTGAGCTGCACTATCTCCCTATTTCTAGCCTCACTGGCACGTGGCACAGGGAGTAATCCTGAGATTACAACCCTAGAGGTCCTGTTTTTTAACTTTCTGCCTAACTCCCTGAACTCCCCCTGCAGGACCTTGTCACTCTTCCTGCCTATGTTGTTAGTACCAATGTGTACCACGACCTCTGGCTGTTCTCCCTCCCCCTTCAGAATGTCCTGTACCCGATCAGAGACATCCTGGACCCTGGCACCAGGGAGGGAACATACCATCCTGGTGTCTCTTTCATGACCACAGAAGCACCTATCTGAGCCCCTGACTATAGAGTCCCCTATGACAATTGCTCTTCTGTGCTTTGACCCCCCCTGCTGAACAACAGAGACAGCCGTGGTGCCACTGTTCTGGCTACTGCTGTTGTTTTCCCCTGATAGGCCATCCCCCCCCCAACAGTATCCAAAACGGTATACCTGTTAGAGAGGGGGACAGCCACAGGGGAACTGTACCTCAACTCCATTTACCTACCTAAACCCCAAGTACCCCATCCTCTCATCCAACAAAAGTCAGTGGAGGTCAGCCTTGAAGTTTTCAATTGGCTGAGCATGCACAGCTTTCTCGGGGAGGGATTTCCACTGGTCTTTGTGTGAAGAACTGCTCCCTGATTTCACGCCTGAAAGCCTGGACTCTAATCTTAAGGCTGTGCCTCTTTGTTCTGGACTGTCTCACCAGAGGAAATGGTTTCTCTCTCCCCAACCGATCAAACCCCTTTATCATGGGCGCATATTCAGTCTGGGTTTAACTTCTGAAACTGCTTCAGTTTAGGCACTCAGATTGTGCAACGTGAGCAAGTGCCCAGGATCACACATACACCTGGCTGAATTTTGGGAGTCCCCCTGCAGGTTTTTAAAGGGCTGGTGTGGATTCTTAAAGTGGGGCTGAACGAGGACCAGTAACTAGCAAATGCAGCTACTAAAGAGCTCGGCTGTGCAACCTGAGAGTGAAAGGAAACCTTGTGGCAAAAGGGTGAACAAATCTTTTCGATGCAGCAGCAGGGGCCTTGCAGCATGAGCTGTTTGCCAGGAGAGCTACCCTGCTGCCGACTGCAAAGGTAGCCTCCCCCCTTAAGGAGGGACTTAAAGGAGGAATTAGGTTTAGGGAGGGAATTCCAACGCTTAGGGCCCAGGCAGCTGAAAGCATGGCCAATGGTGGAATGATTAAGATGGGGCTCATAAAAAGAGGATCACAGAGATCTCAGAGGGTTGTAGAACCAGAGGACAGAGATAGGGAGGGGTGAGGCCTGGGAGGAATTTGAGCACAAGGATACAAATGTTAAAATTGTTGCATTGTTGGCCCAAGAGCTCATGTATGTCACAGGGGATGACAGGTGCTAGTTAGGATATGAGAAGCAGAGTTTTGCATGAGCTCAAGTTTATGAGGGTGAAAGTTAGGAGGCCATCCAGGAGTGTGTTTGAATAATTGATTAGTTGAGTCTGGAGGTAACAAAAGCATGAATGGGGGTTTCAACAGGGTCAAGGTCGGGTAATGTTATGGAGAGTAGAGTAAAATGAAGCCAAAACCCTATCAGCTAGCATCATGTTTCTATTTCTATGTCCCAGGCCTCCCACACAGTCCATTAAAGGTGCAAACACTCATATGTCACACAGTTCATTGTAGCGCTGTTGGAACAGGGTCCTTTAAGACACTCCTTAAACCTTATCACTTTCACCAAGTTCATGGTCCCCTTCTTAACCTCTCCTTATAGGATTTGGTGTCAAATCTGTGCCTGATCAACACTCCTGTGAAGATCTTTGGGATGTTTTCCATTGTTAATGGCTTCATATAAATACAAGTTGTTAATGTATATTTCACCATTTCTTCCTCTTCTCATGATCTTGCCATCAGAGTCAACCAGTGACACTAAGAAACTAGCACATCACAGTGGCCTGTGTCACTCACTGAAAATGTCACAAGTAACAGTTCTGTTGCTTCAGCCTCAGGGGATTTCAGTAGTGGGGCAACTCCCTGCGTTATGGGATGTCGTCTTCAATTGTTCTGTGTTTGATTATGTGAGTCTATTTACTATTGATGTTCAATGTGCTTGATTGGTTAAGCCTGGGTGTGGGCTCAGAGAAAATATAAACAAACTGTAGGAGTTGCTGGAAGCTGGAGCTGTGAGCGTGGAGCAGACATTTTCAAGCACCTTGATTAAAAACTGTTACACACATAGAAACTAGTGTCATCTCTGTATAGCTCCAAGATATAAAATATACAACATGGGACACTGAAACCCAAGGCATTCAAAACACCTCCTGCATAGGATGCATCATAACGGGGCCTGTGCACTCTAAAGCTTGTTGTGCTCAGGCTCATTAAGGCCTGATTTTTTATGTTAATTAGAGATGTTGGCAAAGTGGAAGAGCAGCTCAGCGAGATGGCCCATGCACATAAAAAAACTGCCCAGGACCCCTCCTCGCTTCAGTTGGGTGCTTGGCATTAAAGAGATATTTAGGTTCACAGGTTTGGGCACAGCTGGTGATTCTTCATGGCTTCCATCCAAACTCCTGGTTTGGGAGGAAGGAAGCTGGTGAGACTCACTGGGGCCTCCGTGCCAGCTGCTCAGAACCGCACAGTGTCTGTTATCTGTCCCAGATTCCCTGCACCAGTCACCCCGAGGCGTTCTGGATGCCCCTCTCTGCTGGCAGGTTCTGGAGGAGGTGAGTGTAGGAGAGATGGCAGATGTGGTGCATTTGCACTGCAAGAGATCAGTGAGGCTCTGTCTGTGCGCACAAGGTAAAAGCGTCTGTACTGAGTCCTGTCAGACACAACCTGTATGGGGGAGACAAAACCTCCCTGACGAGGCTGTCCCTGAACTGCATCCACCACTACAGCCAGACCTGAATCCATGTCAATAAAGCCTCTGTCAGTCACATTAAAGGTATTGTAGCCTGTGCCCTTTACATTTGAACCCAAGGGAGTTCACATGAACTTTGTTATGAGGTTTGAGTCCAAGGGCTGCCTATCACATGATTCACCAGTTGCATTTGATATGCAAGTCTGCAGTTGCGTCACTGGACACCACTCAAGTGATGGCCTCTCTTGAGAGTTGAAAACAGTGCAGTTGATTTGATTGCCCACATCAGGTAACTGGGCATTAGTGACAGAAGCGGTGGATAAGTCTGAACACCGAGCATTCTGCGAATCAAGAAATGTCGATAATATTCCTCAGTGGGACTCCCAGGACGTTTCTTACAATCACAGTTTCGGACAACACTGACCAGACATGACCTTTGTGCTATAGTAGCAGCAGCTGTCTCTACCAATTTCAAATATTGCACAAACCATCTCCTACCTCACGATAATAATCACTCAAGCCACAAGTCTATCTACATCCAGTTTACTGATTCACTTTTAAGAATGTTTTAACATTATATTGAAGTGGCAGCAAATGTACAGGACAATAGATTGGAAACAAAGAAAGATCTAGAAAGTGAATGCCCCTCTTTTACAAAATCACCTCGATGCCAGTCACTCTCATTGCTTCAGAGAGTATCTACAACAGCACCCTCTATTGATGAATCACATTCTCTCTCTTGCTGCCATGAGAGCAATGAAAAGTAGTTAATCATTATTATAACAATCATTATCAGATCAATTAATTCCATATGAACAATAACAATTATGGAAGGTTTATGGCACAGAAAGAGACCATTTGGTCCATCTTGTCTGTGTCAGGTTGAAAAATGAGCTGCCCAATGCCTCCACATCCTTTCTGTAATATGTTGATCGGAGCTGCACACAGTACTCAAGCTGTGGCCTAACTAATGTTTTATATAGTTCCAGCATAACCTCCTTGCTCTTATATTCGATGCCTCGGCTAATAAACAAAATGATTCCATGTGCCTTCTTAACCAGCTTATCGACCTGTCCTGCTACCTTCAGGGACCTGTGGACATTCACTCCAAGGCCTTTCACTTCCTCCCATTTATTGTGTATCCCTTTCCCTTGTTTGACCTCCCCAAATGTATCACTTCATACTTCTCTGGGTTGAATTCCATTTGCCTCTTTTCTGCCCACCTGTCCAGACCATAGCAAACAGCCATGATCAAATCCAATCTAATCCAATCTAATGTGACTATCAGGAGCATTGTGACTTCTTGTGGTTGCCTCCCTACATGTGACTTCCCTTCCTTAAGGATCGCATTCCCTTTCAAACCCTCTGGAATAACTGAAGGCAAACCGAGTTGAGGTGGAGCTAAGTTTTAGGCAATGGCGAGGGGGATAAGGCATCACTTGATGTGTCAGAGCTTTTATGTCATTAACAACAACAGCTTATATTTATATAGTATGTTTAACATAGTGAAGTTAAGTACACAAGCCTGATGGCAACGCAAGACTTGAATCAAACCATAAACGACTATTGTCAGTCTATATCCAGGGTTATACTGCTTAATGGTGTCTAAGCAGGTCACACCAAGGGTAACGACAACTCAACTAAACAGCACCTTGGGATCGTCATGGGTGACTACTCCAGATGGGCGGAGGCCCAGAAACTGCACACAAGCACCATGGAGACAGTCAACAAAGGCACGCAAGGAAATGTTTTCAACCCACGACATCCCAGACTTGGTTGCTGACGAGGCCATCCCTGCAGGCAGTAGGAGCGGGTGCACTCCTCGTCATGGAGCTGTTCTTGGCGGAGCTGTTGATGCCAGGTCGTGGATGCTGGAAGGAGCATAGCAGTGGCCTGGGAGGAGGCCCCCACTTCATTGACATTGGCGACTTCGTGGTCAGACAGAAGTCGGAAGTTCTGAGGTGGCCCTTGAAAGAGCATCGGCTGTCGTCTGATTCTTCCTTTGGATGTAAACAGTCTCATACATGAAACACATGAGGTGTAGGCAGAACCCGGGGAGGGGGCTGGGGGAGCATCTTTGTGAGCTCCTTGTTGTTGAGCAGAGAGACCAGTGGTTTATGGCCTGTCTCTATGGTGATTTTGAGGCTGATGATGTAGCCCAAGAACTTTTCACAGGCCCATGTAACCGCCAAAGCTTCTTTCTTCAATGACAGCATACCTGGTTTCCGTGTCAGATAGTCCTCTTGAAACGTAGCAGACTGTAGAGAGCAACATCTCTTTAATGTGGGTGAACGCCTGTTCCTGTGGCGAATCCCACACCCAGGCTTGGTCCTTCCTAAGTAAGTGTCTCAGTGGCTTCGTGACCTGTGCCAGGTGGGGCAAACATTTAGCCAGTTGGTTCACCGTGGCCAGGAGGTGTTGCAGGTCCAAGGCAGGGGAAGGAGTGGGGAAGTTGGTCATTGCCCTGGTTTCCTGGAAGTCCACCGTGATACCTCTGCTGCTGACGACGTGGGCCAGGAACCGCATGTAGATTTTTGAGAACTTGCATTTTTGGTTCAGTGCTAGCAGCCTCCTGCAGCCATTCCAAGTCCTTCGTGAGCTGCTCATCATGCTCCTGTGCTGTGGCCCTGTGGACCAGAATGTTGTCCATGTGCCAGTCAGCCCTTTGCAGGCCCTGCAGGATGTCTGACATTGTGTGCTGAAAGATCTCTGGCACTGATGTGATCCCAAAGGATAGGCAGTTGAAGCAGAATCTACACAGGGGCTGATGAAGGTGGTTGTTAATCAAGAATCTATCTAGCTCTGCCTTAAAATATTCAAAGTCTCTACTTCCACTGCCTTTTGAGGAACAGAGTTCCAAAGACTCTCAACCCTCTGAGAGAAAGAATTTCTCCTCATCTCTCTCTTAAATGGGTGACCCTTGTCAAACCTTTCCTCATATGACAACCTGCCCATTCCAGTCTAGTAAACCTTCTCTGAGCTGCTTCCAATGCATTTACATCCTCCCTTAAATAAGGTGACCAATACTGTACACAGTACTCCAGATGTGGTCTCACCAATGCCCTGTACATCTGAAGCATAACCTCCCTACTTTTGAATTAATTCCCCTCGCAATAAATGATAACATTCTATTAGCTTTCCTAATTACCTGCTGTACCTGCACACTAACTTTTTGTGATTCATACACCAGGACACCTAGACCCCTCTGCATCTTAGAGTTTTGCAATCTTTCTCTATTTAGATAAGCTTTTTTTAACTTTTCCTGTCAAAATGGACAAATTCACATTTTCCCACATTATACTCCATTTGCCAGATCTTTGCCCATTCAACTACCCTATCTATATCCCTTTGTAGCCTCCTTATGTCCTCTTCACATCTTACTTTTCTACCTACTTTTGTGTCATCAACAAACTTAGCAACCATACCTTCGGTCCCTTCATCAAAGTCATTTATGTAAAATGTAAGACATTGAGGCCCCAGACTGATCCTTGTGGCACAACACTTGTCATATCCTGCCAAGCAGAAAAAGACCATTTATGTCTACCCCCTGTTCCCTGTTAGCCAGCCAATCTTCTACCCATGCCAAAATGTTGCTCCCCTAAACCATGAGCTTTTATTTTTTGTAATAACCTTTGATGTGCACTTCATCCTTCTGGAAATCTAAATACAGTGTATTCACTGGTTCCCCTTTATCCACTGCACATGTGACTCCTTCAAAGAACTTCAATAAATTGGTTAAACATGATTTCCCTTTCACAAAACCATGTTGACTCTGCCTGATTACCTTGAGTTTTTCCAAGTGCCCTTCTATAACGTCTTTAATAATAGCTTCTAACACTTCCCCTATTACAGATGTTAGGCTAACTGGCCTGTAGTTTCCTGCTTTCTGTCTCCCTCCCTTTTTGAATAAAGGAGTTACATTCGTTATTTTCCAATCAAATGGAAACCTTCCCCAAATCTATGGAATTTTGGAAAATTAAAACCAATGCATCAACTATCTCACTAGCCACTTCTTTTAAGACCTTAGGATGAAGTCCATCAGGACCTGGGAACTTGTCATCCTGCGGCTCCAACAATTTGCCCAGTACCAATTCTCTGGTGATTATAACTTCCTTGAGTTCCTCCCTCCCTTCCATATCCTGATTTACAGCTATTTCTGGGAATGTTACTTGCACCCTCTATAGTGAAGACGGATGAAAAGTATCGGTTCAATTCATCTTTACGGATTAGGACCATCCCTGGGCACCATGTGCTGGATTCCTTTACTGAGGAAATGACTCCCATCTTTACAATGCTGGCATTGTGCCTCATCCATGAGGGTTTGGGGGACCTTCCCTGGACTGAGGAGGCACAATGGCTTGGCGTTGCTCCTGAGTGCAATTTTATAGGCGTTTCTAAGGCAACCTAGTTCCATGAAGAGAATTGGAAACAATTGCCTATATTTTGAGGCTGGCTGTAGCTGTTTGACTTTGCTGACACATTGTAGGAGGTTAAGTTCAATGCAGGCGTTGTGGTGTAGTAGTAAGTAGTCCAGGCTATGGACCACCAAGAGGGTTGCATGGATTGTCTTGGCCCCATATTGGAGAGTAGCAGACAGGATGTCCTTGACCATTAGGCAGTGTCCACCCACTGCGCGGAGAGAGGGGTCTGTTGGTTGGAGCTGTAGGTCTTTAAGCCATGGTACCTTGCCGGATTGGACAGTTACCCTGGAGCCGGTGTCTAGTTTAAAATTGGTCTGATGGCCGTTCACCAAAGATGTCCAAAATGAAGTGCTGGATTGTGTCATGTCACTGAGGGAGAACGGCTGGGCGTCCTCTGGGTCGACGACCTGGACTTTGTTGATAAAGGCATCGACAGCTCCCCAGGCTACTGGACTCCCCTGTTAAATTTGGCATGTTCCAAGGCCTTGTTGGATCGCGGTTGAAAAAAAGGTCAAAATATTTTAAAGCATCTTCAAACTTAGCAGATGATTCACGTATAGCTTGCCTGGCAATAATATCACCTGCAATCGGCCTAATTGAATAAAGTAATGTGCTAACTTGTTCTGACTCTGACTTTTTATTTAATTCTGTGGCTGTGCGATGTGCCGCAGTGGCTCTAGCCGCCATTTCTGCAGAACCTGAAGAACTATTTTTGCCAATAACTCCAACTGTTGAGATTGGTCTGGGCCAGAGGTAAGGCATATTGGGAGCGGTAATGAAGAATTGAGACCCATGGCTGAAAAATTTTAAAGGCTGGATGTCGTTTGAAGAGATTGAATGATTTCAAAATGGTGCCACTGGTATTGCTGAGGAGAACATTTTCGCATGCTTTGGACTTTTGGCTCGACTTTCAAAATGGTGGTGTCAGGCCAGGAAGAGGAAGAATCTGCAAAATGGCCGTGGGTCAGGTGGCAACTGTGGGTCAGTTGAATGGCAGTAGCCTGCCGTGGGTAGGGTGGCGACTGTGGGTCAGTTGAATGGCAGTGGCCTGCCATGGGTCGGGTCCGGGTCGGGAGGGCTGAAGTGTCCCTGCCCGGGATGCCAAAAATGTTGCCAGACAATCGGGGTTTCATTTAACTAATTCTGGGTGTTCAATGGCTTTTTGTGGGTACTTTTTCTTTTGTTGCACCCTGGACTCAGGGACCATGTGGAGGGGGCACTGAATCAGGGGTCAGGCTAGTGACGAATGTACAATTGAGTTTTCTGCCTGACTGATTTTTAAAAGAAATACTTCACAGGGTTCTGGCTTCCCTGGCACTTTAAAATGGTTGCATCTCACCCTGTAGACTGCTGGCTGCTGGCTCTACTTTGTTGAAGCTCCTTCCACAGGGATCCAGTAGAGGCTTCAGTTTGAGCTTAACTACTGCCTCTTTTTCTGCTGCCAGGATCTTCTGTCTCTGGAGCTTTTCAGGTGAGTTTTCTCAGCTTCCTGCTTCTTGAGTGAGGTTTTTATCGGAACAGAAATTCATTGTTGGTGCCCTTTTCTTGATTTCTGCAGTCTTTTTATACAGGGTGTGGATTTTAGAACCATAGAACCAAAGAAAAGTTACGGCACAGAAAGAGGTCATTCAGCCCATCGTGTCTGCACCGACCAAAAAAGAAAAAAGAAACTGGCCGCTCATTTGAATCCCGCCTTCCAGCACCTGGTCCATAGCCTTGCAGGTTCCAGCACTTCAGGTGCAGATCCAGGTACCTTTTAAATGAGTTGAGCATTTCAGCCTCAGCCACCAACTTAGGCAGTGAATTCCAGACGCCCACCACCCTCTGGGTGAAAAAGGTTTTCCTCATGTCCCCTCTAATCCTTCTATCAATCACCTTAGGAATTAGTGATCATTGTATCATAAGGTTTAGGATGATGGAAGAAAAGGACAATGTGCAATCCAGAGTAAGAATAATTAACTGGAGGAGAGCCGACTTCAATTGGGCAAGAATAGAACTGGGCCGGCTATACTGGGACCAAAGGTTGGCAGGAAAAACTGCAGCTGAACAATGGGCTACCTTCAAAGAAGAAATGGTTCAGGTACGGTCAAGGTGTAGTCCCTCAAAAGGGAAAAGTGGGGCAAACAGATCCAGAGCTCCCTGGGTGATAAAGGAGATAGAAATTAAAATAAAGAAGAAAAAGTGCACTTATGACAGGTGTCAGGTAGAAAATACAATTGAGATCCAGGCTGAATACAGAAGGTTCAGAGGGGAGGTGAAAAAACAAATAAGAGAAGCAAAGAGGGATTATGAGAAAAGACTGGCAGCTAACACAAAGGGAAATCCCAAAGTCTTCTATTGGCACACAAATAGTAAAAAGATAGTAAAAGGAGGAGTAGGGCCAATTAGGGACCAACAAAGGGATTGACACATGGAGGCAGGGGGCATGGCTAAGGTATTAAGTGAATACTTTGCATCTGTCCTTACCAAGGAAGCAGATGCTACCGAGACTAGAGCAATAGAGGGGGAAACTCTGTCACTAGAAAGGTTCAGAATTGGTAAGGAGGAAGTGTTGGATAAACTGTCAGTACTTAAAGTTGACAAGGCACTGGGACCGGATGAGATATTGAAGGAAGTGAGAGTGGAAATTGCAGGGGCACTTGCCATATGCTTTCAGTCTTCCCTGGACTCAGGGGAGGTGCCAGAGGACTGGAGAATTGCAAACATTACGCCCTTGTTCAAAAAAGGTTGTAAGGATAAGCCCAGCAATTACAGACCAGTCAGTTTAACTTCAGTGGTGGGCAAGATTCTAGAAATGATTATTCGGTATAGAGTTAATAGTCACATGAAAAAATGTGGGGTTGATTAGGAAAAGCCAGCATGGATTTCGAAAAGGGAAATCATATTTAACTAACTTGCTGGAGTTTTTTTGATGAGGTAACAGAGAGAGCTGATGAGGGTATTGCTGTTGATATAGTGTTCATGGACTTTCAAAAGGCATTCGATACAGTGCCACACAACAGACTTGTGAGAAAAGTTATTGCTCATGCAATAAAAGGGACAGCAGCAACGTGGATACAAAATTGGCTGAGTGACAGGAAACAGAGAGTAATGGCTAATGGATATTTTTCGGACTGGAGGAATGTTTGTGGTGGAGTTCCCCAGGGGTCGGTATTGGGACCCTTGCTTTTCCTGGTATGTGTTAATGATCTAAATCTTGGTGTGCAGGGGACAATTTCAAAGTTTGCGGATGATACGAAACTTGGAAGCATTGTAAACTGTGAGGAGAACAGTATAGAACTTCAAAAGGACATAGCCAAGTTGGTGGAGTGGGCAGATAGGTGGCAGATGAAGTTCAATGCAGAGAGAGAAGTGTGAGCTGATGCATTTTGATAGGAAGAAAATGAAGAGAAAATATAAAATAAGAGGTCCGATTCTTTAGGGTGTGCAGGGGCAGAAAGACCTGGGTGTATATGTGCATAAGTCATTGAAGGTGGCAGGACAGATGGAGAGAGCAGTAAATAATGCATACAGTACCCTGGGCTTTATTAGTAGCGGCATAAAGTACAACAGTAAGGAGGTTAATGCTGAACTTGTATAGGGCACTGGTTAGACCTCAGCTGGAGTACTGTGTACAGTTTTGGGCGCCACACTTTAGCAAGGATGTGAACGCATTGGAGAGAGAGTGCAGAAGAGGTCTACAAGAATGGTTCCAGGGATGAGAAATTTTAGTTATGAAGGTAGACTGGAGAGGTTGGGACTGTTCTCCTTGGAGAAGAGAAGTCTAAGCGGAGATTTGATGGAGGTGTTCAAAATCATGAGGGGGCTGGACAAAGTAGATAGGGAGAAGCTGTTCCTGCTTGTAAAAGGATTGAGAATGAGAGGGCACAGATTTAAAGTGATTTGTGAAAGAAGCAAATGTGATGTGAGAAAAATTTTTTTTCACACAACGAGTCATTCAAGACTGGAGTGCACTGCCTGGAAACAGACATGATGGGCCGAATGGCCTCTTTCTGCACCTTAACAATTCTATGATTCTGTGATTATACAGTACCAGCATTACATCCCTGCTTTTGTGTTCAATACCTCATCCAATAAAGGAAAGCACTCCATATGCTTTCTTTACCACCTTATCCATCTGTCCTGCTACCTTCAGGAGCCAGTGGACATGCACTCTAAGGTCTCTCACTTCATCAACCCTTCTCAATATCCTCCCATTTATTGAGTATTCATTTGCTTTGTTTGCCCTCCCCAAATGCATTACCTCACACTTTTCTGGATTGAATTCCATCTGCCAACTTTCCAACTAGTCAACTAAACCATTGATATTATTCTGGAGACAACAACTATCTTCTTCACTATCAACTACATGGCCAATTTTTGTGTTATCTGTAAATTTCCCAATCATGCCTCCCACAGTTCAGTCCAAATCATTAATATGATCCCATGGGATCTCACTTTTCCGACCAATCTGCCACGTGGGACTTTGTCAAATTCTTACTAAGGTCCACATAGACAACATCCACTGCACTACTCTCATTAATCCTCCTTGTTACTCCCTCAAAAAATACAATTAAGTTAGTAAGGCACGATCTTCCCCTAACAAAACCATGCTGACTATCCATGATCACTCTGTGCCTTCCTAAGTGACAGTTTAGCCTGTCTGTCAGAATTGATTCCAATAATTTGCCCACCACCAAAGTCAGGCTGACTGGCCTATAATTTTCTGGCCCATCTCTCACACCCTTTTTAAGTAATGGTACAATGTTCGCAGGCCTCCAATCCTCTGGTACCTTTCCTGTCTCTAGTGAGGATTGGAAAAAGATCCTCAGGGCATCCGCTATTTTTTCCTTGGCTTCCTTTAACAACCTGGCATACAATCCATCCGGCCCTGGTGATTTATCCAGCTTCAAGGATGTCAGGCCCTCTCTCACTATGTTTATTGCATCAGGGGGAGGTGGTGGTATAGTGGTATTGCTATTGGAGTAGTAAACCAGAGACACATTTTTTTATTTGTTCATGGGATGTGGGCATCGCTGGCTAGGCCAGCATTATATTGCCCACCGCCAATTGCTCTTGTTCTGAGGGCATTTAAGAGTCAACCACATTTGCTGTGGGCCTGGAGTCACATGTAGGCCAGACCAGGGAGGAGCAGCAGGTTTCCTATCCTAAAGGGCATTAGTGAACCAGATGGGTCTTTACAACAATTGACAATGGTTTCAAACTTTTAATTCCAGATTTTTATTGAATTTAAATTTCACCATCTGCCGTGGTGAGATTAGAACCCAGGTCCCCAGAGCATTGCTCCGGGTCTCTGGAATACCAGTCCAACGACAATACCACCACTATGCCACTGCCTCTGGGGACCGGGGTTCAAATCCACAACAGGTGGTGAAATTTGAATTCAATAAAAAAATCTGGAATTAAAACCATTGTCGATTGTCATAAAAACCCATCTGGTTCACTAATGTCCTTTAGGGAAGGGAAAATCTGATGTCCTTATCTGGTCTGGCCTACATGTGACTTCAGACTCAGCAATGTGGCTGACTCTTAAATGGCCTAGCAAGCAACTCAATTAGAAATGGGCAGTGGTTGCTGGCCTAGACAGCAATGCTCTTGTCCCATGAATGAATAAAAGAAAATATTTCACAACCCTCCTCTTTAACTAGAATGTCAGCATCATCCCTCTCCTTAGTAAAAACAGCGACAAAGTGCTCATTAAGAACCCTGCCCACATCTTCAGCATCAATGCACAATGTACACCTCTGATCGGACCTACCCTTCCCTTAGTTATTCTCTGGCTCTTAATATACTGGTAAAACATCTTTGGGTTTTCTTTGATTTTACCTGCCAATATTTTTTCATATCCGCTCTGCTTTCCTAATTTCCTTCTTTACTTCACCCCTGTCCTTACAATACTCCTCCAGGCTTTCTACAGTATTAATCTTTTTGTGACTGTCATAAGCTTTCTTTCTCTGCTTTATCTTGGCCTGTATCTTCTGGAAAACCAGGGGGCTCTAGATTTGGCAGTACCACCCTTTCTCTTTGTGGGGACATGTCTACACTGTGCCCGTAGAATCTCACTTTTGAATGCCTCCCACTGATTCGACACTGTTTTCCCTTTGAGCAGCTGTATCCATCCCACGTTCACCAGTTCGCCTCTCAGCTTCGTAGAGCTTGTCTTCCCCCAATTTAAAACTTTTACTTCTATTTTTTGTTTTTTTTCGGAATGATGCTGAATCTAACTGCATTATGGTCACTATCGCCAAAGTGGTCCCCCACTGCTACTTCATCCACTTGCTTCATTTCCTAAGACCAAGGGTGGAATTTTCCATGCCCGCTGGTAGCCGGTGTGATAGGTGGCATGAGTGGACAATATGGCACGATCGATTTCATGACAGCGGGAATGCAGGTCACGATTGTCTGCTCAGCCTGCTGCCGACAGGCTGCGTTTCCCGCCATCGGTCATCGGGAACCTCATTGTAATACATTAGATTGGACTGCACACGTTGTACAATGTCCTTGCTACAACTGGCCATGGAGCAGTCACTGCTGGAGGTGCTCACAGACCCTTGTAATGTTAGCACTACAATCCCGGTTTGGACCTGTCTCCCCCATGGTTCAAGCTAACAGGGCAGCCATGCAGTGCACTAATCTCTGGCCACCCATGTATGGCCTGCAATCTCCGGTAAGTGTTAAGGGGCCATCACTCTTAACCAGGACTTAACCAGGACAGGTTCTTAGTGCATCCATGCTAACCATGTGTCTCTCTCTCTCTTTCATCCTGCAGGAGGAGTATATCAGGATCAGGGAGCCTGGTGAACTAGCTGTATGCCTGATGGCCTACAGAGCATGGAGAAGACGGAGGGGAGAGTGACTGAGGCTCCTGGCTGCGCAGAGGCAGAAGCAGCAACCTCAGGAAGAAGGGGCAGCTGGGGCTCCCGCACATGCTGCCCAGGAGCGACAGTGAGCCATCGCAGGACAGTGCCTAGTGACACCCGGGGTCTATAGATACCGCCTTTCATTCCTGCAGATGACCGAGAACCAGCGTCGTCGGAGACTGAAAATGTCTAGGGAACTGGTCGGTCACACCGGCCAGTTACTGCAGGTTTTGGTGCCACGGGGATATGGAGGGCATCCACTGCCAGTGGCTGTGAAAGTGACCACGGTGTTCAATTTCTACACCAGTGGCTCCTTCCAGCGCTCCACAGGTGACCTCTGTGGGACTTCACAAGCCTCCACCCACAAATGCATCCATGAGGTCACGGATGCCATCTTTGCGAGGACACACAACTTTGTGCATTTCGCCCGGGACCAGGACAGCCAGGATGTAAGAGCGAATGGATTCGCCCAGATCTTGGGTTTCCCACAGGTGCAGAGTGTGATCGACTGCACTCACGAGGTGCTCAGATCTCCATCACAACACACGATGACTACATCAGCAGTGAGGGCTTCTATTCGCTGAATGTGCAGCTGGTCTGTGACCACCACAAACGCATCCTGCAGGTCTGCACATGGTTTCCTGGGAGTGTCCACGACTCCTACATTTCTCAGTTGGTCACAGATCCCTGAAGTATTCCAGGGTCCACAGAAGCTGCAAGTTTGTCTCCTCGGGGACAAGGGCTACCCACAGAGGCCGTGGCTGATGACACCCGTGTGGTGGCCTCAGACTGCAGCAGAGCGACGGTATATTGAGGCTCAGGCTGCAACTCACAACTTGGTGGAGCAAACCAACAGGATGCTGAAGATGATGCTCCAGTGCCTGGACCGGTCTGGTGAAGCCCTGCAATACAGCTCACAGAGGGTGTTACGCATTGTCATTGCCTGCTGCGCCCTTTACAACCTGGCACTGCAACAGGGTGAGGAGCTGGCTGAGGAGGAGATGGAGGAGCTGCACGTCTCCTCCAATGAGGAGGACGCCGATGGGGATGAGGCTGATGAGGCCTTCAGAGGCAATGAGGCCCTCGTACTGGCCAGACAAGGCAGACGCGCAGGGGAGGTCCTCATAGTTGCTAGATTTGTGAAGGATGAAGATGACATGCAGTGAGGTGACCCCATGGTACCATGCCTGGTACCCCTCTCACATACACACTATTGGAGGCCAAATATAGCATCAGTGATGGAGTTGAGCTCGAGCAGCAGTGCAGGAGTGAAGTCCTGGACCAAGGTCTCCATGGCGGCCGCCATCCTACCAGTGTTGACCTCAGTGCTTGGCATGCCGGTGTTATCACCTCAGCCTGAAGGCAGATGGATTCCTCCATTGTGCCTTGTAACCTGAGGAGTGCAGTGGACATCCCTTCCTAATGTTCCTGAGCTTGTCTTTGCAGCTCCAGCAACTGTGACATGACCGAGTCCAGAGGCTCATCATCTGAATTGGACTCAGTAATGTTCTGGCCTCCAGCAGTCCTCTGAGTGCCAGGCACCTGGGAAGTCCCTGCCACCTCCTACTGTGGATCAGACAGTGCGATGTGCTCACCAGATTGTGAGTTATGTGGGCCTCACTGGCTGGACCAGCATTTATTTCCCATCCCTAATTGGATGGTGTGTGACTTGGAGGGGAACCTGCAAGGGGTGGCGTTCCCATGTATCTTCTGTCCTTGTCCTTCAGGCAGTAGAGGTCTCGGGTTTGGAAGGTGCTGTTGAAGGAGCCTTGATGAGTTTATATTAAGGCAGTTGACCAAAAGTTTGGTCAAAGAGGTGGGTTTAGGGAGGGCATTCCAGAGCTTAGGGCCTAGACATGGCCACCAATGGTGGAGTGATTAAAATTGAGGATGCTGAAGAGGCCAGAATTGGAGTATATCTTTGAGTGTATCTTTTGCATAGAATTCCGGGCAGTAGTCCTGCCTCGAAGGGACAATTACCTATCTGTTGAATTTTCTCTTCCGGCATCAAGACATTTTTTGGGCCTCGAGCAATACAAATTTCAAATCTCCACAAAATCTTTGAAATCATTTTACCAATTGGGAAGTCTCAACAATGGTCTTTTAGCTGCAAAACCAATTAGTGGGGGTAGTTCAGACAATAGAAGGGTTCAAAATTGATGAGGAGGAGGTATTGGGTAGGCTGTTCTGAAAGTTAATAAGGCACCAGGACTGGCTGAGATACTAAGGGGAGTGAGAGTGGAAATTGCGGAGGCGCTGGTCATAATTTTTCAATCTTCCTTTGACTCAGGGGTGATGTCAGAGGACTGGAGAGTTGCAACAACCCTTGTTCAAAAAAGGGCGTAAAGATAAGCGCAGCAACTACAGGCTGGTCAGTTTAACTACGACTGTGGGGAAGCTTCTAGAAACAATGATTTGGGACAAAATTAATGGTTACCTGGGCAAATTTGAATTAATTAAGGAAAGCCTGCACAGATTTGTTAAGGGCAAATCATGTTTAACTAACTTGGAATTTCTTTGATGGGGTAACAGAGTGGGGTAGATGAGGGTAATCCTGTTGATGTGGTGTGCATGGACTTCCAAAAGGCATTTGATAAAATGCTGGACAACAAACTTGTGAACAAAGTTAAAGCTCAAGGAATAAAAGGGACAGTAGCAACATGGATACAAAATTGCCTGAGTGACAGAAAACACCGAGAGAGTAGTGGTGAATGGTTATTTATCGAACTAGAGGAAGGTTTATAGTGGAGTTCCCCAGGTGTCTGGCTGATGGCAGCGCACTTACCCTCTGTGATAAGGTTCCTGTCATGGAGACGCAGCGGATGCCCATAGTCCCTACATTCCAGGAGGATGATGACGACATGCAGTGGGGACATTCCATAGTTCCCCATATAGCCTCTGTGAATGTCTGACTCCTGTCTGGCTGATGGCAGCTCGCTTGTGCTCTGTGAACAGGATCATATCATGGAGATGCAGCAAGAGAACTTTAACTTGTCTTGATCCTATGGCATCTTTCATGAGCTGAACCTTTCAGGACCAACACTGTCACCGGACACAGATGCTGAAGAGATGGGGGCCAGCCACACCTCGAAGGTGCTGAGAGCCGCACAGAGAGAATGATGGACTCTGTGTCGCCGGCCCAGGACATTCCAGCAGCAATGGTAAGCCCCATCGAGGTGCAGGCATGACTGATGTGACCAGTGACTGTGAAGGCGCAGCATCAGTGTGCTGGAAAGGTTGCACAAAGCACAGGGAAGAGGCCCTGGACTGAGACAGCTGCTTTTATCTTGCGCAGGGAGCAAGGTTTCGCTTCAGACTGACATGAATACTGCTCATCATGACAAGGAGCCAAAGAAAGGGTGACACTGTTAGGAGTTTATTTACAATAGTCAACATTATGTACGAGTGATTAACGCCCGTGCCCACCTGGTGAAACTATATTTCCTTAACGTTTCTAAATCTGTGGCTACGTCTTAGTGCTCCCCGGACATCCACAGCAGAGGTGAGGCAGCCTGCTGACTGTGATGCCCTGTCTGTGATGACCTTAACGGGTGTTCTCCTGGGTGGGGCTTAGACCTGGAGGGCCCTGGCTTGCTTTCAGGGTCCTGCTGTGTGGCAGCGGAATCCTTCTCAGCCTGTGGAGCTGGAGCTGCTGGGCTCACATGAAGAGGGGATTCGGATAGGCCGCACGCTCCGGAGTGACCTGAGCGGATGCTCCTGGAGTGTGCACCTGCTGATCCTCCTCCCTTTGGGTGCCCAAGGGCCCCTGGCTGATTCCTTGAGGAGAAGGGGTGGCTGGAGTGAGATCGAGCTGCCCTGCACCACTCTCAGGTACACATTGTTGGAGGCCAACTATGGCACCAGCGATGGAGTTCAGACTGCGCAGCAGTGCAGGACTGATGTCCTGGACTAAGGTCTCCATGGCAACCAGTGTTGACCTTGGTGCATTGGCATGCCGACACTATCATCTCAGCCTGAAGATGGACGGACTCCTCCATCTTGCCTTGCAATCTGCGGAGTGCAGTGGACATCCCTTCCTGTTGTTCCCGAGCTTGTCTTTGCAGCTCCAGCAACTGTGACATGACCGAGTCCAGAGACTCAGCATCTGACTCGGACTCAGCAATTTTCTGGCCTCCAGCAGTCCTCGCGTGCTGGACACCTGGGAAGACCCTGCCTCTGTCTGCTGAGGATCAGAAAGTGCGATGTGCTCACCAGATTGTGATCCCGAGGCTACTCTAGAACTAGGTCCCCCCGAGGTGTGTGTCTCTGCGCTGGTGGAGGGTGTGGGTGAGGGTGGAGGGTGTGGGTGACACTGTGACAGGGCTTCAGTTAGGGTGTCATCAGATTCTTCTTCTGAGGTGTCTTTGGGGCTTGAGCTGAGGGCCTGGGTTGTGGCCCCTTTGGCTGCTTCCCAGATGTGCCTGTGAAAACAAGGAGAGATAATTGGTCCACAGCAGGGGACTGCGGAACAGGGGAACTCACTCACAGTATGGCTGTCTGATGGATGTCACACTACTGGATTCTCACTTGGTAGAGCAGCGCCGACCTCACCATCAGCACAGGAATGGCCAGACCCTCGCCGGCCAGCTGGATGACTCTATTTTCAAAGTCCGTGAGGACCTTAATTTCAGGCATTCCTCCACCAGTCTGCAGCAACCTCTCCCTCTTGTTGTGCACCAGCCTCTCCTGCATGAATACAGATGGTGAGAGTGTAAGCAGGATGCCTGCCAGGCCAGATGATAAGGATGCCTGGCATGTGTAGGTGGTGAGTGGTGCCATGGATGGGATGAAGACATGATTCACAGGGCAGATGAAGGTGTATGGGAGAGAGTGAATGGTGATGCCCCTTGAACTGGCAGTGAGTGAGAAACATAGAAACATAGAAAATAGGAGCAGGAGTAGGCCATTCAGCCCTTTGAGCCTGCTCTGCCATTCATTATGATCTTGGCTGATCATCCAACTCAATAGCCTGCTCTCGCTTTCTCCCCATATCCTTTGATCCCTTTCGCCCCAAGAACTATATCTAATTCCTTGAAAACATACAATGTTTTGGCCTCAACTACTTTCTGTGGTAGCGAATTCCACTGGCTCACCACTCTCTGGGTGAATAAATTTCTCCTCACCTCAGTCCTAAATGGTCTACCCCATATCCTCAGATTGTGACCCCTGGTTCTGGACTCCCCCACCATCGGGAACATCCTTCCTGCATCTATCCTGTCTAGTCCTGTTAGAATTTTATAGGTTTCTATGAGATCCCTCCTCATTCTTCTGAACTCCAGCGAATATAATCCTAATCGACTCAATCCCCTCCTCATATGTCAGTCCCGCCATCCCAGGAATCAGTCAGGTAAACCTCTGTAGCAAGAACATCCTTCTTCAGATAAGGAGATCAAAACTGCACACAATATTCCAGGTGTGGTCTCACCAAGGCCCTGTATAATTGCAGCAATACATCCCTGCTCCTGTACTCAAATCCTCTCGCTATGAAGACAAACATACCATTTGCCTTCTTTACCGCCTGCTGCACCTGCATGTTTACCTTCAGCGACTGGTGTACAAGGATAGCCAGGTCTCGTTGCACATTCCTCTCTCTCAATTTATAGCCATTCAGATAATAATCTGCCTTCCTGTTTTTGCGACCAAAGTGGATAACCTCACATTTATCCACATTATACTGCATCTGCCATGCATTTGCCCAAATCACACTGAAGCATCTCTGCATCCTCCTCACAGCTCACCCTCCCACCCAGTTTTGTGTCATCTGCAAATTTGGAGATGTGTGGTGGGTTTGTGAGTGTGTGAGTTGAGAGTGATGGGAAAAGTGATTTACCCTGGAGGAGTGTTTGAGATCATTCGTCCTCTTATGGCACTGGATGGCTGTCCCCTTTTGCAGGGTGTTGGTGCTGACCACCGCTGCCATCGCCTCCCATGCTGGATTGGTGACCTTCCTTGCTAGAACGGAGGTAGAGGACTTCACGGCGACTTCCACAGCGTCCAGTAGGCGCCTGAGGGAGGCGTCGCTAAATTTGGGGGCAGCATGTTTCCCCCTCTTGGCAGCCATGTCTTTGCAGCAGCTTCTGACGCCTTAGCGAGTGCTAGCTCTGTGCAGAAACGGCCTTTAAACATGGCACCTGGATTAATGAAGACCTGAGATGACGGTGGGGTGGGTGAATCAGAGGCCGTCCCACCCGTGACCTGGCGTGTTTCCTGGAAATGCCTTATTAATGACCCGGGACGTGCCGGGAATGGAACAATAAGGTGCTAAAAGACGCCATTGTGGCTGGCGGGTAAAACATCCTTTTTCTTGCCCACTACCGCACTTTGTGTAAATCTGGGACGATTCTGCCCAGTGGCCATCCAAGTCAGACCATCATCCACATCCTGAACTTCTGCCCTGAGAGACCCAGTCCTGGTGTACCATAACCATTCCCACTGCGAACACTCGACATTGAACTGTAACTACTCCCACAGTCATACAAATACAAAAAAACTCCTGGAGACAGATTTCGATTGGATTAGGCTTAAGCGTCTTTTCCTTTCCTGATGAAGTTGTTTGTGTAAGTTCACTCCTGCAACCCTGGGACTGAAGTTCCTCAGGAGTTTTTTTCCTGATCTGTTTCCAGAGCTCCAACGCAAAGATAACACCGGAGAAATGGCGCAAAATGGGGAGGGCAGGCATTTGCCGGCCTTCCACAGAAAGTGTCGGCAGACGATCCAGGGAAGGTGCTGCTCTCTGCCCACAGAAATTCAATCGCCCATCTTCATGCAGATTAAAAACATGTTACAAAAGTTTTGGTAGGTGCGATTGGGCGAGTGGGCAGGAGAGCAGGCAATTTGAGACTTGGCTTACTGTGGTGATGAAAAGGCGAGAGGAAAATAGAGAACAGGATCTGGGAGAGGTGCTTTGTGCATTGAATAGGAATTGGCCGAAAGCTGAGGTTTTCTGACAAAAAGCTCGCACGGTGCAAGTTACACTTAACGAGCTCAAACAGATACACTGAACAATTACCAGATGAGCTGCAGAACTCGACACTTGAATGAAAATGGCACTATTGTTGTGTGTTTGAATACAATAAATAGAGGGATTCATAACCACTATAAAGCCGTGCTCTTAACAGGAGAAGCAGACTTGTGAGAACATTGTAGATATATTAACTGATGTGCATTCCACCCCATGGATAATAAAACCATATTCATTTATGTGACACTTAACCTAAACCAGCATAGGCCGGCTCTCCAGCTACCCGCTCCAGGCTCCACTAGGCCTCACTCCTCCTGCTGGAACACAAAGCCCCAGGTTATAGGCCTCACACCTGCTGGAGCAGAAAGCTCCAGGCTCTGCTGGGCCTCACTCCTCCTGCTGGAGCAGAAAATCCAGGGCTCTGCTAGGCCTCGGTCCCAACAGTAAAGGGCTTTTGAGCAGAAAGTTCCCCTGCTGGGAAAACTGTAATCAATATTAGTTTTTTTTTCTGCTTGTTGTGCAGCTATTTAATATTTGTTCTTTCCTCTCCTGCTATGCTGTAACGTAGAAGCAAAGACCTCCTGTTCTCATTTGCCGGTCTGTGGCAGACTCTTAATATTGCAATTGAATCTTTGAATTTAATATGGAAATGTAAAGCAGTAAAAGACACCATGAAGCTGCTGAATGTCGTAAAAACTCAACTGGTTCGTGAAAGCCCTCCCAGGAAGGAAACCTGCCTCCCTTACATGGTCGATCTACATGTGACTCCAGTCAGAGACCAATGTGCTTGACTCTTTACTCCTCTCAGAGGTGGCCAAGAGAGACAGTCAGATATAAACTACTACTACTGGAAAAAGAAGGCCCACCATCACCCTCTCAGGGTATTTAGGTTGGGTAATAAATGCTAGCCTTACCAATGATGCCCATGCCCTGAGAATGAATTAAGCAGACTGTCTGATGAATCAGTGATAAACACACAGGGCGGAATCGTCCCAGATTTGCACTGTGGAGTAGTGGGCGGCTATAATGATGTTTTACCCGCCAGCTGTATTAATTATGCATTGCCAAGAAACACGCCGTTTCCATGGCGGGTGGGCTCTCATGCGCCCGCCACACCATCACCTCACCACTTCATCACGCCGGGCATCACATTTAAAGTCCAGCCGCACTCACACCTCTCAGTGCTTCCAAACCAGGAATGGAAGACAGGATGGCCCCAAAAGGCAAAAAGACTGCAGCCCCAAGCTTCAGTGACCCGTCCCTTGAGCGTCTTTTGCCAGGATGTCCTCTGCCCTCGCTCTGGCCACAGGATGGGCAGCAACATCACCAATCCAGCTTGGGAGGTGGTGGCAGTGGTTGTCAGTGCCAACACCCTGCAGAAGAGGACAGTCACCCAGTGCCACAAGAGGGTGAATGATCTCCTCCGTTCCACCAGGGTAAGTCTCTCTTCTCATCACTCTCACCTCACACACTCACAAACCCATCACACATCCACAGGGCCCTCACTCACTGCCAGTTCAAGGGACATCACCATTCACTCTCTCACACACACCGTCATTGTCCTCATCCCATCCATGGGACCACTCACCATCCACACATGTCAGGCATACTTATCATCTGGCCTGGCAGGAGTCCTGCTTACACGCACTCAACCTCTATTCATGCAGGACAAGCTGGCACAAAACAAGAGGGAGAGGTCACAGACCGGTGGAGAAATGCCTGAAATCAAGGTCCTCATGCACTTTGAAAACAGAGCCATCCGGCTGGCCGGCGAGGATCTGGACCGGTCCTGTGCTGTCGATGGGGTCAGCGCTGCTCTACCAAGTGAGGATCCAGCAGTGCAACATCCACCAGACAACCATGCTGTGAGTGATGTGTCCTGTTTCACAGGCCACTGCCATGCACTAATTATCTCTCCTTGCTTTCGCAGGCACATCTTCCAAACAGCCGACAGAGTCCATGACCCAGGGCCTCCAATCAAACCCGAGGGAAGCTCTGAAGAGGAATCTGCTGAAACCCTCCCTGAAGTCCTGTCACAGTGTGACCCTCACCCACACCCTCCACCAGCGCAGAGACACACACCTCGGTGGGACCGAGCTTTAGAGTAGCCTTGGGATCACAATCTGGTGAGCACATCACACTGTCTGATCCACAGCAGACGGAGGCAGGGACTTCCCAGGTGTCCAGCGCACGGACGTCTGCTGGAGGCCAGAAATTTGCTGAGTCTGAGTCAGATGATGAGCCTCTGGACTCGGTCATGTCACAGTTGCTGGAGCTGCAAAGACAAGCTCGGGAACATCAGGAAGGGATGTCCGCTGCACTCCTCAGATTGCAAGGCACGATGGAGGAGTCCGTCCACTTTTACTCTGAGGTGATAGCGCTGGCATGCCAGCGCACCGAGGTCAACACCGGCAGGATGGCGGCCGCCATGGAGACCTTGGTCCAGGACGTCGCTCCTGCACTGCTGCACGAGCTCAACTCCATTGCTGAAGCCATAATTGGCCTCCAACAGTGTGTACATGAGTGAGGTGTGGGGCAGCCCATCTCCCCCCAGCTACTCCTTCTCCTCAAGGAGTCAGCCTGGGGCTCTCGGGCACCCATAGGGAGGAGGATCAGCAGGTGCACACTCGGGTGCCATCCACTGAGGTGACTCTGGGAGTGTCCGGCCCATCCAAAACCCCTCTTCCTGTGACCTCAGCAGCTCCAGCTCCACAGGCCGAGGAGGGTGCCACTGCCACACAGCAGGACCCCGAAAGCATACTGGGGTCCTCCAGATCTCGGCCCTCCAGAGGATGCCCACCAAGGTCATCACAGACAGGATGTCGCAGTCAGCAGGCTGTCTCCACCTCCGCTGTGGATTCCGGGGAGCACCAAGACATAACGGCAGGGTTAGGAAAGTTAAGGAGAATTAGTTGCACAGCCTGGGCATGGGCGTTAATCACTTGTACATAATGTTCACTATTATAAATAAACTCCCAAGAATGTCTCTCTGCCTGTGGTTCCTTGTTCTGATGAGCACTGTTCTTGTCACTCCGATGTGAAACCTTTCTGCACGAGATAAAGGCAGGTGTCTCAGTCCAGGGCCTCTTCCCTGTGCTTTGTGCAGTTTCAGACCAAAGTGATGATCCAGCCTCATACTCACTGGAAACATTACTGATGCCTGCACTTCGATGGTGCTGGTCATTGCTGTCAGAATGTAGTGGGCAGTTGCCACAGAGTTCTCTCATTCCTTCTGTGTGCTCTCAGCACCTTTAAGGTGGGGCTGGTCTCCAACTCTTCAGCATCTGTGACCAGTGATGCTGTGCACCAGCTCCTGAAGGGCTCAGGTGCTGAAAGTGGACAAAGGATCAGATGCTTCTAAAGTTTCACAGTTGCGTCTCCATGATCTGACCCTGATCACAGAGCGCAAGCGAGCTACCCTTGGCCAGACAGGAGTCAGACATTCTCAGAGGCTGTGTGAAGATCTATGGATTGTCCTCACTGCATGTTGTCATCATCGTCCTGCAATTGAGCGACTATTAGGGCCCCTGCAGCATCTCAATCACAGGAGCGTTCTCACAGAGGGTATGTGCACTGCCATAAGCCAGACTGGAGTAAAACATTCACAGATACAATGTGAGGATCTATGGTGTCTCCTCACTGCATGTCATCATCATCCTCCACAAATCTAGCAGCTGTGAGGGCTTCCCAAGAGTAACTGCCTCATCTGGGCAGTGCGAGGGCCTCATCGCAGTCATTGTCACCTTTGAGGACCTCCTCACCCTCATACCCATTGAAGTCCTCCTCATCGGAGGAGACCTCCAGCTCCTGTATCTCCTCCTCAGCCAGCTCCTCTCCCCGTTTCAGCGCCAGGTTATAAAGGGTGCAGTAGGCGATGACAATGCGTGACACCCTCTGTGGGCTGTATTGCAGGGCTCCACCAGACCGGTCCAGGAACCTGAACCTCATCTTCAGCATCCCGATGGTTTGCTCCACCAAGTTGTGAGTTGCAGCCTGAGCCTCGTTCTATCGTCACTCTGCTGCAGTCTGAGGCCACCACACGGGTGTCATCAGCCACGGCCTCTGTGGGTAGCCCTTGTCCCCGAGGAGCCAAACCTGCAGCTTCTGTGGACCCTGGAATACTTCAGGGATCTGTGACCAACTGAGAATGTAGTAGTCGTGGACACTCCCTGGAAACCGTGCGCAGACCTGCAGGATGTGTTTGTGGTGGGCACACACCAGCTGCACATTCAGCAAATGGAAGCCCCTGCGGTTGATATCGTTGACCCCTTGTTGTGACGGAGATCTGAGCACCATGTGAGTGCAGTCGATTGCACCCTGCACCTGTGGGAAACCCGAGATCTGGGCGAATCCATTCGCTCTTACTTCCTGGCTGTCCTGGTCCTGGGAAAAATGCAAAAGATGTGTGTCCTCATGAAGATGGCATCTATTACTTCATGGATGCATTTGTGGGTGGAGGCTTGTGAGATCCCACAGAGATCACCTGTGGAGCCCTGAAAGCAGCCACTGGTGTAGAAATTGAGTGCTGCTGTCACTTTCACAGCCACTGGCAGTGGATGCCCTCCATGGCCCCGTGGTGTCAAATCTTGCAGTAACTGGCAGATGTGACCAACCAGTTCCCTAGACATGCGCAGTCTTCAGCGACACTGGTTGTCGGTCATCCAGAGGAATGAAAGGCAGCGTCTGTAGACCCTGGGCCTAGCAATGCACAAACACAGGATAGCTCGCTGTGGCTCTTCAGCAGCATGCACGGGAGCCCCAGCCGCCCCTTCTTCCTGAGGGTGCTGTTCCTCCCTCCGCACAGCCAGGAGCCTCAGTGCTCTCTTCTCTGTCATCTCTGCTCTCTGTACGTAACGAGGCATACAGCTAGTTCACCAGGCTCCATGCTCCTGAGGTAGTCCTCCTGCAGGATGAAAGAGAGAGATGCGTGGGTTAGCAAGGGTGTACTAAGAGCCTCTTTTGGTTAGGTTTGAGGGCCCCTTAACGCATCCCAGAGACTGCTGGCCACCACATGGACGGCCAGAGTTTAGTGTGCTGTATGGCTGTCCGAAACCCCACCCACCCCTTCCCCACTCCACCCAATCGATTGGTAGCAGTTTTGCCCATTGGACTGCATGCTGTGCTCTCAGCTCAGGCACAGGCATTCCCCTAACCCGCACTGCAAGGCTGCCCTGTTAGCTTGAACCATGGGGGAGACTGGTCCAAACCGGGATGATGACATTGCCAGGGACTGTGAGCGCCTCCACCAGTGACTGCTCCATGGCCATCTTTAGCAAGGAGATTGTACAATGTGTGCAGTCGTCCAGCTGTTCTGCAGCCCACTATAACTCTCATTAGTTTGCAGTCTGTGCCCGAGGGGTGAAAAGCTCTGGAGCACTTGGTGGCACTTTCATGCCTTTGTGTTGCATGAGTGGGCAGATAAGCTAAAGACCCAACTCCACACATGTCAATGTGGCTGCGTCTGAACTGTTTCAGCTGCAGAGGAATGGTCACTTATACAAGGTTTCCCTCCCCCCCCACCCCACACATGCTTGTGCACTGCCTTCAACTGCAGGGGAGCCCTTGCCCCTAACCCCAAGTCAACTCAACTGCTGGGCATCCTTTGTTTCCCCCACTAAATTGCCTCAACCGCTGAGCTGCCCTTGCCCCTACCGGCCCTCCAACGTGCCTCAACCTTGAAGTCCAAAAGGCAAACTGGGCGAGCACTGCACAACGTTGCTGTGTACTCACCTCCGAGTTCCCCTCAAAGTGCAGCTCACCATGTGCACGCCTTATATATGCTGTTGTGAAACACGTTGGCTTGATGTGGGCGGACAATCTGGGGCGGGGATGATTCCTGCGGGCTGGCCTTATAATGAAATGTGGAAGTATTACAATGAGGTTCCCGACCTCTGATGGTGGGAAACGCGGACGGCCATCGCTGGGCTGAGCGGACAACCACAAACTGGTTTCACGATGTTGTGAAACTGATTTTTGTCCTTCTCGCCATATTGTCCGCTCACACCGCCAAACACGCCCGACGCCAGCGGGCAGGGACGATTGTGTCCATTGTTTCAGTGTGACTCAAACATATGAAACCTATGATAGCCCAATGTTTGATTCCCTCAGCCTGGTGGCAGTGGGAACTCTCCCTGCTTTTGCAACCAGGGTTCCTGATCCTGATTGCTCAGTAAGGACTCCTGCTTTAGAAGGTATAGGTGTGGACATTGCAGGGGGTCAAAAACCCATGAACCCCTGATGCCCCAAGCTGTTTAAAGAGCAGAGCAACACTCATGCATCCAATTTTAGTGTCCCATCCACCCTCTCCGTGCCCACGCCTTAAGAGAGCTACCGTTTTTAGTTCCTAATTTATTTAATTAATTAATGGAATTTAAATTCCCCAGTTACCATGGTGGGATTTGAACTCAAGACTGCAGCGATTCAAGAAGGCAGCTCACCACCCCCTTCTCAAGGGCAATTAGGGATGAGCAATAAAGTTGGTCTAGCCAGCGACGCCCACATTCCATGAATAAATATAACAAAAAATATCATTCGCCCAGGCTTTGGATTACAGGCCCGGTAATATAATCACTATGCCACTGTATGTCAACCATGTATCAGAGGGCTGTCAGCCCCAGGAACAATGTGAGGGTACTCAACTGCGTGACCATTTTGATGACAAGGTGAGAGTGACTGCCCTTGACATCAGGGCTGCATTTGACCGAGTGTGGCATCAAGGAGCTCTAGCAAAACTGGAGTCAATGGGGTTAGGGGGAAAACTCTCCGCTGGTTGGAGTCATACCCAGCACAAAGGAAGATGGTTGTGGTTGTTGGAGGTCAGTGACTTCAGCTCCAGGACATCACTGCAGGAGTTCCTCAGTGTAGTGTCCTCGGCCCAACCATCTTCAGCTGCTTAATCAATGACCTTCCTTCCATCATAACGTCAGAAGTGGGGATGTTCTTTGATGATTGCACAATGTTCATCACCATTCATGACTCCTCAGATACTGAAGCAGTCCATGTCCGAATGCAACAAGATCTGGACAATATCCAGGTTTGGGCTAACAAGTGGCAAGTAACATTTGCGCCGTATAAGTGTCAGGCAATGACCATCTCCAACAAGAGAGAATGTTCAATGGCATTACCATCACTGAATCCCCCACTATCAACATCCTGGGGGTTACCATTGACCAGAAACTGAACTGGACTAGCCATATAAATACTGTGGCTACAAGAGCAGGTCAGAGGCTAGGAATCATGTGAGGAGTAACTCACCTCCTGACTCCCCAAAGCCTGGCCACCATCTTCAAGGCACAAGTCAGGAGTGTGATGGAATACTCCCCACTTGCCTGGATCAGTGCAACTCCAACAACACTCAGGAACCTTGACACCATCCAGGACAAAGCAGCCCGCTTGATTGGCACCCCATTCACAAACATTCACTCCCTCCACCACCGACACACAGTAGCAGCAGTGTTTATCATCTACAAGATGCACTGGAGGAATTCACCAAACCTCCTTTGACAGCACCTTCCAAACCCATGACCACTACCATCTAGAAGGACAAGGGCAGCAGACACATGGGAACACCACCACCTGGAAGTTCCCCTCCAAGCCATTCACCATCCTCACTTGGAAATATATCACCATTCCTTCAGTGTTGCTGGGTCAAAATCCTGAAACTCCCTCCCTAACAGCACTGTGGGTGTACCTACACCATATGGACTACATCAGTTCAAGAAGGCAGCTCACCACCACCTTCTTAAGGGCAACTAGGGATAGGCAATAAATGCTGGCCTGGCCAGTGAAGTCCACATCCCGTGAATGAATAAAAAAAAAGTTACTGCAGTGGGAAAAGCAAGTGAAAATTCCAAGCATTTCCCTCATTCTAACTATCGGTCACTGAGGTGACATTATGGATGTTGTTGACAATTCTAAACAAAATTCTCATTACCGTAAACCATGTTCCTGCCATTCTTTACTTTGATGCAGGCTGTTAGTTGAAATGCTTCTAGATTGTTCAGGTTAGCCTCTGCTGCCATTCATGATGTCGTTTACATGTTCTAATATTTCCAAGTTATTGCTAACAGTATGACAAGAGGCTTAGACTTTATAATAAAAACATGTTGCCAGTTGAAAACAACCTATTCACCCGATGCCAAAATGCTTATTACAAGGGCGTGTTTGGACTAAAACCTGGATCGTCACTCTGTATGTGGGTGGGAAGCTGTAACAGGAGATGCCAGTGAGCAGTGCCAGGCTATGCCCCACCCAAATGGGTGCCAGGGTGAGAGGGGGGTGCGAGAGAGAGAGAGAGAGGAAAAAGCTGAATTTCCTGGTCATTGTCGATTGCTTCATCTGCTTTAGTTCAATAGATTGTCTGAAAGCAATTTAAAACAGCATGTACTCCGCCAAATGTTATACAAGAACACAAATAGGAAAAGTAGATTGCACGCATGTTATTTTATTTGGGTCTTTTGGCTGCTGAGTTAAGGTTTGTTGCTATTTTCTTCAGCCAGGAACTGCCAACTGAAATGAGACGATTAAATATAAAAAGTACCATAAGCATGTTAGTGAGGACTTAAAGGCTTAGGAGGTCCTTATAATGTATCTGACCAGCTATTTGTGTCTTTTTACAATGACGTTGAGGGCAGAATCACACCATCTCTATTTGTCAGCGTCTGCCATGGCACTGAGGCTAGGGGACATGGTGGCATTGTGGTAATGTCACTGGGCTAGTAATCCAGAGGCCCAGGCTAATGTCCTGGCCATAAGCTGTTCAAACCCCACCATGGAAGCCAGTGGCAGTTAAATCCAATTGATAATCTGAAACATAAAGCTAGTCTCAGTAATAGTGACCATGAAACCATTGTCAATTGTCATAAAAACCCATCTGGCTCACTAATTTCCTTTAGGGAAGAAAATCTGCTGTCCTTACCTAGTCTGGCCTGCATGTGACTCCAGATGTTGACTCTTAACTGCCCTCTGAAATGGCTTTAGCAAACCGTTTAGTTCAAGGGCAGTTAGGGATGGGCAGCAAATGCTGGCCTTGCCAGTGATGCTCACATCCCACAAAAGAATAAAGCTCCCCTCTTTGAGGCAGGAGGTTGTGGAGCAACTAACCTAGGCTGACACACCCCGTGCTGTACGGTCGTCTTTATGCTGAGGTGTTAAACTGTCTTCTCAGATCCTGTGGTATTATTTCGAAGAAGAACAAGGGTTCGCCCCATTGTCCTGGTTACTAATGATCTCGCAATCAACATCACTAAAAAATTATCTGATTGTTTTCACATTGCTGTTTGTAGGAGTTGCTGTGCACAAATTGGCTGCTGTGTTTCCTACATCCTAATGTTACTGCACTTCAGAAAGTACTTCATTAGCTGTAAAACTCTTCAGGACATCCTGAGTTTCTGAAAGGCTGTATAGAAATGTTTCTTACTTGTGAGGGATGATTGATAGAGATCTTAATTTTGATAGTGTAAAGTGGGTGTCAGTGAGTTGCCAGCCCATTTGGCATCTCTTATTGAAGTCACTAGCTGACATTCTATCACTCCCCTTACCCTATTGCACAAAGTCAAAATCTACCCCATTATCCCCCCACAACTGCCCCTGTCCAATAGGGTGCCACAGTTCACTGCAGATTAACTTGGATCCTAGTTAATCATTTAAATCGTATTAGGAATTGATTCCCAACAACCTGCGTGTGCAGCAACAGGAAGGATTAAGCCCACAGTAAAGTTAAACTCAGAGGATAGTCCATCTGTGTCATATGAAAAAATGCTCAAGTTAATAGACTACCAATCCTTTAAACACTGCCATCTTACTGAGGTTAAAGCATGTTTTAAGTAATGGTGGTCCCCTCTCCTTATCATGATACCCAATGGCCTCACACGATATGTCATTACAGAGGCTGTGCTGTAAACACAAGCATTTGGGCTTTGTAACTGTGCCTTTTCAATGTAGTAATCACAGCAGTTGCCATGGTACCTGATTCTACTAATTCTCACTGACTGTCAGTTCAGTCCACGAGCTCACATTAATCCAGTTCTGGCCTCGGAGCTCTTCGAGCATTGGAGATGGTATAGGGAGAGCTATGGGCATTGCAGGATTGAATTGTGAAAGATGCGAGAAATTTGGAAAGGGAGCGGGAGCCAATATTCACAAGGTTTAGGGCAATAGACATTGTGGATAATGTTCAGAAAATTACTTCCAATTAAATTACCAGATTAGAACTCGGGTCCAACAGCAAATGTAGCCCTGGTAACAGAGTATTAACACATGGAATGGAATTTGGAGTAGAGTGGTGGAGGTCCTGAATCCTGAAATGTAGTTGTATGCTACAATGAGTGAAGATGGATGGCTTAAGGTGGACCCAATGTAGTGTGTGAAATTTAAGCTTGCTAACTGTAATTAAATGTCTTCCTGGAGGTCTCATCACATGACTTGCCCCCACACCCCAGCCTTTCGTCGGCCAACACATCCACCATTGCAACATACCACCTTCCTACGCCAATTGGAAAGCAAAAGGACTCATTACCCAATTGGATGGTGCTTGACTGTCAGCTAAACAGACTTCCCTCGCACCCCCCTACCCCACCGCCCGACCCCATTTTCAATATTTTTACACCTGGTGAACAGAAATGTTTATATAAAATAACAAAAAGACAATATTTTTTAAATGCCCCGATGATTTTTCCCCAGAGTTGCACACAGCAGTGTCCTAGAGGCTGATCTTCAACTCCTGGAACCTCCGGGACAATCCTGAAGCGTTGACAATCCTACCGGAATTGCCTGTTTTTCAGGCACTGTCTGGATGGCTAAAGCCCCAAAATGGTGGGCAGGAAGTGTATGCGCATTTCCAACCAAATATGGGCACCATGCAATTCTGGGCCATGGACTATATCTGATCACCTTTTTGATCTTAGATACTAGAGGCACCTCTGTGTACAACAGAGAGGAACAACGGCACACTAAAGCCAAGACTGCAGCTCCACAACCTGCTTTCAATTGAGGGCTTAGGCCTCAGCTGGAGACTGGTATGAATCCTTCCTCTTGCTGGTTTTTCTTACTGCTCTCAGAATGTTGCACACCAGTTCTGCTTCTCCTTTTTTAGCAAAGGGACTCTTGTGCTGGGGAATGAGAGCTTTCTATTCCTTGCACCCAGTGATTGGCATCTGACAAGATTACCTCTCTGTGCACTGGGTTTGAAAGGCTTCCCCAGAGCTACATTGTGACATGCCCACTCTACACGACTATTATTGGATTTCTGAGCTCGGCTGGCGGGCGAGTCCATTCAGCTCCGAATGAGAGGGGATTTTGCAGCTAGGCCCGGGGCATGGATTGACTCAAGTGTTTCTTATTCCATTTGTTGCTGTAGCTGTTATAGAATTAAATCTTGTCAACTCTCACTCAGACAGGTTGAACTATGATGCTCCACTGACAATCAGACCTCCTTCATAAACATTCAGACAGTAAAATTTGCATTTAATGTTCATAGGTACCAATATCTTCACTTCCTATTGTTTTGGGTTTTGAAATGCAATCAGTACTACATGTCCTATCTGGCTTGTCATAGTCATGTGACCTCTGCCATGAGGTATTTACATTCAGTACAATAAAGACACTACGCTAGAAAGACAGAAGTCTTTGAGCTCATAACACCCATCGTTGTGACTGGGAGCCACACTCCACATTATGGGACGTTGAGGTCTCCATAGCTCAGTATGGAAGGTGCATTATTAAACGTCCGAGTGCCTAGTGCTGGGCTGTGTGCTGGGACTGGAGCATTGGGGCTCAATCCCCTCAGCTTGCTGAATTCCCTTCAGGAATCAGCCGATCCTGATTCCCCTAGCTCATTTGGGAAATCCTAGTTGGCCAGTTTTGTAGGAGGGTTGGATGGGAGGTCATACACTGGGAGTTTCCACTTGGCTGGCCCATTAGGGAACCTGCAGAACACCAGTACACCATGAGGCAAAACCAACATCCAGGGGACAGCGAGAGAGACCATCCAGAAAAGAGAAGTGGCCTGGACCCTCGAAGATGGCAACATTTTTTTCCTTACAACTCCAGTAACAGCCCAATTGCAAAGGGGAGGGGGTGCTGACGGTCACAGTAAATAGGGATCTCTGAAGGGGTAAGGGTTTGGGTGGACTTTTAGGCCCACTAACATTCAAAAGGAATGACCAGGAATTACAGAGCAAAGGCTGTGCTCACCACATCACTAACACTCCATAGTAACCAGATAGAGAGCAACCATTCATGGGTTGCAAAGCAGAGATATTTTTCTAGTAGTTTGGGGAGAAGAAATATTGACCAAGAAATGAGCTGAAGTATAAGGGAAAAATGTAAAGGGCAATGAGCAGGCCCTGGAAGCATAGAAGGCCTGACAGTATCTGTAAAATAAAGGGGTGCATATTTCAGCAGAACAGAAGGTTGAAAGATGCACGGACATCTGGAATTGGAAAATTATAAAACACAAGAAAAAGGGGACTAAGCAACTGACACACTAAATAATATAGGGGCTAGTATGCAGGTACAGCAAGTAATTAGGAAAGCTAATAGAACGTAATCATTTATTGTGAGGGGAATTGAATACAAAAGTAGGGAGGTTATGCTTCAGTTGTACAGGGCACTGGTGAGACCACATCTGGAGCACTGTGCACAGTATTGGTCTCCTTATTTAAGGAAAGATGTAAATGTGTTGGAAGCAGTTCAGAGAATGTTTACCAGACCAATACCTGGGATGTGTGGGTTGTCTTATGAGGAAAGGTTGGACAGACTAGGCTTGTATCCGCTGGAGTTTAGAAGAGTAAGAGGCGACTTGATTGAAACATATAAGATCCTGAGGGGTCTTGACAGGGTGGATGTGGAAAGGATGTTTCCTCTTGTTGGAGAATCTAGAACTTGGGGTCACTGTTTAAAAATAAGGGGTCGCCCATTTAAAACAGAGATGAGGCGAAATGTTTTCACTCAGAGGGTCGTGAGTCTTTGGAACTCTCTTCCTGAAAAGGCGGTGGAAGCAGGGTGAATATTTTAAGGCAGAGGTGAATAGATTCTTGGTAAGCAAGGGGGAGATGGGTTATTGGGGGGAGGTGGGATGCAGATTTCAGGTTACTATCAGATCAGTCATGATCTTATTAAATGGCGGAGCAGGCTCAAGGGGCCGAGTGGCCTACTCCTGCTCCTTGGTTGTATTTTCATATGTAAAGACCATACCTCCGACAGTGCAGCACTGGAGCATCAGTCTAGACAATACACTCACGAAACATGTTGAAATATTAGAACCCCTTTCAATTGCCCCCTCACCAGTTCAACATCTCTAGCACCCAACAACCTGCTCAAGATTGATAAGCCCCAGTTTCAGGGCAAAGCAGCTGCAGGAATCAGACAAACCTGGGGCTTCAGCGAAGGGTTTCCGCCCTGTGGTGTTGAACTAGTGTGCAATGCTCGCAGGAGGCCAAGGGATAGGCTCTGCCCTTCTGTAACTCTCAGCTTCTCAATTTATTGCTTAGCATTCGCCAACCTTCCCCAATTTATATTTTGTAGTTAGCTATCATTCTCTTGATTCCCAACCACCTAAGTGAATCATATGCCCCAAAGCAAAATGTTGTGCGGAAATATGAAATCAAAACAGGAAATGCTGGAAATACTCAGCAGATCAGACAGCATCTGTGGAAAGTTAATATTTCAGATCGATGCTTTCACCAGAACTGTACTGAAACAAATGGTCCTTGTCCGATAGTGATGTGAAATGTTTGGTAAATGCGTGGCCGCTGAGTGTGTTGCATATACTCTATTAGTACAACGAATGAATATTGACAGGTTGCGCAAAGTGGGAGAAGCTTTAAACACTCAGACGCTGTGGGTGAGGATAGCTTAACATGAAAACGTGAGTCACATTGCTGATGAAGTTTGCTATTTATCTGGAAAGGTATTTTTAGGGTTCTGCCCTTTGTAAGATGCTTCCCTTTGCCCGGCGGTTTGTTGTTACAGCTGAACGTAATGGTCTAAACATAGAAAGTGACTGTATTGAACAGCCAAAAAAAAACCCCTTCACCCAGTCATGCTTATTAAACAAACAGATTCCAACCCAATACATCCCCTGGCTGCTTCTGACAGTATTGTCTATGTGCCTATGACCTCAAGTTACTAGCTTCTTCACAGCAGCAGGTTCTTGTTAGGTTGAACTCAAAAGCACTGGGACAGAAATAGCAAAAGTTATGAGAAAGCTACTTAATTAGTTACAGCACCCTTCCCTTGCCTGCTTAACAAGTCCCTCTTCATTGCCTATTACATAGAGTCACAATCCCTGTTCAGCTATATCTCTATCTATAACATATGAAAACATCTTATACCTGCACAAGTTTCCTGTCCAAACCACTTCACTTCCTTTCATCATGTTTTGTCACATTTTTTGTTAATCTTTTTCATTATGAATCCTTATGCCCATATGTAGAATGGAAAATGTCCACATAAATTTATCACTCTGTTTATATAATCGTACCTCTGGACTTTCACAACTCTCTCAAAATGCTTTTTGACAATTTTAAAGAGGGTAAACAAAATTAATAATTGATATTATTGTACACTTCACCAGAAAATGATTTAATTTATCAATTAATTTGCCCGTTGTGCCTTTATTAACAATCCACTAGGGGAGGTGATGACATAGTGGTATTGTCACTGGACTAGCATTCCAGAGACCCAGGGTAATGCTCTGGGGACTGGGGCTTGAGTCCCACCATGGTAAATGGTGACATCTGAATTTAATACAAATCTGGAATTAAAAGCCTAATTGTCAAGGAAAAACCCATCTGGTTCACTAATGTCCTTTAGGGAAGGAAATCTACTGTCCTTACCTGGCCTGGCCTACATGTGACTCCAGACCCACAGCAATATGGTTGACACTTAATTACCTTCTGAACAAGGGCAATCAGGGATGGGTAATAAAGCCTAACCAGTGACACTCACATCCCATGAGTGAATAAAAATAAAAGCACTTGTCAAGCTTGTCATGTTCCTGTGACTTGCGCATTAGTGGTATTAATCTTTCATTTCATTGGCTGATCAAACATATATTGAACTGTTTAATAAGAACTTTTAAAAAGCAAGCAAAGACACTGACTTACGATGGCTGCCCAAGTCACCTGATGTCTCGTATTATATTATATATTATATTGACCAGTTTTCTGGATGGATGTGGGCATTGCTGGCTAGGCCAGCATTTATTGCCCATCCCTAATTTCCCTTCAGGAGCTGGTGGTGAGCTGCCTTCTTGAGCCGCTGCAGTCCATGTGGTGTAGGGACACCCACAGTGCTGTTAGGGAGGGAGTTCCAGGATTTGACCCAGTGATAGTGAAGGAATGTCGATATGTTTCCAAGTCAGGATGGTGGGTGGTTTGGAGGGGAGCTTCCAGGTGATGGTGTTCCCATGCCTCTGCTGCCCTTGTCCTTCTAGATGGTAGCAGTCGTGGGTTTGGAAGATGCTGTCTAAGAAGCCTTGGTGAATTCCTGCAGTGCACCTTGTAGATGGGACACACTGATGCCACTGTGCGATGGTGGTGGAGGGAGTGAATGTTAGTGGAAGGGGTGCCAATCAAGTGGGCTGCTTTGTCCTGGATCGTGTCAAGCGCCTTGAGTGTTGTGGGAGCTGCACTCATCCAGGCAAGTGGGGAGTATCCCATCACACTCCTGACTTCTGCCTTGTAAGTGGTGGACAGGTTTTGGGGAGTCAGGAAGTGAGTTACTCGCCGCAGGATTCCTAGCTTCTGATCTGCTCTTGTAGCCACTGTATTTATATGGTTAGTCCAGTTCAGTTTCTGGTCAATGGTAATCCCCAGGATGTTGATAATGGGGGATTTAGTGAAAGTAATGTCATTGAATGTCAAGGGGCAATGGCCTCTTGTTGGAGATGGTCATTGCCTGGCACTTGTGTGGCACAAATGTTACTTGCTGTTTGCCAGCCCAAACCTGGATATTGTCTAGGTCTTGCTGCATTTGGACATGGACTGCTTCAGTACCTGCAGAGTCGAGAATGGTGCCAAACATTGTGCAATCATCAGCGAACATGCCTACATCTGACCTTGTAATGGAAGGGAGGTCATTGATGAAGTAGCTGAAGATGATTGGGCCAAGAACACTACCCTGAGGAACTTCTGCAGTGATGTCCTGGGACTGAGATGATTGACCTCCAACAGCCACAACCATCTTCCTTTGTGCTAGATATGACTCCAACCAGCAGAAACCTTGCCCCTGGTTCCCATTGACTCGAGTTTTACTAGGGCTCCTTGATACAGTCAAATGCTGTCTTGATGTCAAGGGCAGTCACACTCACATCGCCTCTCAAGTTCAGCTCTTTTGTCCATGTTTGATCCAATTAAGACATGCCCAGACATCCTCATGGAATTTCACACCGGCTGATGTCAAGAACTACTTCAAAAGATTTACTGAAACTGTGCTGGACCTCACATTTGTTTCTCTATAAGGTTACCTCTCAAGTGGAGGCAAAATGTTTACCAGGACAATGTGGTCTTCCTATCTCATCAAGATGGATGATGGATCATTCAGAAGTAAATGGATGGGACATTACAGAATCAAATTACCCAGGCCATAAGATAATAGCCATGGTTAGTCCAGACATGAGATTGTCTTCTGAAATCATTATGGGGAGAGAGGTCATGTGACTAGAATAACCAATTTTAAAAATTCTTTTGTTACAAAATGCAAGCTGCTGAAGAGAAGTCTTGAAGAACCTGCCAGTGAAGCAGTAATACTCTCCATCTCCCCTTCTCTCCCAAGTTAAGACCCTCTCTCTGTTATGGATTAAAAATCCAGCACAGAGATAGTGAATTTCAATTGAAAGGAACCTCAGATGCAAAAGCCAATAGACTTCTGGAAAAGACAGATTATGTTTTGAAAATAAATTCTCTTTGGCAATTACAGTGTTACATGGGCCTCAACTCCTGACATTTCGAGATCACCAAGGAGAAAAATCTGCCGCAGCCATAGGTACGAACAAAGGATTCATAGCAGTGAACTCTCTTTTTTTCACCTTTTAGCATTTTAATATGGCTAAGTAGGCAACTGCCTACTGTATAACTCATAGTCCTGCATGCTTGGCCGGAATTTTCCAGCCCCCCCCAACGCCAACCTGCGGTGGGTTCCACCGCAGCGGAGCCAGTGAGCCATTGAAATCCCTGTTCACATCGGCGGGACAGGAAGATTCCGTTGGCGTGAAGGGCTGGAGAATTCCGGCCTTTGTGTGTGAGTGGGTTTTGAAGGTTGGAAGCAGGTTTACTTTCTATAATATTTTTGTATCTTTACCTGGGTGGGTGTTTTTACTCAATAAAAATGAACCCCTTTCAGTTTTAAACTCAAGAAAGCCTGCTGGGCTAGTTTCTTTGCAATCAGTACATAAATGGTTAAGACAAGACATTGAGGAAATTCCTTCATCCTTACAAATTCATAAGAAAAACCCTGTTATGGTCAGACTTGGAATGGTAGGGGAGGGAAGTCATTTTTACTCCTCCTCACAAGACTGTAACGCCCTAATTTTGAAGGTTAAGAAAATGAACTATGAAACAAAATCTGGAGTGGAGGCCAAAGATGTCTATATATGTCATCTCTCTGACAACTCCTGCAACCAAACTGATGCCAAACCTAGTGCTTTGCATTCCTTTGGACTCAACCAGGGAGGTTGAGAGGGCGATCCTGATTTCTGGACTGTGCAGGGTCTCCATAAACTTTGCCCAGTCTTGTGCCCTGGAGGGGACACTCCAGCTTTGCTGCAGAGCATGAACACAACACGCGGGACAGCAGTTACGGGTGATAAGACCAACTCGATTGCTGTAGAGAACGGGTTCTCTGATGGTGGGAAGGACCATTATGTCCACTGGTCAGCCACCGCCCACCTCAAGCAAGGCAGCTCTGACTAGTAAGGTGCTGACTTGCCACGGTCCATCTGCTTCAACGGGTGCTTGGACCTTAAAGCCTCTGCTCAACTAGTGGACGGAATCCATGGTACCAGGGAAACAAACAAAACAGACGAAAGGAAAGAAGGTGCCACCAAGACGTTGAGAACAGAGCCCTGAGAAAACAGAGTGAATCGTGCACCTTCTCAGCCCACTGTATTCCTCAGCAGTAAATATCGCAGAGACTGCCAGGCCAGAGTGGGGCTCCTGAGCCTCACCAGGAGATGTTTAACAGAGAGTTGGCCAGCGAGGCGCAAACCATTGCCTTATGAGACGGAAGGCTGCCAAAGGAACTTTGTCTTCCTTAAAAACTTCACTTGAAGATCTCAGCCATTGCCAAAAACCTGGCCTGGAGTTGGTAATGTTGTCCATGATATTTGAGTTGTGATATTGTGAGCTGAACCTGATTTGTACAGCCTGATCATTTGCTCTGTCTCTAATTGCAGTTCAGTAAGCTGTGCTGAGCAGGTCTTGTGGTGCAGTGGGTGGTGTCCCTGCCTCTGAGCCAGAAGCTTGATGGCCAAGGAAGGTGTGTTCATCATGAAGCCAAACAGGTTGAGTATCAATCTGTAAATCCTTCCAACACATGCCAAAAGTAGGCAGTAAGAGCGGGAGAGATTCCTGATGGAAAGAAAATTGGAGCCTCAATTATCACTATCCATGGTTGCAGCATGCAGGTAAAAGTGCACGTTGCCCTGGCAACGTAGGGTGGAATCGTCCCAGATTTGAAATGTGAGCGGGAAAAAGAATGTTTTACTCGCCGGCCACAATGGCAGCTTTTCATGCCGTATCATTTCAATCCTGTCTCATTATCTATGCATTCCCAGGAAACATGCCATTTTGATGGCGGGCGGGTTCTCTCATTCGCCCACCTCGCCGCTTCCTCACACCGGGCACCACATTTAAAGTGCAGCCGCGTGCACACCTCTCAGTGCTTCCAGCCCAGGGCCGCTGCACAGAAGACATGGCCCCAAAAGGCAAGACTGCAGCCTCCCGAATCCGTGACACATCCCTGGGACGACTTCTGGACACTGTTGGAGCCCACTGTGATATCCTCTACATCTACTCTGGCTGCAGGAGGCCTAACAGTGTCACTACTCTGGCTTGGGAGGCGGTGACAGTGATGGTCAGTGCCAACGCTGTACAGAAGAGGTTGGCCATCCAGTGCAGAAAGAGCATGAATGATCTCATCCGTGCTGCCAGGGTAAGGCAACCATCTCATCACTCTAAACTCACACACTCACAAGGCCATCACACATTCACTGGCATCTCACTCACTGCCAGCTCAAGGGACATCACCACTCACTCTCTCACACACACCCTCACATCACCATCTGGCCTCATCTCCTCTGGAGACTGCCTCCTCAGCCCTCACCATCTTGAGGCCACTTGCACAGATCAAAATGTGTCCCCACACACACACACCCTGGGATACCCCCCTTGCCCAGTAATGCCCTAACCCTGCAGCCCCTTCCCTTGCTTGAGGCCACTTCCCCATCTTCCCAAAGCAAGACACAGCCCTGCAGCCATTGAAAAGCCACCCCAGCCTCACCTGCCCGTGAGACCCCTAAAAGTGATGTGGTGCTGCCTGTGAAGCCTGGCGCTGATGACTGCGAGTGCTGCCTGAAGCGAGGTAGGCAAACAGACCTCGAAGTCCCGAGTGACGTGCATCTCGCCAGTTGTGAAACACATTGGCATACAATCACACCAGCGTGCCTCGATGATCCAGCGTGGGGGTATGATTCCGGTGAGCTGAGCTTATAATGATATGCAGATGTGTTACAATGAAGTTCCCAACGTCCAGCGTTGGGAAATGCAGCCTGCCATCGACAGGCGGAGCAGACGATTGCACACCTGTTTCATGACGGCGGCCTTCCCGTCATATTGTTCACCCCCGGCCGCCTTGATGCCTGATGCCAGTGGGCATGGAAAATTCCACCTGTAGAGTCCTGGGGGAATCACTTGGCTGAGCAGCTGGTGTGCATCATACTGGTGCCAGCTGAATGGGACTTGACCCCGGTTCCAGTTGGGGTGGGTTTGGGACCTGCCTCCTTAGCCTGCCCGTGCGAGAGATGGAGGTGCTGTGGGTTTAGCCTGTCCGTGCGAGAGATGGTGGTGCTGTGGGTTTAGCCTGTCTTCAGGCAGAGAACTGAAGAAGTTGCACTGAGGAATATATCGTATTGGCCTTTTCATAGTTTCTGCTCAGGATTTAAAAGAAGCATTGTTTTATTTGGGATGTCATTCATTTTGTGTGCCTGTTTTAAAAAATAAAAGACTGGCTGTGTCTATGAGTCTGTGTCTGCAGCTGAGAATGTTTTGACTATCAATTGTAACTTTTGTTTTGCATTCTATAAGATTTAGAAAGTGATAAAGAAACACTGGAGAGGGTGCAGAGGAGATTCACCAGGGGGTTGCCTGGGATGAAACATTTAAGTTATGAAGAGAGGTTGGATAGACTTGGGTTGTTTTCGATGGATCAGAGAAGACTGAGGGGCGACCTGATCGAGGTGTACAAGATTATGAGGGGCATGGAGAGGGTGGATAGGGAGCAGCTGTTCCCCTTAGTTGAAGGGTCAGTCACAAGGGGACATAAGTTCAAGGTGAGGGGCAGGAGGTTTAGGGGGGATGTGAGGAAAAACGTTTTTACCCAGAGGTTGGTGACGGTCTGGAATGCACTGCCTGGGAGGGTGGTGGAGGCGGGTTGCCTCACATCCTTTAAAAAGTACCTGGATGAGCACTTGGCACGTCATAACATTCAAGGCTATGGGCCAAGTGCTGGAAAATGGGATTAGGTAGGTAGGTCAGGTGTTTCTCACGTGTCGGTGCAGATTCGATGGGCCAAAGGACCTCTTCTGCACTGTGATTCTGTGATTCTGTGACAGGGATTAGACGAGGGCTTCAGAAAGTGACAGGGTCTTTAGTGACTGGCGTCAGCAGCAGAGAGGACCAGAGAGAGAGCGAGAGAGGAGGATAATTTTTAATTTGGTCAATATCATAAGGAAGAAAGCACTTGCATTTATATAGCACCTTTCACAGCCACAGGACATCCCACAGCTCTTCATAGACAATGAAGTACTTATGAAGTGTTGTCACTGTTGTGATGGACAGAACATGGCAGTCAATTTTCTGCACAGCAAGCTCCCACAATCAGCGCTGTGGTAATGACCAGATAATCTGTTTTTCATTACAATCCCAGCTGAGATTACACCTGATCCCAGGGTGGAACCCAGCTTGATGGATCCTAACTTTTAATTTGTTTGTTTAGATATGTGGAGAGTAGCTACTGAACAGAGTTACAAGAGTCGACTGATGAACTTTTAACAAAAGAATAAAACATTTATTCAACAAGAAAAGATGAACTATTTTACAATACTCCTTCACCCACAACTATACCTTTACAGACATATGCAGATCTGTAAGGATAACACAAGTTACAAAAGCTGTCTTATTCTTTAATGTTCACAGTAAATACACAGTCCATGTAAACCAATAGGCTCCCTGTGGTCAGACGCACCACACTCTGAAACCAAGTGACAGACGCCACCTCAACCAGATGCTATGGATCTCTCTTCAACTCCCCCCAGACGCTTGTTACACTGTGAACCAACCAGTCTCACTGAACTCCGTCTTTCACACAAGGATTTCCAATCTCCACTCTCCAAGAACTCGCTTTGGAATCTTCTCCCAAACAAACACTTTCTTTCAGATGCTTCCACAAGGGTTCACCTCTAGGGTTTCAAACTCTCCTTCCGATGTTCCTCTTCCCTGGGTCACCACATGCATTCAAGCTGTCTTTCACACACTCTCTCTCACTGACTCAACTGTCAACAGTGCCACTGCTTCACATTCCCAAAGCGAAGAGTTACAGACCTTCAGTTGTTTCTTTGGGCCTTCTTGCCTCTTGCAAGCTGTTCTCACTTTAAATCTGCTTTCTGCAGTTTTTATCTCTTTAAACCTGAAGCTTGGAGTCTTTCTCTTGTGCCCCTCACTCTCAACTTCATTCCAGGTTTCAGTCCTTCCTTTGTCTAGAAGGTCTGCTTGGGACTTTCCCCTGCTCCACTCCCTTGTATTTTGGGGGCTTTTCTTTAGCTTGGGACTGGATATCTGTCCCCTGTCTCCTGGCAGCTACTTTCAACCAACTGAACTCAAACAGCTTCCAAAATTAAACTGCCATTTCTCTTCTGTGTGCATCTGTGGGAGGGTCTTGCCTCTCTGGACCCCTGTTGCTAGGCAACAGCACTGTCTTTGCTACTCTTATTTGCTTAACTTAGCTTACAGTTGTAAAGCTCTCATTAGAAATGTAAGCGCCCTTTAAAGTGAAACTAAAACTCAATCTGACCTTTTCATAACACACAGAAATACAAATCAAACTTAAACTTTAAAGCTAAAACTCATTCCTAACATCTACAAGTACCAATATATCTTACTTAAACTATCTCTATTTCCTAACATTTTAGTAAAGGATTGAGGAATAAATATTGGCTAAGACACTGGGAAGGGCTCCCTGCTCTTCTTCAAAACAGTGCCATTGGTACTTTTGCCTCCATTTGGCAGGCCATTGGTTTAATGTCTCAAATGAAAGACAGCATCTCCAACAAAGTGGCACACCCTCAATATGGTACTGGGAGTGTCAGCCTAGATTTTGTTCTCAAGTTTCTGGGATGGGAGTTGAATCAAGTAACTTCTGACTCAGAGGTAAGAATGTTATCACTTAGTCATGGCTGACTCCTAAACAAATGATGTCAGATCAGCTGCCTGTTAACATCGCTCTCAATTATAATCTCCAAGTCGTATCTAACTCAGAGAGAGAGAGCGAGAGAGACAGACAGAGTGTGAAGTCATTGGTCTGAAACATTGGAAAATGTGTTTAACATGTGGCTTGTGCCATTTTCATTTAACATTGCTTCAAATTTCGAAATTTCCAATTTTAAAACCAGCTATCTCTGCCCGTGCTTTGCTGGCAATTAGAGAAGGTCAGTAATGGCTTACACCCGTAGGAGAGAGGTTCCAATTTCTATTGTTTATGCAGCAGGGTGAGAGAGAGAGAAAACGACAGTCAAGGTTTCTCTTTCCTCATTTTAAATTGATTTTTTGAGTTGAATTTTAATAGCATACAAAGCCTCTTTGAGAAAAATGGAGCGAAAGGGGGATAGAAGAGGCAAAGATGGGAACTGTTTGAGGGTGTGGGTCATCTGCCTCTCACCAACTACCTTTGGAGGCAGTTACTAGGATTGGATGGAAAGGTAAGGATGAAGCATAGGAATGTTCGTAGGCAATTCAGTGCCCCAAGCCTGTTCTGCCAATCAATGAAATCATGGCTTATCTCTAGCTTAACTCCATTTACCACCTTTGCTTCATATCCTTTGAAACCCTTACCTACAAAAATCCATTATCCATCAATCTCAACCTTGATAAGAAAAATTTATCAGTGGGGTGGCAATACATGGCAAAGCACAGCCACAACAGGCTGAATGGCTTCCTTCTGTGTTATAAACTTCTATGATTCTGTGACAGTGAGATGACAGGAGCATAGTGTAGAACTTTAAAAGGGCATAGACAAGTTGGTGGAGTGGGCAGACAAGTGGCAGATGAAGTTCAATGCAGAGAAGTGTGAAATTATTCATTTTGGTAGGAAGAATGTGGAGAGACAATATAAGATAAAGAGCACAATTCTTAAGGGGGAGCAGGAGCAGAGGGACCTGGGTGTATACGTGCAGAAATCATTGAAGGTGGCAGGACAGGTTGGGAGAGTGGTTAATAAAGCATAAAGTATCCCGGGCTTCACAGAATCATGGAATTGTTATGGTGAAGAAGGAGGCCATTCGGCTCATTGTGTCTGCACTGCCTCTCAGAATGCGCGTTATGACTTAGTGCCATTCTCCTGCCTTTTCCCCATAGCCCTGCAGATCGTTCCTATTCAAATAATCATCTAATGTCCTCTTGAATGCCTCGATTGAAGCTGCCTCCACCACACTTCCAGGCCGTGCATCCCAGACCCGAACCACTCGTCGTGTGAACATTTTTTTTCTCACATCACATTTAGACCTTTTGCAAATCACTTTAAATATGTGCCCTCTTGTTCTCAATCCTTTTACATGTGGGAACAGTTTCTCCCTATTTCCTCTGTCTAGCTCCACCATGATTTTGAACACCTCTATCAAACCTCCTGTTAGCCTTCTCCCCTCCAATGAGAACAGTCCCAACTTCTCCAATCTATCTTCGTGACTGAAGTTTCTCATCCCTGGAGCCATTCTTCTGCACTCTCCCTTCAATGCGTTCACATCCTTCCTAAAGTATGGCGCCCAGAACTGTACACAACACTCCAGCTGAGGTCTAACTAGTGCCCTATACAAGCTCAGCATAACCTCCTTGCTCTTGTACTCTACGCCCCTATTACTAAAGCTTAGGATACTGTGTGCTTTATTGACTGCTCTCCCCACCTGCTCTGCCACCTTCAATGATCTATGCACATATACACCCAGGTCCCTCTGCTCCTGCATCCCTTTAGCGTTATACCTCTTATTTTATATTGTCTCTTCATGCTCTTCCTACCAAAATGCATTACCTCACACTTCTCCGTATTGAACTTCCTCTGCCACCTGTCTGCCCACTCCACCAACTTGTATATGTCCTTTTGAAGTTCTATAATGTCCCCCTCACAGTTTATGATGCTTCCAAGTTTTGTATCATCTGCAAACTTTGAAATTGTCCCCGACACACCAAGATCTAGATCATTAATGTATATCAGGAAAAGCAAGGGCCCCAATACCTGGGGAACTCCACCACAAACCTTCCTCCAGCCTGAAAAATATCCATTGGCCGTTGCTCGCTGTTTCCTGTCACTCAGCCAATTTTGTATCCATGTTGCTGCTGTCCCTTTTATTCCTTGAGCTATAACTTTTCTCAAGTCTGTTGTGTGGCACTATATCGAGTGCCTTTCAAAAGTTCATGTACACCACATCAACAGCAATACCCTCATCAACGCTCTCTGTTACGTCTTCAAAAAACTCCAGCAAGTTAGTTAAACACGATTTTCCCTTAAGTAATCCATGCTGGCTCTTCCTACTCAACCTACATTTGTCATTGCCATTACTAATTCCATCCCGAATAATTGTTTCTAGGAACTTCCCCGCCACCTAGGTTAAACTGACTGGTCTGTAATTGCTGGGCTTATCTTTACAACCTTTTCTGAACAAAGGTGTAATGTTTGTAATTCTCCAGTCCTCTGGCACCTCTCCTTAGTCTAAGGAAGATTGAAAGATTATGGCCAGTGCCCCTGCAATTTCTACTCTCACTTTCTTCAATATCCTTGGATACATTTCATCCGGTCCCTGTGCCTTGTCAACTTTAAGTACCGACAGTTTATCAATTTTGAGCTCTTCTAATGACAGTTTCCTCCTATGTCTCTATGGCCTGGGTAGCATCTGCTTCCTTGGTAAAGACAGATGCAAACTATTCATTTAACACCTCAGCCATGCCCCCTGCCTCCATGTGTAAAACCCTTTTTTGGTCCCTAATCAGCCCTACTCCTCCTTTTACCACCCTTTTACTATTTGTGTGCTGATAAAAGATTTTGGGATTCCCCTTTATATCGGCTGCCAGTCATTTCTCATAACCCCTCTTCGTTTCTCTTATTTGCTTCTTCACCTCCCCTCTGAACCTTCTGTCTTCAACTTGGATCTCAGCTGTATTTTCTACTTGACACATGTCATAAGCACGCTTTTTCTTCTTTATCTTAATTTCTATCTCCTTCCTCATCCAGGGAGTTCTGGATTTGTCCTTTATTAATAGGGGCATAGAGTACAAGAGCAAGGAGGTTATGTTGACCTGGTATTAAACACTCGTTTGGCCTTGACTAGAGTCTTGTGTCCAGCTCTGGGCACTGCACGTTAGGAAAAATGTGAAGGCATTGGAAAGAGTGCAGAAAATATTCACGAGAATAGTTCCAGGGATCAGGGGATTCAGTTATGTAGACTGGAGAAGTTAGGGCCGTTCTCTTTGGAGAAGAGAAGGCTGAGAGGAGATTTGATAGAGGTATTCAAAACCATGAGGGATCGGGACAAAATAAAAATGGAGAAACTGTTCCCTTTGGTGGAAGGATCAAGGACAGGAGGGCACAGATTTAAGGTACTATAATCGGCAAAAGAATAAATGGAGACATGAGGAGCAACTTTTTCACACAGCGAGTAGTGAGGATCTGGAACGCACTGCTGAAGAGTGAGGTGGAGGCAGGTTCAATCAAAGCATTCAAGAGGGAATCGGTTTGCTATGTGAAAAGAAAGAATATGCGGGGCTAAGGGGAGAAGGCAGGGGAATGGCACTAGGTGAATTGCTCATTTGGAGAGCCAGCATAGACACAACATACTAAATGGTCTCCTCCTGAATCCTGTGATTCTGTGTGACAATGGGGCGAGGGGGAGGGGCGATTAACAGACTGAATAGGTAGCTCAGAGGGGAAGGGTTTAGGAATAGTGATTGAAGGGTTGGGTTGCTATTGGAAACTGGTGGGAGAGGATGTGCAGGGAGCCACATTTTCCCTGGTACACTCTCTTCCAATGCAGCCTGCAGTCATTGGTGCTTTCCTGCTGCACCCCTAACTCTCACTCAAAAGAAACATAAAGATAGAGAAATAGAAAGAACAGCTAAGGGGAGGAATGGAGGAGAGAAAGAGAGAGTGACAGAAGCAGAGGAGGAGAGACAGAGAGAGAAACAGTAACATGAAGGAAACAACATAAGGAACCATATTCTCTGGTTACGTACATTGATGCAGGAGCTCAAATGTTAATACATTAAAAATACCATATCTGCATGTGTACACTGTGTCACCTTTTTAAATGATAAGCTCCCATATCCACATTTTTAATGGAAACTGTCTATGTAAACTGTCATGCTGTCATTCCACCTTCCCTCCATTGATAAAGCTACACTGCCATTGCTGACAGGAGGGCATAACTAAAGTGTGATAAGTTTACATGGATGGCTCCCATTATAAATGTGCACATAACAATTTATAATGAAAATATAAAGAAACAAGGATAAAACTCTTGCCTTAAAGTGGGGGCTGAATTAGATTTCTGCAGCCCGATCCAATTAACCTCACTTCACCTGAAGATTTGACTTTGACTTGCCTGAGTGAGTGTCATGGCTGGCGACCAGTCCAAATAAAATCCCAACTGGACTCACATTTCCATCAGTGAACTGGGCAATGAGGAAAAGAAAGACTTGCATTTACATAGCATCTTTCACAACCTCAGGATGCCCCCAAAGTTCTTTACAGCCAATGAAGAAATATTTTGAAGTGTGGGTCGGGGTTGGAACGTCAGAACTTGTGCACAGCAAGGTCTCACAAACAACAAGGTGATAGTGGTCGGATAGTCTATTTTTGTGATGTTGGGTGAGAGAAAACCTTCCTTTTCTCCTTCAAAATAGTGTCATGGGATATTCTACATCCACCTAGAGGTCAGATGGCGCCTCGGTTTGATGCCTCATCAGACAGGCAGCACTTCTAACAGAGCAGCACTCCCTTGGTACAGCACTTTTAGCGTAAGTCTGGACTTTGTGTTCAAGTCTCTGGAGTGAAAGTTGACTGTATGACCTGCTGACTCTGAGGTAAGAGTGCTACCCACTGAAACACAGTCGTCACATGTTGTCAACCCATTGGATTAATGACAGAATCTATAAAGCAGTGATTATTCTAAACTGCTTCTACGCATTTTCATCATATGGGGAAATAAACAAACACCTTAATAATGTAACCTTTAAAGAAGTATACTGCAAATACAATACGCATTTATGTAGCACCTTCAACGCAATAGAAGTCTTCCAAAGCTCTTCACAGGATTATTAGCAGGCAGACTTTGAGGCCAGGCTACAAAAAGAGATAATAGGATAGGTGGCCAAAGCTTCAGTGAAAGGTGTAGGTTTTAAGGAGCATCCTTAAGGAGGGAAGGAAAGCCGCGGGAGGTTTACGGAGGAAATTCCGAAGATTACAGCCTCGGCAGCTGAAGACACAGCCGCCAATGGTGGTTTGGCACTCCCATTAATCACTATGTGTAGCATTTCTAACGAAAATACAGTTTTTACTACAGTCCACAGCCATAATGGCCATACAGCCATACAGCGTATCTGTGTAACATGCCGTGCAAAAGTAGATGGGTTTGATAAACATACAAAATTAGGAACTTTATATGTCAAATGCAGGTCCTCTTCATGAGTGGAATTGCTTCCCTGGTGCAGTTCAGCGCCATTTCTTTAGGGCAATGTCTGAAGATTTGGGCCAAAGTTGAACAGTTCAGGGTTCATTTGCTGAGGCCCTGCTCCCAGTGAGCCTCGCTAGATGGGAGCACAAATCAGAGACGGGGCTGTACCAGCGTAGGCTCAACTCTGTGACCAACACTCCCTTCATACAAGGCAGAACGCATCGCATAAAATGGCTCCCATATTCCTATGAGAAGATGGGTTATGGAGGAAACACAAAGGCAAATAATAGATTGAACTGGTCTTTTTCATCTCTTTCCCTCAGCAGTCGCGTCCGGCAGTTTGGCTGCGGAAGGTCTCACGTTGCTGGATTCTTACATTTCCAATCTTTGATACTATTATGGGAAAAAACTGTATCACAAAGGAGCAGCTCTGTCACCCATTTAAACTGCAGTTTTTTAAAAAAAAAGACTCCCTTTCTTTAGCTGCCAAGCAGCCGATATGAAAATAGCAACAGTGCAGAGTGTGAGGACGCCCTGGATTGAACTCTGTGTGCAGACCCTGCAAAACAGACCAGTCCTTGATTAGAACCAGAACTGCGAATGCCTCCCCACCACCCCAAAACAAAAAGCTTCAAAAGACTTTCAATGCAGGTTTTAGGCTTTGGTCTGAAATGTAATACACAGCCCCTATTCTGCAGCTCCTGGCAGCTTCCTGCATGTGCCACAGGTGAATAGCTTTCCAGCAAAGTGTCTTGGACCCGCTTTCACAGTGCACTTCTGTCATGAGAACATCCTGTTTACCCAAGCAAATACTCTTTGGCTTAGGATGTTATTCAAACTGGGATTTCGAGTTGTTTTGTACAAATATGAGATCATTAACGTTCATACTTAGATCAGAACTTGATTGAAACCAGAGCTCGCACACTGGCCAAGTTCTACAGTCAGCCCAGAAAGACCTGGCCTTACAGCCATGTTGCCCAATGCGGGACTGCACAAGAAAGTTTTGAATATTTCTGTCTTCTCTGGGCAAAGGTAAATTTTTCTGTGTGATGGATCATTCATGTCTCAGGCTGCAAATGTCACTCCTTCCAACACGAGACAAAGCATTCACTCATTTTACTTGGGACTGTGCCTTCTCTTGATGTAGACCATTCTTCAAAGGAACACAGCTTCGGAGGAGATTTCTGCTTCTTTTCAGTGGTAAGAATGGTAGCGAAGGATGTTAAAACTGGCGGCCTTCATTTTCTCCTTTATTCTGCTCATCTCAGTTGCCCATATTGGGAAATTGGTAATGAGCTCGGGAGCTCAGCCAGGGCTCTCACCTTGCAAGAGGATGGGGAAAGGGCAGAGGAGTGGCACTATTCGAATTAGACTTTCAAAGAGTTGGCACGGGTATGATGGACCAAATGGTCTTCTCCTGTGCTGTTTGATTCTATGACTTATTCATAAAATGTTTATTTAACTGAATTAAGAATTTATACTACAATAGCAACATTAGAAATCTCTGGAAGCTCCCGTTGGTGATGTTGTAACATCTGCTTTGACACTACTTTCACCTGATGACCATAGTATTTGAGTTGATGTGTCATGCTGTCTCACTAATTGTCCAAGTGCAGCACTTCCTTCGACCTGAGACACCTATGCATTGGATCTTGCTTGCCACATTATTGCAATTATCCTGGATTGCAAGGCAAGATCCAACCTCCCACAAGCAGCTGGCATCTCTGCTCACATTGGGAGGCAAGGCACTTGTCGACTTTGCTGCCATTCACCTCGTTGTACGCTGGGGGCAGTGTGGGAGGCTGGGACGTATTCCAGAGCTGGTTATTAAAGGGAACAGATGGGGAAATTGCAAATGCGTTAATCATAATTCTCCAAAGCCCTCTGAGGTTCAAGGATTGTGTTTTGGATGGAAAGTTGCAGATGTCCTTCTGTTATTTAAGAAGAGAGAGAGGGTGAAACAGACAAATTTGGACATGGCAGTTTAACATCAGTTGTGGGGAAGTTATTAAAATCTATTACCAGTGATGTTAATTATATTGTAAAGATACACATAGGGCATTGCTGAATTAAGTGCTTAGAGCACATATAAATAGGGGACAATTGGAACTCTGTGTGAAAGAAGAGCTGTGAGACTGAACACATCAATGAACTCTCTCAATAAAGAAAATCTCTATGTCTTGATTTTGGCTTCACCAACCGCTTGGATTCTGTTAATGTGTGATTGAGAAATTAAGCAGCTATGCAGTGATCAGAATCAGCATGTATTGGATAAGGTAAGTCATGTCTCGTTAATCTAGTTTTTAATCTAATTTTTGAGGTGATCACTAATATGGATGTTGTCTATATGTACTTGCAGAAGACATTTGATAATGTTGCGCATGAGTGATTATTAGCCAAGATGACTGCACAGAATTGGAGGTAACCGCTGATATGGGTTGCTCGTTGGTTGGGAGGTCAGAGACAGAGGGAGTATGGTTAGAGGGAATACACTCTGATTGGCTGCATGTGAAAAATCCTGCCCTGCAGAAATCTGTATTGAGGACTCAGCTTTTCACCAAATATATTAATGATTTAAATGGAGGGAAAGAGAGTTGCATATCCAAGGTTGAAGTTGAGGCCAGATTAAGAGGCACAGTTAATTATGGAGATGGAAGTAGGATTTATAAATGGCTCCAGAATGAAATGGAGCAGTTTGTAGAATAGGGTTTGAATCTCATCATATTTGTAGACCTCTTCTCATCATTTTATTATGAAATTAGTATGATTCAAGACAAAATATAGTAGGGTCAAATTCCATATTCCCATCCATCAACCTGAAAAAACTGGAAGATCGCCATCAAAAACATAAGCACACTGTCCTTAAATTTCAATTGGGAAACAACGGAATAGAAAGATTTCCTTCCAGTAAATATCAAAGTATAAGTGTTCTGAGTCAACATGCTACTCTCTGCTCTGGGAAGTGGTTTTGGATTGGCCTGAATTGGTGACAGTGTGTGCTCCACATTTAAATGAGGCTCAATACAGCATTGAGTGAGGTCGAGTACTGACAGGGAGGAAACCGTGCAGCAGGTCCTGGGGATGGTGAACAGGCAGAGGCCTTAATAAATGCCCAGTGCTCACAGCTTCATCCTCAGTCCCCTCTGCGAAATGTTGTGAAAGGCCTATTTGTCCAGTCTGCAGGATTTGACACGGAGTTGGCTGCTTTTGATTGGACTTCAGGTGGGGAAAATGATCAGTCTGACCAGCAGTGAGGGCTTGGGGTGGGGGAAGCTGCAGGGAAAAGTGCAACAGAGATACCAGGATCATCAGAGCAACACCCACAATCACAGGGCCTACAGGCAGAGACTTTACCTTCCTTGACATCTCGGAAGAGCAGTGCTTCCGCAGGCTGAGCTTGGCATGTCAGGTGGCTGTAGACATCTTTAGCCTCCTAGAGGGTGACCTGTTGTCTGCTGGGCCTGCTGACCATGCATCGCCAGTGGCTGGGAATGTCAGACCCGTCCTCAGTCTCTTTGCCCCCCGCTTCCTTCTAGGACGTTACTGGAGACAGATCGAGGGTCTCACACTCAGCTGCGAATAAATACATAAAGTAGGTGATGATAGCTTTTTTTTTGTGAGGACTGGGAGTGATGTAAACTTGCCCTGTGATTCCAGTTGCCAGAATGAGTGAACGCTGGGATTTATGACTCTGGCTGGCTTTCAAGGGGAGCAGCGTGCCACTGACTGCGCCCACGTGGCAACCACTGTCTTTCAGGAGCTTTTGTTAACCACAGGGTATTTCCACTCTGCTCAACGTGCAGCTGCTGTGCAACCACAAGAGGCGGCTGAAGCAGGCCTCTGCCTAATTCCCTGAGAGCTGTCAGGATGATTTCGTACTGGAACAGTGAGACATCGCAGACATGTTCATACCTGCAGCCAGCTTTCAAGTGTGGCTGGTAGGGAACGAGAGATGTCCCTTTCAAACCTGGCTCCCTAGCCCAGGAACCCCACCAATGAACACCAGGAGCACTATAAGATGACGACCAAATATTTCACAAATAAACCATCAGCGAGCTCAAGATGTGCTTCAAGTGCCTGAAGACATCCTTCAGTCCTCCCCAGCTCCAGTTTTATCGAGGTGTGCTATGTTCTGCCCAACACAATGCGCAGCTCTGTCGAGAGGGGCAGTGGTAATCAGCCAGTCAGCACCCCTTATCTGATGAGGATTCCAGTAGAGACGAAGGGGAGGAGGAGGAGGACGATGATGAAGATGGGGATGCATAACGCCAAAGCAGCCTGTCGTAGTGTTCCTCAGAATACCAGGAATGCCCAAATAGCTTGAACAGTCAGTAATGCATTCGCACTGGACCAAACTAACAATCAAATCTCCTGCGTCTTGTCCTCTTCGCCCATTACACAAGTAGAAAGCAGTTCTACAAACAGCCATGTGGCCAATGCACACAGATCATTCTGTCTCGCACAGTCTTCACACTCAGACCTAGGCAATTGTATACTGGAGTTGCCAGTCATGGTGAACTCCAAGTGTTGCCTTTCACCATTATTCCACTCCTGGATCAGCAGCACATCCTTCATGTCTCAAATCGAGGAGCAGCATGCAGCAGGTCGGTGAGCGCTGTCACTCCCTCCTCACTCACTCATTGAGCGCTGTCACTCCCTCCTCACTCACTCAGTGAACGCTGTCACTCCCTCCTCACTCACTCAGTGAGCGCTGTCACTCCCTCCTCACTCACTCAGTGAACGCTGTCACTCCCTCCTCACTCACTCAGTGAGCGCTGTCACTCCCTCCTCACTCACTCAGTGAGCGCTGTCACTCCCTCCTCACTCACTCAGTGAACGCTGTCACTCCCTCCTCACTCACTCAGTGAGAGCTGTCACTCCCTCCTCACTCACTCAGTGAGCGCTGTCACTCCCTCCTCACTCACTCAGTGAGCGCTGTCACTCCCTCCTCACTCACTCAGTGAGCGCTGTCACTACCTCCTCACTCACTCAGTGAGCGCTGTCACTCCCTCCTCACTCACTCAGTGAGCGCTGTCACTCCCTCCTCACTCACTCAGTGAGCGCTGTCACTCCCTCCTCACTCACTCAGTGAGCGCTGTCACTCCCTCCTCACTCACTCAGTGAGCGCAGTCACTCCCTCCTCACTCACTCAGTGAGCGCTGTCACTCCCTCCTCACTCACTCAGTGAGCGCTGTCACTCCCTCCTCACTCACTCAGTGAGCGCTGTCACTCCCTCCTCAATCACTCAGTGAGCGCTGTCACTCCCTCCTCACTCACTCAGTGAGCGCTGTCACTGCCTCCTCACTCACTCAGTGAATGCTGTCACTCCCTTCTCACTCACAAAGTGAGCACTGTCACTCCCTCCTCACCCACTCATTGAGCGCTGTCACTCCCTCCTCACTCACTCAGTGAGCGCTGTCACTCTCCCTCCTCACTCACTCAGTGAGCGCTGTCACTCCCTCCTCACTCACTCAGTGAGCGCTGTCACTCTCCCTCCTCACTCAGTGAGCGCTGTCACTCCCTCCACACTCACACAGTGAGCGCTGTCACTCTCCCTCCTCACTCACTCAGTGAGCGCTGTGACTCCATCTTCACTCCCGCATTGAGTGATGTCACTCCCTATTCACTCCCTCAATGAGTGCGGTTACTCCCTCCTCACTCACTCAGTGAGTGCCATCACTCTCCCTCCTCACTCATTCAGTGAGCGCTGTCTCTCCCTCCTCACTCACTCAGTGAGCGCTGTCACTCTCCCTCCTCACTCACACAGTGAGCGCGGTCACTCTCCCTCCTCACTCACTCAGTGAGCGCTGTCACTCTCCATCCTCACTCACTCAGTGAGCGCTGTCACTCTCCCTCCTCACTCACTCAGTGAGCGCTGTCACTCTCCCTCCTCACTCACTCAGTGAGCGCTGTCACTCCCTCCTCACTCACTCATTGAGCGCTGTCACTCCCTCCTCACTTACTCAGTGAGCGCTGTCACTCTCCCTCCTCACTCACTCAGTGAGCGCTGTCACTCTCCCTCCTCACTCACTCAGTGAGCGCTGTCACTCCCTCCTCACTCACTCAGTGAGCGCTGTCACTCCCTCCTCACTCACTCAGTGAGCGCTGTCACTCCCTCCTCACTCACTCAGTGAGTGCTGTCACTCCCTCCTCCCTCACTCAGTGAGCGCTGTCACTCCCTCCTCACTCACTCAGTGAGCGCTGTCACTCCCTCCTCACTCACTCAGTGAGCGCTGTCACTCCTTCCTCACTCACTCAGTGAGCGCTGTCACTCTCCTCACTCACTCAGTGAGCGCTGTCATTCCCTCCTCACTCACTCAGTGAGCGCTGTCACTCTCCCTCCTCACTCACTCAGTGAGCGCTGTCACTCTCCCTCCTCACTCACTCAGTGAGCGCTGTCACTACCTCCTCCTCACTCAGTGAGCTCTGTCACTCTCCCTCCTCACTCACTCAGTGAGCGCTGTCACTCTCCCTCCTCACTCACTCAGTTGGCGCTGTCACTCCCTCCTCACTCAGTGAGCGCTGTCACTCTCCCTCCTCACTCACTCAGTGAGCGCTGTCACTCTCCCTCCTCACTCACTCAGTGAGCGCTGTCACTCTCCCTCCTCACTCACTCATTGAGCGCTGTCACTCTCCCTCCTCACTCACTCAGTGAGCGCTGTCACTCTCCATCCTCACTCACTCATTGAGCGCTGTCACTCTCCCTCCTCACTCACTCAGTGAGCGCTGTCACTCCCTCCTCACTCACTCAGTGAGTGCAGTCACTCCCTCCTCACTCACTCAGTGATCGCTGTCACTCTCCCTCCTCACTCACTCAGTGAGCGCTGTCACTCCCTCCTCACTCACTCAGTGAGCGCTGTCACGCTCCCTCCTCACTCACTCATTGAGCGCTGTCACTCACTCCTCACTCACTCAGTGAGCGCTGTCATTCCCTCCTCACTCACTCAGTGAGCGCTGTCACTCTCCCTCCTCACTCACTCAGTGAGCGCTGTTACTCCCTCCTCACTCAGTCAGTGAGTGCCATCACTCTCCCTCCTCACTCATTCAGTGAGCGCTGTCACTCTCCCTCCTCACTCACTCAGTGAGAGCTGTCACTCCCTCCTCGCTCACTCAGTGAGCGCTGTCACTCCCTCCTCACTCACTCAGTGAGCGCTGTCACTCCCTCCTCACTCACTCAGTGAGCGCCTTCATTCCCTCCTCACTCACTAAGTGAGCGCTGTCACTCTCCCTCCTCACGCACTCAGTGAGCGCTGTCACTCTCCCTCCTCACTCACTCAGTGAGCGCTGTCACTCTCCCTCCTCACTCACTCAGTGAGCGCTGTCACTCTCTCTCCTCACACACTCAGTGAGCGCTGTCACTCCCTCCTCACTCACTCAGTGAGCGATGTCACTCCCTCCTCACTCACTCAGTGAGCGCTGTCACTCTCCCTCCTCACTCACTCATTGAGCGCTGTCACTCTCCCTCCTACCTCACTCAGTGAGCGCTGTCACTCCCTCCTCACTCACTCAGTGAGCGCTGTCACTCCCTCATCACTCACTCAGTGAGTGCTGTCACTCCCTCCTCACTCACTCAGTGAGCGCTGTCACTCCCTCCTCACTCACTCATTGAGCGCTGTCACTCTCTCTCCTCACGCACTCAGTGAGCGCTGTCACTTCCTCCTCACTCGATCAATGAGTGTTGTCTCTCTTCCTCATCAATCACTCAGTGAGCGCTGTCACTCCCTGCTCACTCACTCAGAGAGCGCTGTCCCTCCCTCCTCACTCACTCATTGAGCGCTGTCCCTCCCTCCTCACTCACTCAGTGAGCACTGTCACTGTCCCTCCTCACTCACTCATTGAGCGCTGTCACTCTCCCTCCTCACTCACTCAGTGAGTGCTGTCCCTCGTTCCTCACTCACTGGATGGGTATACAGTGTTTGTGACGATGGGGAGGTGAGGCTGCAGCCAGCCATGACTCCTTTTCCTCTATACAATGACGGATTGCTGAACTCACACGGCCAATGTTAAAATGCCTTTGTTCTGCAATGCGAGAGATGAAAACAAAAGCTGCTGGAGATTCTCCGCAGGTCAGGCAGCAACTGTGGCGAGAGGGACAGAGTTAACGTTTCAGGTCGATGACCTTTCATCAGAACCCCAGGACAGAACAGAAACTCTTGTTCTATTTGTTTTCACAGCAGTTGATAATCAGGATTGTTCCTTAGTTTACCGAGAAGGATAGATTATCTTCAACAACTGACCCTTTGAGGCTGATTCACTCTTTTACTGTTTGTTGATGAACTTTTGGAGCTTTTCTCGGTTGACATGAATGATGTCCAGGAAACTCTAAAGTCCCAGGCTCTTCCAACCAGGTCCTGGGTTTCCTCCTCCCTCTTGGCCTCTCCTTCCCCCCCCCGCCAAGTCTCGTGCTCTCCTCCCAAGTCTCAAGCTCAGTCCATGCTTCCTCCAGTACTTGTTGTCTCCCCTGGGCTTCCTCTAGCCGCTATGTCACTTTGTTTGAATTAGGTTCGGAGATTGAGCTGCGATATTTCACCAGCTGACCTGCTTGCCGTTAATAAACACCTCCAAATTCTGTGGCTTGTGGCTTTTTTTCAGAGGAAGTTCACTTGGCTTTAAAGCATGACACGGAGATTGAACTCCAGTTAAAACCCTCCCTGGGAAGGATGATAGGGGATCCAAAATCCCTCGGCAAGGCAAGCATAAGGCAACGTGTCAAAAGAGGACATGCTTTTTGGGAATGGCTTGTCCCACGTACCATAGATGTATAGTCTGCTCATTTGTAAATGAAATCACTAGAATTCCTCTATACAGAGAGTTTAATGTCAGGATTAGTGCTGAGACAGGCTGATGGATAGGGGGATATTGTCTCTCATTTAGATCTTTTATCACTGGCAGCTTCTAAAGTCTGTTAAAGCTGCTCCATTTCCTCTCCTTTATCTTCCAGTTATCTTCCTTTTCCTGGCCTTGCCGGTCTCTCACCGGGCCAGGATCAGGCACAGTTGGTACCTGCTTTCGAGTCAATATCTTGCCTTAGCAACTTTTTTATTTACATATGAGTCTGGGTGTGTGAGCGCTGCATCCCCGTTTGTCACGTGACCCGTGCTGTTTGGCCATACGTGGCCAAGATTGTTCCTGTCCTTATCAGGTGTTGCCGAGCCTCAGTGGGTAGTGCCTACCTCTTGAGTCAGAAGGTTGTGAGTTCCAGACCCACTCCAGAGACTTGAGCACAACATTCAAGGCTGGCACTCCAGTGCAGTGCTGAGGGAGTGCTGCACTGTCAGGGGGTGCTGTCTTCCACCTGAGATGTTAAACTGAGGCCCTGTCCGCCTGCTCATGGTAAAGGACCCCATGGCACTGTGTTGAAGAATAGCTGGGGCGTTTTCTATGGTGTTCTGACCAACATTTATCCCTCAACCAACAGCAGATTACCTGGTTATTATCACATTGCTGTTTGTGGGAGCTGGCTGTAAGCAAATTGGCTGCCATATTTCCTGTGTGACAGCAATTCATTGGCTGTAAAATGCTTTGTGAGGTCTTGATGTCTTGAAAGGTGCTATATAAATGCAAATCTAAATCCTATATAAATGTTCTATAAATATAAACCCAGTGGCAAGGAAGGTAGTCAGTCCAACAGCAACGTCCTTCCCCAAACCAACTTGTTTAGCATCGAGGTACTAATCACTCAAAACTGATTCCACTGGCCAGGACATGCCAATCGTAGGCCCGACACCAGATTCCCGAAGCAACTGCTCTACTCAGAACTGGACAATGGCAGGAGACTCCCAGAATGACAACGGAGACACTTTAAGCCGACGGATGGGAGACGCTGGCTTGTGACTGGCAGAAACGGAGAAGGCGCTGGGCACATCGAGAGACTTCACTGGGGATGTGCAGAGGCAAAGTCGAGGCACTGGGAGGTAACGCACAAACCGCCAAACAACCCATCCACCCAGCCCTTCAACCCATCCACCTGCCTCCCCCACCTGCCTCCCCCACCTGCCTCCCCCACATGCCAGCGTCCGCCGATCGCACATTGTATTGATCTCAGAACCCATCAAAGCAGAGTGGAAGCAAGTTATCCTCAGTCCCGAGGGGCTGCCTAAGGAGAAGAGAGATATGAACACAAGCTTATCTTTCTTTATGTCTATGCGAGTGTGTTTCCTGGAGATCTTCCCCTGTCCGATGGCCATCCTGGTTCTGTCACTGGCGAATCCCTGAGACCAGCAGAGTCAGCATGGACTGAAGACTGAAGCTGGGTCCTAAGTCGGGTTGTAAGGCTCAGCTACTCCCCCGAGCCAGTGGGGAAAGCAGGGGTGGTGTTGGCGGGCGGGAGCCCAATGAAGATTAATCGGGCATGGTGCCACCCATAGGGCAGCCCCGACTCAGAACGAATCCACTGCCTAGAGGTGGAGGTGAGGGCTGTGATGCTGGGAAACAGGGAGGAAGCATGTCCTGCACCTGGCCAATGGCTGGAGGTGACTTGATCAAGAGCGGAGAGAATAGAATTGCCAACTCTGATCGGGCTTCACCACATGACCTCCTGCACCAACCAGCCTCCCAGTCAAGCAGCCGCTTTCCTTTCTCCAATACCTTTATAACAAATAGACAAAAATGTCCAATGGGAACCCATGTAACCTGGTTTAATACTACTGTGATTTTTTCCCCTGGGTTTTTTAGCAGCAGTGCCCTGGAGATAAATTCCTGGTGACATCAAGTCAATGCTGATGGGTCGGCAACCCTAGGAAGCAATTCTCCTGTTGAGATAACGCTGTGAGTTATGGAGTCATTATGGGGCAGAAGGAGGCCATTTGGCCCATCCAGTCTGTGTTGGGTTAATGTTGCAGAGTAAAACATGAAAGACAAAAAGATTAAAGTGAACAAAATAAGTGAAGGTTTATAAAATAATAGCCTGGCATCTACATTCTCTGCTCTTGCTAGAATCTGTGTCAAAGGTCTTGTTTACCTCCTGACAGTCCTTTGGAATGGGCGGGGAGCTATCAGTTTGCTCTTGCGGGCGATACAAATATTTGTTAAAGGTCTCAGTTTGCTCCTTCCAAAAGGGATGAGTCAGCGCAGAGAACGAGCAGTTCTGCCAATCTCAACACAAACAGGCAGCTAATCTCCCCGAGACAGAACATGCCCTCCCACTCCCTCTCTCCACATTCTGCTCATGTCCTTCATCAAGCGCTTATAAGGTGAAATGTAGTCTCAGGGAATGGCATTCTGTTGCTGGAAAATGAATCAGGTTGTGCTCTGATTATGAAGTGATTCCTGGATGAGAAAGATGCAGTAATGTGTGACGGGATCACACAAGGAACGATCCGCTCGACTAGTATAGGGACTTAAGGCACTAAGCTAGGTAATGCAATGACTGGGCAGCCAGCTGAGCTGCAGTCATGGGCCACAACCAACCAGCTCAATATTAAGAAGTGCCCAAAGACAGTAGGCCTGAAGGCCTGGGATGGGCTCCGGATTTGATCCGGATGAATTGGAGGGATAAGAGCTGGGTTCCCACTAGGATTGGCAACAAGGTTCCTGCTGGGACCTGCCTGGAAGGGTTAGGCCTCGGTTTGTGTTACATACCTGTGCAGGGCCCTGCAAAAAAATAATCAAAGGTGCGTCCAAAAGCTGGCTGGGCACAACCATGAAATTTTATGGGGAACATTGGTTGCCAATCCTCCAGGATTGCCCTGGTGTTTCCAGGAATGAAGGGTTAATTTCCTGAACACTGCTGTGAGCAAAAGGAGAAAAGAAAACCGCAGGAGCAGAAAAAAATGGTGTTTTTGGCTCTCATTTCCTTTGAATTCTTTCGATTATTAGTGATTAAATCATTTGAGAGGGGAAGAAAACGCAGTTTGACTGATTGCGCTGATTAGAGGCTGGGGGGTCATGTGATTCAATCTCCAGAAAAACATCCACCCAGAGTCGGTGACCTTAGTTCTCTGCACGTCTCGTTCTTTGCAATTCGTGTGTTAGTGGGTCTGCATTTCTGGCCAGCAAACTGCCCCCCGGGGTGGGGACTGTACAGGCCGGTGATTATGATTCGCATGTGCCGATGTGCCTCAGACCATGTCAAGTGAAACAAAATGGCAGCCGGTGCTCCCCCACATGTAGCGTTTCTATTGCTTCTCTGGCTATTGTATCCTAATGCACACCAACTTCCATTCACTTAGCATCCCTGTGCTCCAAAGCCTCAACGTTAAATTTCTCATCCATGACCTCCCCCCTCTTCCCTCTCTCTGTAACCTCCCCAGCACCGCAATCCGATAAGATGTTTACGCTCCTCAAATTCCGGCCTATTTGAGCATTCCTGATTTTTCATGACTCCGCCATTTCAGCTTCCTGAACTCTGGAATTCCCTCCCAAAATCTCTCCGCCTCTTTCTCCCCCCCCACACCCCCCCCTCTCCAGAGGCTCCTTAAAAATCAAACTAGCCTCCAAACCAAACTCCAAACCATCCCCACTGTGGCTCAGTGTCAAATTTTTCAATCAGTCCTGTGAAGTGCCTCAGGGCATCGTATCATGTTAAGGGCGCTATATCAATGAAAGTAAGTCATAGTTGCTGTACTGCTGCCCCCTGGAGGATTTGAGAGACTCGAATGCTCCAGCAGGGCCTCAGCTGCTCGGGAACCCGACAGCGCCACCTCTGGTAGTTGAAGATCTTGCTGCAGTCGGGGATGGAAGATGATTCTTTGTGCTGCAGTGATCACTGTGTATCCTGTTCCCCTCTGGTGCACATCCCACTGGTCCAATTCTCCTCGAAGGATCAGAAAACCACAGCATGGCCCACACACCAGCGAGCCAAACATGGGGGGGGGGTGCAAAGTTACAAGGAGGGACATTGTCATTCAACAGATCGAACCGCACAGCACCTGTCTCTCCTCTCGGGCAGCGTTGGCGAGGGGTCTGGAAATCAGAATCCTCCACAGTCTTAACTTTTAAACAAAAATCATGGAAATGAATGAAATGCAGGGGTTGTTTATTACAGTGAATATCCTTTCACTGAATAGGATTGGGGTTGGGGGGGGTGGGGGAGTTCCTGGCGAAGAGGGGGCACAGGCACAATGGGCTGATCGGCCTCCTCTGGCGCAGTCTGAGCTGACTCACGCCACTCAGCTGACGTGTGTAAAGTAAGCTCTCAGCAAAAAAGCTTTGTGCATTAACCCTTTCTCACTAGGGGGTGAGAAAGCAGCGGATGTGCTGAGTATTTAGTGTGGTTTTTCCATGAGTTTCAGTCAGCCCCCTCAATTGCCCCTGTGCTTTGGCCTTGTTCACTGGTCAGTTTGAGGATGCTCAGGAATCACAGGGATGTGTTATGAAACGGTGTTGAAAAATCGTTCCAGCTGTGCGAGTATTATCTGATAATAGCCAGCTGCCTCTCCAGAGGCTCCTTAAAATCGACCACTTGCACCAAGTTCTGGTCACCTATCCGAGTTATCCCCTTATGTGACGCAGTATCAATTTTTCAATGGCTCCTGTGAAGTGCCTGGGGACATTTTACTATGTTAAAGGTGCTATATGAATGCAAGGAAGTTGTTGTTGCTAGACTGCTGCTCCCAAACTCGAAAGTGGGTGAGCTTAATCCATCTCCCTCGGGTGCTGTCAAATTGGCTGGTTTTAACTCCCTACTCACAACTAAACTCATGTGTTCCTCCAGATTAAAACCCTCCCCCCCACTGCGTGACCCCTGTGCCCCTCCCCTCCCCCACCGCCCCCACAAACATTGCCTCATGTTGGGAGGTGGTGGCTACTGCTTTTGATCCCAGTGTCTGTGGGCCTTCAGTTGCAGGGGGCGGGCCCCATACGTCCGTGTGTAAGATGACGGGCGGTGATGCCGGGCGAGTGTCCTGACGTCACCGCGCGCCATTGTGATATTTCACCGGGCGGGCGCGCAATGAAGTCCGACGCGCGCCCACCATTAATTAACGGGCCAGTTAAGGCCCTTTAGTCTTCAATCGATGGTGATTTTTAGGCACCCGTGCGATCTTCGGGTCGGCGCAATGGGCGCAATGGGCAGGCGGGTAAGAGACTTTTCTATGAACCTCGTCCACGGGCGGGATAAGAGGGCTCAGTGGAGTCGTCAATCTGCTTTGTGGAGTATTTACTGGAGAAAGGTTTTTAAACTTGCCTGTGTGATCTGCAGCAGTTCCAGCAGCTTCCTGTGCACTTTGAACCTTCAGGTCAGCTCTCTGCAGTCAGGAATCTTTTGCGGGCCTGCAGCTTTCCGGAGGCCTCCCCTTAGCCTGGGTATGGATTCTGACATGTCCACTGGAGGCAACTCCTCTGAGGAGGGAGGGAGGAATAGAATAAGGAGGAGGCCAGAACTGGACAATCAGCCTCCAGGGGAGCCACCTTTGGGAGGCCAGGCGTAGGCACAAGGGGCGCACGGCCAAGAGGTTGTCCAAGGTGGAAGGGTCCGCAGAAGACGCCACTATCCTGCTTCCAGGGTTTACAGGCGGCGAAGCAGCTACCTCAATATGTCTGAGGCGCAGTGCCGAAGGAGGCTCCGACTCTCAAGGGAGACAGTCAACTATATCTGTCAGATGATTGGCCCTGAGATCTCCCCTAACTGTGTGGGTGAACACCCCATGCCAGCGGCTCTGAAGGTCACAGTTGCCCTCAGCTTCTATGCCTCTGGCTCAATCCAGGGCTCAGTGGGTGATCTTTGTGGTGTCTCCCAATCAGCTGTCCACACTTGTGTCAAGCAGGTTACAGACGCTCTGTTCAGGCGTGCATTGACCTTCATCTACTACCGTTGGGACCAGGCCAGCCAGACACAGTAAGCCAGAGGCTTCGCGGCCATTGCTGGCTTCCCCCGTGTCCAGGGTGCTATAGACTGTATACATGTGGCCATCAAGGCGCCAGCAGGTGAGCCCGGTGCCTTCATCAACAGGAAGGGGTTCCACACCATGAACGTGCAGATAGTGTGTGATCACAGGATGCAGATTCTACAAGTCTGTGCAAGGTACCCAGGCAGCTCCCACGATACCTACATCCTCAGACACTCCCAGGTGCCGGGGCTCTTCAGTGCTCCAGCTCTGGTTGGCTGCTGGGTGACAAGGGCACAGGGAAATGCTGAGGGGGTAGACGCTGACCTGGGATTACTCCAGGGAGGCAGGGACACCCGGGAGACTTTAATCCAACGAACCTTCAGCTAGCTCCACACAAATGGATCAGGAGGACCAGCATTGCCTGGCGCATCCATACTCAGCACCTAAGTGCTAAATCTGCCAGGTCATCAGCTGCAACTAAGGGCTTTGGACATAAACTTGAACGTCCAAACAAACACTCATGACATTTATCTTAAACATACACATGCAGAACAAACGAGCCACCCTCAGCCATGGTAACACATTTGAATTTGAATTTTCAAATCAAACGTTCTCCCAATTGCAAAACAATACCGTAAGCAAGCAAAAATAAATTCTAAGGACCTAATTTCGGGCCAACATAAAAGCACCAGTGAGAAACCCGTGGTGTGCCTAAGGTGCCTTACCTTTCCGTTTGTGGGTGCTACGTCTTGGTGATGCCCCATCGCTCGGAGTGGCATCTGAGACTCTGCTGTCCTGTTGGCCTCAATGACCTTGGCGGTCGTCCTCTGGCCCGTGGAGCCTGTGCCGGCCCCGCCTGGGAGGGAGCTGCCAGTTCCACAGCTGGCATCTCCCCAGTCATCGCAGCCTCACCTGATGAGACAGTCACTGGCAGAGGGGAGGAAGAGTTGCCGCTCTCATCCGGAGCGCCCTGAGAGGAGCCCGCAGAGATGCCAGGCAGCTGCTGCACTGATGTGAAGTCGCTTCGGACCTCCCTGCTCACCGTGGATGGATGGGCACCGAGCTGGGAAACTTGATGCCCAGACCATCTCCCACACTGGCACTGACCAGCTGAGGTCAATACTGATGTGAGGGCTTGCTGGCCAGGGAAGCCCTGACGGGTTTCCTGGAGGATCCTCTCCACGAGAGTCACCACTGTCTCCATGGAGAATGCTTGGTGCTCGGACATGTGGTCATTGCTTCGGCGAGTGTCTGCGTATTCTGTCTCTGCCAGCTCCTCCAGTGAATGTGAAGTGCCCTGTCCACTGTGCCCCGGGACACTAGCCGATGTTCCAACGCCCACCGAGGTGCTGGTATCTGCGCTGGTGCCTGCCTGGCAGAGATGGTGTGATGCAGGTGACAGTTGAGGGCCCTCAGATGTGAGACGGGCATCTGGAATTTCTCCTGTCGGCCAGGCTCTGATGATGCTGAAATGAACAACAAGGACAGTGGATCAGTTAGTGTGCACACAGTGACACACTTCATCCCTTTCCCCCTGGCTTATTATGCGCTCAACCTTCCAGAACCAATGGACACGAACATTGGTGGGGTGGTAAATAGTGAAGAGGTAACCCTAACATTACAGGAGGATATAGATGGGCTGGTCAGATGGGCTGATGAATGCCAAATGAAATTTAATCTGGATAAGTGTGAGGTGATGCACTTGGGCAGGACAAACAAGGCATGGGAATATGCAATGAATGGTAGGACCCTGGGAAGTAACGAGGATCAGAGGGACCTTGGTGTGCATGTCCACTGGTTCCTTAAGGTGGCGGGACAGGTACATAAGGTGTTTAAGAAGGCAAATGGCATACTTTATTGGCCGAGGCATAGAATATAGGAGCAGGGAGGTAATGTTTGAACTGTAGAAAATGCTGCTTGAGCCACAACTACAGTACTGCGTGTAGTTCTGGAATGCGCTTTATGGGAGGGATGTGACTGGAGTGGAGAGAATGCAGAGGACGTTTACCAGGATGTTGCCTGGCCTGGAGAGTTTGACTTATGAGGAGGGATTGGATAGACTGGGGTTATTTCCCCTGGAGCAGAGGAGATTGTGGGGGTACATGACTGAGGTGTATGAACTTATGAGGGGCATAGATAGGGTAGACAGAAAGGGACTTTTCCTCTTATCGGAGGGATCAGTAACCAGGGGGCATAGATTTAAGGTAAGGGACAGGAGGTTGACAGGGGATGTGATGAGCAACATTTGCCCACAGAGGGTGTTGGGAATATGGGACGCACTGCCTGAAAGGGTGGTGGATGCAGAAACCCTCCTAACATGTAATAAGTATTTGGATGTGCAGCTGCGATGCCATGGCATACAAGGCCATGGGGATAGTGGTGGGAAATGGGATTAGGAGACTTAGGTACGTATTTTACGTGCGCATTATCCTCAAAAAAATTTCATCATGTTGCTCAGACACGACCTTCCTGTAACACATTCTCATTGTGCCTGAGTAGTGATTGTGGGAATAAACACTAATGTGGTACATGCATCACTCGTCACACTCAGCTGACATGATTAAAAAGAGGGCAGTGTCGATAGGGCCAATCGGGGTTGTGAATGTGAGGGTAAGGTTTGTGAGGTTGTATACCCCAGTGCCGACCTCATTCTGTGGGAGTATGGATCATTGGCAAACGCTTTGCCCAGTTCACTGATTGGTCCTCTTAGCAAATGAGAGCCTGCACCTCGAGAGTCAGTCGAATTTAGTGCACAGCGTCATTCCAGTAACCCAACACTGTGATCAGAAAGCCTGTTGACAATTCCCAGCTCTGTTTTATAAAAAGCTCTTTTACTTCAATTGTCCTCTGGTTCTCTGCCATCAGAACTTGCGTTTATATAGTCAAGGCTAGAGAAAGCAGAATTGGCAGCCACTAGTTTGTCTGTTGGGAAATTCAGGAGAATCATTAATCTTATGAGTATACTCAAGGAGGAAGTTAGTTTGGGTGGAATACTTTCAATATGAGGCTAACTTAGTCAGGGTGGATGAGGGATTGTTGCCTTTCATGTGATTAGCTAAAGCTATATTAGTTCAATACTCCCTGTACCTGGTGAGCATTGCACTCCATTAATGGGTGGAATATCCCTTAAATAACTCATTCGGGCAGAAATGTAGGCAGGGATTTTCCGTGCCCACCAGCGTCGGGCGAGTTTGATGGGGTGAGTGGACAATATGGCCTGATCAGTTTTACGACGTCGTGAAACCAGTTTGCAATCGTCCACTCAGTCCACTAGTGCCGGGCTGCATTTCCTGCCAAAGGACATCAGGAACCTCATTGTAATACACCTGCATATCATTATCAGGCCAGCCCACCGGAATCATCCCCCCCACAGCGGGATCGGTCACCCTCGTCGGCAGGAAAACACACCGATGTGTTTCACAACAGCACACAAGCGACATGCACCTGGCAGGCTGCACTACACTCAGGACTTCAAGGTTTGTTTGCCTACCTTGCTTCGGTCAGCACTCACAGCCATCAGCCCGCTGTGATGTCCTCTATCCCCGCTCTGGCCGCAGGATGGGTCGTGGAGTGACCAACCAGGCTTGAGAGGCAGTGACAGTGGTGATCAGTACCAATGCTGCACAGAAGAGGTTGGCCTTTGTTGAAAATGCCAAGGGTGGGAGGGGATGCCAAAACATGGGTGGAGCCGGGCACCACCTTGGGTGTTTTCATCAACAGGTGATGGGCAGGGAGCCATGTGGCTGCTGTGGTTCCATGTGGTTGATGTTCCCAGCTTGGAAGGTTAGTTTCTAGCATGAGGAGTGGAGTCCCTGCAAATGTGAATCTGTGCCCAAACTCGGCTGCATGGCAAGGCACGTTTCCAATGGCAACCTTCCTGAGTCTCAGCCCTGCTCCTTGGTAAATGCACACTTGTCCACGTTGCTATAGGACACATGCTGTGTGACACAGAATCCTGACAGTCCCATGCAGCCTGCAAAGTTCCAGGCCAGTCCTGCAGTTTAGATTTGTAGGGTAGGTGCAGAAAGACTGTGGCGTCTCCATAGCCCAATGAATAGTGGACTCCTACTGATTGAGGCCCTACGTACAGGCATCACTTCACTAACCAATCCAACTGAGGCTTAGGGACACCAATAGATAGCAGCCAGTCTAATCCAGATTCAGTATACAGAGGAAATAAATAGAGGTAACAATAGCTATTCTTCCATCTGAACCCACAAAGCTTGAAAGGATATCCAGTAATACAGGAATGACCAGGATTGTCCAGTCTCTCCTACTCTCCCTGATCCCATTCTCCAATCCCCAGTCTCTTTCTCCCCTGATCCCATTCCCTAACCCCCTCTCTCCCTCTCTCTGATTCCATTCCTCACTCTCCCTGATCCCATTCCCCAATCCCCACTCCCCGTCTCCCCAATCCCAATCCCCTCTCTCCCTCTCCCTGATCCCTCTCCCCAATCCCAATCCCCACTCTCCCTCTCTCTCACTCTCTGATCCCATTCCCCAATCTCCTCTCTCCCTCTCTTCCTGACCATATTCCCCAATCCTCACTCTCCCTCACTATCTGATCTCACTCCCCAATCCCCTCTCTCCCTCTCTTCCTGACTATACTCCCCAATCCCCACTCACCCTCTCTTCCTGACCCTATTTCCCAATCCCCACTCTCCCCCTCCCCCTGACCACCCGTTCCCACGGCCTCTGGTTTCGAAAGCAGTCGGCTCCAATTAGATGCTGCGTTTTGTGGGTGAAATAGCTCATGTGGGTGCCTCTAATCTTTGCGCCTGCTGTGCTGCTTTCAGGATATGCAACCTCAGTTTAAAACGCTGGGAAGTGATACTCCAAAAAAAGGAACAGCTGCGTGGTTTTATAACACAAGGTGTATCCGTGAGAAAGGAGTTCAATGTTGAGGAAGGCGGTGAATCGTTTTATATAATGGCTTGTGTTTAGACACAAACTCCAATTGCTGACAGGCTGTCCTCCTGTGATCTGCAGTATCTCCATCATGTGTGGTTACTGCCCCTGTCTCTCTCACACACACGCACACCCGCCCCTCCACCCCCATAGAAACATCTGGAACTCTGCAAGTGCAGCACACAGGCATGAGTGTGGGGGTGGTCTAACAGCTGATTGGCTGCATCAGTTAAAAATGCCAGCCCAGTAACTCTAATTCGCTCCTTCTGGAATAAAGTTTGCTTTTGACAGAACCTCGGCCATCCACAAGATGATCCTTCCTCCCTAGTTGCCGGCAGCAGCAGCTGGGAGGCTCCCGCCGAAAGTGGGAGGGGTTGGGAATCCGAGGAGATTGCTGACTAGTCAGCTCTCTCAGCTGGGTCACAATGGGACAGGGGGCAGGCTCCAACAATCGCCTCTCACAGTCACGAGAACAATGATCAAACATCTGGAAAATGTTCCCCAGCCCACCCTCCTGTTGTTCTGCTCCGCCATGATCCTGAGGCCGGTGGGGAATTCTGTTTGTCTTCAGGTTACCTTTGTGACTGTCTTCAGGAGGGCATGAGCAAGAGCTGGAGAGTAGAACTTTCATTCCCAAATGGCCTGGCTCTTCATGAGGGTTGTTTCATTTGACAGTGAATGGCAGCCACCTGGGTTCCAGGGTTATGGGATTCAGGTGCATTAATCTCTGCCTGTGGTCACAGGACTGATGTACATCTCCTCATGGAGGGGGTGACGTTCTAGGCTATGCTTCCTAAGCCTCTTTCTTGCCAGTTGTAATGTCCTGCCCCTTGGGGAACACATGGTAAAAATCCAAGGTCCTCTTGCGTACCTGGTGGACTTGCACAGGTGAACCCAGGAGGAGTCCACCCTGCTGGCATACAAGGTGTCCCTCATTGCTTGATACAGGGGCGTGACCTCCAGCTGTAAGATTTGACAGGTATTCCTGCCTGTTGCTGGGGGCTGGAGGCAGGGGCATTGAAGTTCAGCTTCACTGAGTCATAACTGAGTCATCCTTGGATTGAAAGTCTTGACTCCATAACATTTCATATTCCAGGTGCTATCTCTGCCTCTGACATGTCAGGGTAGGTCTTGCCTTACTCTCTGCACAAATGATTGGGATGACCCTGTATGATAAAAACATTCCTCTCTCTTGCCTCCTCAAATCCTCCTATTGCCCTTCCAAAGCTGGAGCGTATCCTCAGCAACAGGCCCCTAGATCCTTTCGGAGGGATGCAGCGTCAAGTAGCACTGAGCAAGTCACATTGTTACAGGGCAATCAGTGTTCTGATGGCAAATGGGCAAAATCAATATGCCAGGAAAGATAACAAACTGACAAAACAGCAACATAAGAGCAACAGACAAATGTTCTTGCCCAAACCACAAACTTCCCTTTTGTAAAACTGCAACCCCAAAAGGATTAGAATGGACTTCGATCCAGCTCCACTCCCATAAGCAGCAGTGAGTCAAGTATGGAGGGAAGAGATCATTTAACTAATGTTGGCCTTCATGAGGGCACCACATGTCATGTGGTGCTTGGTAGCTGCTCTCCAATGCCAGCCCACTGCATTACAATGCTGCGTGCTTCAGACGAACACCAGGCCTAAGGCCTCTGCACCCCAGTAATGTTTACCGCATTGGCTCTGACATTAGTGTCACAGGGTCATGGAGATTGCCCATAATGTACTCTCTATTGAGCTGAAGTACAATAATCATGAATCAACTCCTACCCTTCAGGAGCTATTTGAAGTTTCTCTGAGTATTTTCCCTTGCCTGGAGGTATCTGCCATTCGTTCCTGATCAGTCTTTGGGTGTCATCAGCTTGAGGTTTTGTGTGAACCCCAACAATCTCCTGGACTCCCACCTCCTGCCCTGCCTAAACTTTAAATCATCCAAAACTCTGTTGCCCCTATCCTAACTTACACCAGCCCTGTTCACCCATCACCGCTGTGCTGGCTGACCTACGTCGGGTCCTGGTTCAGAAACCCACAAATTTAAAATTCTCATCCTTGTGTTTGAACCCTCTCCTTGCCCCCTCTTTCTCTGTTACCTCCTCAAGCCTTTCAACCATCCGAGAGCTGCATTCCTTCAATTGTGACCTTGGCTTACTTGAAGAACAGCTCAAGCAGCTTTCCATTCATACTCTGGTCACATGAGTCTTTACTGCCAGTGCATTCCCCACCATTTGCATTGCTTGCATTACTCTCAACCCTCCAGCCCTGTACCTTTGGAGAAGTCTGCGTTCCTATAATTCGTGCCTCTTGTGCATCCCCTTTCTTCCTTCAACCCACCATTGGAGACTGTGCCTTCCGCTGTAGTATAAGGGTCTGGCATAGAAAGTGGGACTGGATACAGTATTGCCCACAGTGTGATGTAAAGGAACACATGACCCGAGTCGACGGGGTAGACTTGTATTGGACAGAAACGTGTGTAGGGGCAAGCATGGAGACAGCTCCAAAGAACTTATACTGTATATACATGTTTACAGTTACAAGTAGTTAATAAACACTTACTGTTAAGCCATACAAGACTCAGAACCTCTTCATTAGACCTACTGAACCAGACACATCTTACAACATCCACTACCTTGAATCCAAGATCTGAAATTATCTTCTTAAACCTCTCCACCTCTCTACCCCTTTATGTCCTAACCACCACCTTCTCAAGGACAATTAGGGATGGGTAATAAAAATTTTGGCCTAGCCGGTGATGCCCATGCCCCGTGAAAATTTTTTTCTCAAAAAGTTTCTGCTTAAAACCTACCTCTTTGACCGAGGTTTTAATGGTCTGTCTGAATAACTCATGTCTCGGTGTCAGATATTGAATGCTTCTGAAGTGCCTTGGGATATTTTGTTCCGTCAAAGGTGCTATGTAAATGCAAGTTGTTGTTTTTTGGACTGCTGTCCTTTCTTGTGCCAAATTGGCACCAGTATCTCAGCACCAAGTGGGCACCCCGGCAAAGCAAGGGGCTTCATTGCCATGTTGTATGCTACCTGCCTTAGAAGTTGCCATTCACTTTACATGGACAGATTTACCTATCTCCTAATTATTTTGTTCCCAAAATCTGCTGGTCATCTGCTAAGAGTCACTCCCTTGTCCTGTTTCGGAGCTCGCTGCTGAAGTGAATGCTAAATCTATTATTAGCTTCTCCTCTACGACTTTGCTGGGGGGAAGGGAGAGTCTGAACATAACCTAGTGACGACATTCCCACTGTTTTTGCTTAAGCTGCAAAAACCAGGAATGGTTTGCTGTGGCTCGGGAATCTTTGATGGAACAGCAATTATCAGATGAGGAAAAAAGTTGCTGACTGGAGGTGAATTAGCAGCTCCCTCCTCTCAGCACTGGTTTGTTGTTATTGCAGTGGAGTGAGGGTGGGGGAAGGACGATGAATTATTTCCTTCTGCCTGTCTAATCCTAAATTGCTGCTTTACAAAGAGAGGCGGATTTTGATTACAAACTGCGAGGTCAAAGAGCGGTTAATAAGCTTCTATTTTATGTGGGCCAGGAACATCATGTCCTTGAGGGCTCCTGTTTGTTTTGGTTTTTTAACTCACTCAATGAAAGCCAGCCGGACTCTCTCTCTCTCTCTCTGCTTTTATTTCACATAGCACTTTGGCTCCAGGCAAGAGTATTGCACTGGGAGTTCTTAAATTGAGTCACCCACATTCAGCGCTTGTGTCGTGGTATGTGCTGCACGGCCCCTGGGTCCTCAGAGTTGCCATGACATGCTATTCACTTTTAACCCTAGCACAGTGTATGTCACAGCTGAGTCCCTGTTAGGGGCCTGCAGCAATAATATTCTGTGCCTTCAAGTCACATTCCTCAAATAAATGAGTCGCTTGGCCCCTGATCCCAGCCGGCTAACTCCCAGTCGCTGAGCTCAATTTAAAGGGACACTATCCCCACAGGGTGGAGGTGGAAGGGCCAGTCACAATGACATTCCGCACCTACTATCAGTTCCAAAGCGCTTTACAAGATCCTGCTTTGCGCCCCTTAAACAAATAAATGAGAAAAGATTTTGCCAAGCACTTTTTTCCCCTAAAGACCATGCCTGTTTATTGAAGCTTCTACCAAATGCCTCTTGCACAGAAATAGACAATGGTACTCAGTTCAAGGGCAGTTAGGGAGGGGCAGCAAATGCCACCCTTGCCAGCGACACCCACGTCGCATGGAGGAATTAAAATAAAATTTGCTGCATGGCTTTGGAGATAAACTGTGTGGCAGGGGTAGTGAGCGGGCCCTTGGCATCCCAACTTCCGGCTTCTGACTTTGGAGTGAGCCCAGAGGCTCACTGTGGGGCGCTCACTGTGGGGCTTTCCCTGAGGGGCATTAGGTCCTCACCAGTGAAGGTTGCCAGCCTGGGTGGACACTGGGCAGGGGATTCGATTGGCCCTGGGAGGGGGGAGGGGGGGGTCTTCCCTTGGGACAAGAGCCGAAGTCCTCAGCAGGCTGGGGGCGGAGCCTGAGCCCAGAGCACGGCTGAAGAAGGAGAGACGAGAAACCTTGTGGAGCAATAGAGAGAGAGAGAGAGAGGGAGGGAGGGAGGGAGACAGAGAGAGTGCAGGACTGTAGCTTGGAGCTGAGGCAGCAGCTCTAGAGGGTGAGTTGATGTGCTGAGGAGCCAAGGTTTGGCAGACCGAGGCCTCTGATGTTGGCTGGAGAGCCAAGATCTTGCTGTGGAGGGGGCGGACATCTGCTGGAGACCTAGGTGGACTGCCTGGTCACCACCCCTGAGTTAGAGAGGCCACGAGGAGAGGAAGGGCTCCTTTGTGTCTCGGAGACAAGGTAATCTGGGTCACATGGTCACGGAAAATTAGCAACAGGAGCTCCACCAATTGAATTCTGCTCCCCGGCTGGTTAGAAGTCACAAGTTAAACTCTCAATGGTATCCAGGTGGGTGTGGAACGTCGGCCATGAACTTCCGTTGTAAATAGCTTGTTTCTCTGAGTTAAGCTTTTCCATTAATGTTATAAAGATTTCATGCCAGTGGAAGAAAGAATCCCTGTTTTATAACTTTGGTGCAGTCCGTGCACTTGAATCTCACATTACTTAAGGGATTGGGATGAACTGATCCTTATCTGGAGAGAGAGGTTTTTATCCCAGGTCTCTTTAATTGAAACTGGAACTCACAATGTGGAGAATCATGGTCTTGGCTCTCCATGGGTTCCTAACCTTTTGCTCCTGTGTTGAAAAATGACTGATCTGGGCTCACTCAAGCCATTTAATCCAAAACTCTGCTCCTTACGTTTTGGATGAGCACAAAATTCCTCCAAGTAAGTATTGGAAGAGGTTTGTTCCCCGCCACATTTTCGGTTTCCTTGCCACCTTTCTCTGACAGCTGCCTGAGGCTTAACTGGACTGATAATAATCTTAGTGCCATATTTGATGTTAAGCTGAGTTTCAGGCCCCATATCCTCTCTATTAGCAAGACCACCCACTTCCACTTCCTTAATATCACCCGCCTCTGTCACTGCCTCAACACATAGGTTATACTGAAACCCTCATCCATGCCTTTATGACTTCATTATTCCAATGCTCCCCTAGTCACACTCCCACCTTCTGCCCTCTATAATCTTGACCTCATCTAAACTCTGCTGCCTACATCCTAACTCCCAGGACGTTCTGTGCACTCATCACCCCTGTGCTTGCTTTTTAAAAAATTTCTTCGTTCATGGGATGTGGGCGTCGCTGGCCAGGCCAGAATTTGTTGTCCATCCCTAATTGCCCTTGAGGAGGCAGTGGTGAGCTGCCTTCTTGAACTGCTGCAATCCATGTGATGTAGGTACACCCACAGTGCTGTTAGGGAGGGAGTTCCAGGATTTTGACACAGCAACAGTGAAGGATCGGAGATATATTTCCAAGTCAGGATGGTGTGGAACTTGCAGGTGGTGGTGGATTACCTACATTGGCTCCTGATCTGTAAATGTCTCAATTTAAAAATTCTTATAGCTGGGCTCGATTCCCACTGTGGTCCCGCCCCTTCCTATCTCTCCACCTCCTTTAGCCCTACAATCCCCTGATTTCTCTGCACTCCTCCAAGGTTGACTTGTTGCAAATCCCTGATTTGCATTGCTCCACCAGTGGTGGCCGTGCCTTCAGCTGTCTAAGCCCCAAGTGTCAGAATTCTGCCCCTCAACCTCTCTGTCCCTCCACTTCTGTCATCCCTTGTCCTTCCTGAAACTCTATCTCCTTGACCAAGCCTTTTGGTCATCTGTGCTAATATCTCTTTATGTGGCTCAGTGTCAAATCTTGTCTGGGTGCTCCTGTGAAGTACCTTGGGATATTCTTACTATGTTATATAACTATATAAATGAAGTTCTTGTATAAGGGTAAGAGAGATAAACTCAGAAATGATATACCTATTCATCTAATGTCAGCCCTGAGGAAGTTACTAGGATATGTTCTTCGGGAGAGTGACTGAATATTTGGACAATTATGAGCTGATCAGAGAGCCGACATGGATTTGTAAAGGGTAGTCATGTCAAACTAACCAGGGTGATTTTTTGGAGGAGGTAACTGACGCGGTAGATAAAGGAGTGTCTCTGGATGTTATTTATATGGATTCTAGATTCTATAAGGTTCCATGTTTGAGACTGTTTGCAAAAATGAGAGCACATGGAATTGGAGGCAACCTATTGCCGAGGGTAGGGAATTAGTTATGAGGTGGGCGTCACTTGCTCTATATTTTTATAATATATATATAATCTCATCATAGCTAATTTATAAAATTTTAAAAACTGGACAATGACTTTAAAATGATTGAAGCCATGGTTGGCTATGACTCAAACAAAAGAACTTTCTGGCATTCAGAGAAGCTGCTACCTCGTCACCTCTGAACAGGCGTTAATGACAGGGTAAGCTGCAGAAGATCAACCTCCAAGGGAATTATACAAAGACCATTTACAATTCTTAAGCCAGGCCTGGCCAACAGAGGCTGCCAGACTGCTGGGGTAAAGGACCCCGAAACCTCTTTTGAAATTGTTAATGGTTGAAACACTAACAATATCAAGAATCCAAACTAAAAAATATACATCCATTGTCAAAGCCAAAGTGGAGAGGTAGGAGTCACATGATCAGCCCTCCACCGCCCCCCCCCCCCCCACCTCACCAAGTTCAAAGTTGGTGGAACCTGTAATATTGCCTTGTGGAACTCAAAAGCTCAGTCTGCCATCTTCCATCAACCAAGCAGCAGCTCAGAAAAAGGACCCTGTCCAGGTGTGAATGCCTGGCCCCATCTACGCTCTTTCTACTGGAACCTCTGAATTTCTCTACCATTGCCTACAGGACTAATTTGCTTCTGCGTGCCTATCCCATTGGGGAAGTCATCTCTATAGGAAAAGTGGATTATCCAGCTTTGTTTTCAGCCTGCTGACCTCTGTGAAGTAATACATCATAGGACTTTGATTGTGGACTCTGGACTCACGTGAAGGAATAATTCATTTTTCCTCTGCGATCTTTACCTTGTAAACCTTTCTTTTCTTTAGCCCTCTTTTACTGTGAGTGCAATAAGCGGGTTGGTGGGGGGGGAGGGAATGTTGTGAACCCTCTTCCCAGGTTTTGAATGTATGTAACATAAACTAACCCTCTAAGTTTATCCTATCTCAAGTTTGCTGCAAGGTTATTGGTAGAAAATTGGATCACACCAAAACCAATAGGTTGGGAAATGCGCCACTGCTTATAAAGAGGGGAAATAAAAAAAACAAAAATACCTTTCTGTTTATGGATGGGTGGTGAAGGGAGAAATCAGGGCTGTTTAAATGAAACCCCCTCCTGTCCATAACATGGGAGACAGAGATTCTCTCTCTCTAGCAGTCCCTCATCCAGTTTAGATCTCAGAAAGGTAGATGAGAGTATTTTCGAAATAGCGAGAGACTGGGAACTGTGAAGGAGCAGAGAGAGGTTGAGAGGTCCAAGTGCAGTTATCACTTGAGGACAGGTACAATAAAGAATTAAAAAAGTGAGGGAAATGTTGATCTTGACATGAAGGGGTCGGAGTACAGTGGGGTGGAGGTTATGTTACATTTGTACAGAGCTCCAGTTAGACCCCATCTGGAGAACTGCATTCAGTGCTGGATGTCACACTTCAGGGAGGATATATTAGTCTTGGAAGGGGGTGCAGTGTAGATTCACCACAGCATCACAGGCTAAAAGTGTTAGATTATGAGGATGGATTGTCTAGGCTAGGCTTATATTCTCTTGAGTTTAGAAATTTAAGAGGTGATGCAACTAGATGATTCAAGATGATTAAAGGATTAGCGTAGATAGAGAGAGAAACTGTTTCCTCTGGTGGGAGAGCCTTGAGCTGGGGAAATAATGTTAAAATTAGAACTAGGCTGCTCAGGGGCGGTGTAAGAAAGCACTTCTTCACACAAAGGGGAGTGGAAATGACATCTGGAACTCTGTCCCCAAAAATCTGATGAGTTTAGGACAATTTAAAATGTCAAAACTGAAATAGCTAGATTTTTGTTAGGCAGGGGAATTATGAGTTCTGGGCCTAAGGTGAGGATATGAAGTTAAACCACAGATCAGTAATGATCTAACTGAATGATGGAACAGGTTCAGTGCCCTGAATGGCTACTCCTATTCAAATGTTCCTATGATAGGAACCACTGGCATGGGATAATTCCTGATAATTCTTCCTTTGTTAGATAAAGGGTGTTTCCTCTTCCATAGGGCATTCACTAAAGAGCAATAGAACTGTCGTTTATTTTTTAGACAATCTCTATATTGTTGCATCAGTTATGTGGAGTGTTTCAGTTTGGTCTGTTTCCATAGTGATGCTGTGATTCGAACGCTGACTGGATGTGACAGGGAGGGATTCTCCTTGTTTGATTTTCCTCTGCCCAGCACATTTCCTGTTTGGACATCATGAGTGGGCAGTTTCACACCCAGAAAATACACACAACTTAAGTCAGTGTGTCTGCCCCTTCATTGCAACTCAGTGAGCTGGACTGTTTCCATAGCGACCCCTCAGAGCTTACAGCACAGAAGCAGGACATTCAGCCCAGCAGGTCTTTATCCTCCACTTCAGCCTCCTCCCACCCTATCTCATCTAACCCTATTAGCATATCCTTGTATTTTTTACTTCCTCATACACTTACCTAGCTTCTGCTTAAATGCATCCATGTTATTCACCTCAGCCGCCCTCTATGGCAGCAATTTCCACATTCCATCCTGGCAGAACTCAAAAGGGGTGCCAAAGGCACTGAAACTATGGGGATAAGTTTGGGTTAAGCCCCAGTTTATTGTCTTGTAAAGTCAGTGGGCAGTGGGTGATGTATAGCTCAGGTTCCACCAATCCGTTAGACGGGTTAGATTAAAATTACTCTCCAAACGCTCCCATGTTCATTTAGGCTTTGAATGTGGGACTCGCACTGACATACCCAAAGCCCAATTAAACAGACTGAGTTTAAACAGCTCATTTTGTTTTCAAAAGATTTATTTTATTCATAATATTTTACAAAGTTCTTTACTTAACAGTTCAGATTTGATATTATGTAAAGCGCAATGCAGTGCAATTTCTTTCAATACAGTACGTGGCACTCACTCTGAGGTGCCCCATCACACTTACAATTACAGATTATATTTGCAATGTCCGTTTTATGTCATACATTCCCTGGTGCATACAGCCTAAGGGATTCTACATGGGTTCCAGCCCCTTGGTGTACTATGGCAAAAGGGCCTTAGGTTGCTGCCTTTCCCAAGCTGCGCTAATAGGCAGAGAAGCCTAGACAAGAAAATCAGTGCCAGACCATTCAGGAGAGCAATTAGGAAACACTTCTTCATACAGAAGGTGGTTGAAGTGTGGAATCTCTCTCACAAAAAGCACTTGATGCTAGCTCAATTAATAAGTTTAAATCTGTGAGCGATAGGTTTTTGACAACCGAGGTTGTCAATGGATATGGAGCCAAGGCAGGTGGATCGGGTTAGGATACAGATCAGCCATGATGACATTGCATGTTGGAACAGGCTCAAGAGGCTGAATGGTCTGCTGCTGTCTCTAATTTCCTCTGTGGCCCATTAATTCTCTCGTGTTAGGATTCTTGTGTGGCCATGTCACAAGGCTTGGTGTGCTCATTTTGCACTCAAGCCTTGGGGGAGCCACAATTCCTTTGTTAAACTGATTGCCTGCCTGGCCAAGTTCGAGCCGGTCCATTTTTCCACTTGACGCTTTTGAACTCTAGCTGTGGAACAGAGAGTTTGCATTGTGGCCTTGGGATTGCCAACCCTCCAGGAATTAAAGATTAAACTCCAAGACATTGCCCTGAGCAACCATCAGCCAACAAATTATAGGAGCCATTAAAAATTCGGTATGTTTAAAATTTTCTCTGAACACTTTTATTTATTGGTGAGAAAAATATTGGATATGGGGAAATTGGCTGCTTGACTGACAGTCAAGAATCATCCAATTGAATAACAAAGAGTCTGTTGGCTTTGCAATTGGCTATGGATGCACATGCCAGCTGAGGTTGGAGGAAGGAGGTCATGTGATGACTCTTCCTGGAATATGTCCCACAACAGCTGGCAATATTGGCTGGTTATGTGGTGCGAGTGTCAAACCAGTTAACACCAGTGCAATCTGTAGATCAGTGAGTTCAATCTCTATTCACACATCGACGACAGCATCACAGATTGCCGGGACTGATTCCAGGTATACGAAAGTGAACACTAAAGGATTTCATGATTGGCCATATCATCCTTGCCTCTCCTGTTTTATTTTCATTTTAAGGCAATCGGTTAAAAATGAAGTACAAAGGCATAGAATTCCCTGCAACAGTGAAGGCATCCTTCAGTGCGTTAAACCAGGGTGTATTTTTGTTTCATTTTGAACTCTTTCGTTTCACATAACAGAATCACCGTTATGCTGTCTGATGCTTAAAATAACTGGTCTAATGCAATACTATGAGGGCTGTGGTACAGTGGCTTCATTGGGTCTGAGTCACATCACTGTCTATATGGCTGCTGCCCTGCTATTTATTCTTCCATCTTGCCCAACATAGAGCATGTCACTCATCGAGTGGCCTTTCACCTGAATCAGGCTACGTCACTGCACCCAGTGATTGGGTGCAAGTGGGGGAATCTTGGATCTCGATGAGGAGCGGTCAATGACGTGAGGGAAGAGGTTGGCCATTGCAGAACCTGTGAGTGCTGCGGACACGCCTTGCAGCAATAAAGTGGGTAAACACAGCCAACAATAATACTTTGGTGAGCAGAAACGTCATCGAAACAGTGGGAGGCCATTAAGTCCCTCAGGTCTGAACTGTCATTCAACCCACTGAGGGCTGCCATGAATGGGCAGGAAGGTTTCTGTAATTGACCACTGCAGGAGCAGGGTTGTGAAAGAGTTTTGATGGGTGAATTGAAAATTTTAAAAATGATTTTTGTTAGGGAAGTGTATTGTTACAAACCTGTAGGGACCGATAACTTTTCAACAGAAATCTGAACTTCCAGCTCTGAAGAAGAGTCATACGGACTTGAAACGTTAACTCTGTTTTTCTCTCCGCAGATGTTGTTAGGCCTGCTGAATGTTTCCAGAATTTTCTATTTTTGTTGACTGACTGAAAGGGGCACATGACAAGATTTCAAATTTTATGACTTTTACTGTAACTAACTAAAAGCAAAATTGACTAAACTCTATTTCGGTAGACAGCTTACACTCTAAACTACAATTAAGTTTCCCCCATTCAAATTTTAAAATGTCTAAAAATCCCCCTCCATGGTTATACTTTTCTATGTCTCTTCATTCTCCAGTCCAAAGCTATTCTCAGCTCCGGGTGCCTTGCTTAGTCCTTTTCCAGCTGGGTAACTCCTAATCCCTGAATTACTTCCATGGTGAGGGTTTCCCTGGAGAATCACCCCCCAGCCAATGGTAGATGTATCTTCCAGCCTCGTTTAAACCCTCACAAACTTAGTCCATTCAATCCAAGTGTGAGCTCCTATCTTGATTCTGCATAGTGAACAATAGAGACTTGCTCCCTCTCTCTCTCTCGCTCTCTCTGATTCTTGTAGACCAACCGTGTCTGTGAGGTTCAGGGATCTTTTAGGAAAAACATGCAACCCAGCCCTACAATAGCTTCCTATGGACTTCTCCCTTCCAAAATCCCATCTTCATGGCAATGTAAATCACCTGGGCCTTGTATCCAGGTAGAAATGCTAATTAGCTATCCTCTATACCCCCAACTTATTCTTTCTTGGAATTAAATAGACAGTTTAAAGTATAGCTGTTTACAAAACCTGACATTCCTATCACCTCTCTGGGGTTGGGAGACAAACATGTGGGGACTAACATGCCTATCCATCATCAGCACAGCTGCCTGGTCATTGTTTACAGGTTTCAACATCTCACATCTGCTTCCCAGTAAAACAACCTGGGCTCTGCTTTAAACTTTAACAAACAAGCCATCCAAGCTTGTTGCCAGGCAGAATTCAGAGCAGATCACATGACCCCCTTTATTCCTCAATTGCACCTTAAATTAAACAGTTAGTTCCAAAACATAACAATCTTACAAATTTCATATTGGATTTGTAACTTCAATAGGGCCAATCTCCTAGATGATGCCTTGAGCAAGCTGGGAGAAAAACCATAGTTAAAAATAATTTGTGTGTTTTTTTTTTCATTTTCTTTGTACACTTTTGCTTCTTGATTATAAAAATATTGGCTATTTGACAGAGGGCAGGGGCCAGGGACGGGGGAGGGGTGTGGAGGTGGGAAGTCACCTGATGCAACCTGCAAGCCTATGTCCGGCCAGAGTTGGCAACGCAACCTCGGGTTAAAGCCCCACCAAACAGTGGCACCTCAGACAGTGCAGCACTCCATCTTGCCTGCACCCAAATGCCAACTTATGTGCTCAACTCCATAACGGAGCTTCACCCATGACCTTCTTAACTGGTGTAGGGCGGGTTCTCTTGGATACAACTCTCGTAAATGCACAGGTTTTGAGTCTGATTTTATTCTGCAGACAAGCAAAATAAATGGCAAATGCTTTTCCAGGAAGGCAGTGAGCCTTGGGTATCATTTTATAAGCAACAAGGAATGTTGATTTTATATTCATCCCCAGGTGCTAAAATGTTATCCTGCTGCAAGCTGTAAACTTTCCTCTGGGGGTTTGATTCATTCAAACTGGCCTTTAGCAGCACTGCATCAGGTGAGCTGCTGAAAATCTTCAGCTTAAGCGAAAGCCAGACTCCCTGTTTCCTTGTCTCCATGCCAACCGAGACATAAATAAGACTGTAGCAATTGAGTCATGGGCTTGTCTTGTAACAATGACACCCATGGAATGGAAAGAAACGTCAATGATTTAACCACAACTTTCCCATCCCTGCAATATCAATTCACAACCGACACTGTGTTTGATTATAAAAGCACAGTATCCAGGGAGTTACTGCTGTGTACCCCTGCATTAATTTGGATAATTAGATCAGATATGATGATATTAATTTCATTCATTTTACATGATCCACTCTCTTCCCTACAAAACAATTCTATTTTTCCATTTGCTCTTCATTCAAAAAGGTATTTCTCTTGCTGTTGATTCTGGTGGTGGAAATCTGGAAATCTGGGGAGATAGACAAGAAAGTGGAATTGAGGCCCAATCAAATCAGGCATGATCTCATCGATAGCAGGGCAGGTTCGAGGGGCCGAATGGCCTACTCCTGCACTTAATTCCTGTGTTCTTGTTATCGCTGAAAGGCTATTGATGCTGGGTAAATTGAAAATTTAAAAACTGAGATTAATCATTTTTTTGTTCAGGAAGGGTATAAAGGCATATGTACCCAAGGCAGCTAAGTACTAGTTGAGTAACAGATCAGCCATGACCTAACTGAATGGTGGAAGAGGTTTGAGGGGCTCAATGGCCTCCTCCTGTTCCTATCTTCCCATATTCCTGACCTTTTGTTTTCAGGCCTGGTTGAGGCCTGCTCCTGCATCCCTTCCATCTTCCCTAGATGTGGTACAACAATCAGTATTGTCATTGTTATAGCATTAGCACATAACATACCGAGGATCTTTACAGAGAAGCAGAACACTGATTCCACTAACAACTGTTAAATATGAATAAATATTAAAAAATAAAGTGAATGGAACAATTAACAACAATGAATTAAAGTAGTCATCCAGCAATTTGCACAGGAACCAAAATGAGGTGGAAGAACTGGAGGCAATAATTGATAGTGAGGAGCTAGATGCTGTCGGGATAACTTAAGCATGAACAGACTTACATTTAAACAATACCTTCAATCACATCAGGACATTGCAAAGCTCTTTACAGCCAATGAAGTCGCTGTTGTAATGTGGGAAACGGGGCAGCCAATTTACACACAGCAAGCTCCCACAAAGAGCAGAGTGATAATGCCCAAATAGCCTGTTTTAATAACTGGGAGATAAATATTGGCCGAGACACTGGGGAGAGCTCCCTTGTTCTTCTTCAGAATAGTGCCATGGGATTTTCACATCCATCTGAGAGGGCAGACGGGGGCCTCAGTTTTAACAATTCATCCAAAAGCTGGTACCTCCTTTAGCGCAGGACTGGTAGGACATAACATATTTAGAAAGCAGAGGGAAGGAGGGTGAGGAGTAGATGTACTAAATAAAAATAACGAAAAAAAAGGGACTTAACAAACATTAAGATAAAAATGGAACCCATAGGGGTTAGAGGATAATAAGGGAAAGGGACCAATCATGTGAATAGGGATATTCTCCAGACCTTGTAATAGTGGAAGGGAAGTGAGGGAAATATATGTAAACATATATAAACACATGGGGCTTTTCTTTACAAGAAAGGTTGAGCAGGTTGGGCCAGTGGGGAACAAAGAAATGGCGGAGGAAATGAATAGGTACTTTGCGTCAGTCTTCACAGTGGAAGACATAAGTGACATCCCCAAAGTTCAAGAGAGCCGGGGGGGTAGAGGTGAGTATGGTGGCCATTACCAAGGAGAAGGTGCTAGGAAAACTGAAAGGTCTGAAGGTGGATAAATCGCCTGGACCAGATGGATTACACCCCAGAGTTCTGAAGGAGATAGCTCAAGAGATAGTGGAGGCGTTAGTGGTGATCTTTCAGGAATCACTGGAGTCAGGGAGGGTCCCAGAGGACTGGAAATCGCTAATGTAACCCTCCTGTTTAAGAAGGGAGTGAGGCAAAAGATGGGAAATTACAGGCCGATTAGCCTGACCTCAGTCGTTGGTAAGATTTTAGAGTCCATTATTAAGGATGAGATTTCAGAATACTTGGAAGTGCATGGTAAAATTGGGCAAAGTCAGCATGGTTTCATCAAGGGGAGGTCATGCCTGACAAACCTGTTAGAATTCTTATGAGGAGGTAATGAGTAGGTTAGACAAAGGAGAGCCAATGGATGTTATCTACTTGGACTTCCAGGAGGCCTTTGACGAGGTGCCGCACAGGAGGCTGCTCAGTAAGATAAGAGCCCATGATGTTAGAGGCAAGGTACTAGCATGGATAGAAGATTGGCTGTCTGGCAGGAGGCAGAGAGTGGGGATAAGGGGGTCCTTCTCAGGATGGCGGCCGGTGACTAGTGGAGTTCCGCAGGTGTCAGTGTTGGGACCACAACTTTTCACTTTATACATTAATGATCTACATGAAGGAACTGAGGGCATCCTGGCTAAGTTTGCAGATGATACAAAGATAGGTGGAGGGAAAGGTAGTATTGAGGAGGCGGGGAGGCTGCAGAAGGATTTGGACAGGTTAGGAGAATGGGCAAAGAAGTAGCAGATGGAATACAAGGTGGGGAAGTGTGAGGTCATGTACTTTGGTAGGAAGAATAGAGGCATAGACTATTTTCTAAATGGGGAGAGAATTCAGAAATCTGGAGTGCAAAGGGACTTGGGAGTCCTAGTCCAGGATTCTTTTAAGGTTAACTTGCAGGTTGAGTCGGTAGTTAGGAAGGTAAGTGCAATGTTGGCATTTATTTCGAGAGGACTAGAATATAAAAGCATGGATGTGCTGCTGAGGCTTTATGAGGCTCTGGTCAGACCACATTTGGAATATTGTGAGCAATTTTGGGCCCCGTATCTCAGGAAGGATGTGCTGGCCCTGGAGAGGGTCCAGAGGAGGTTCACGAGAATGATCCCAGGAATGAAAGGCTTAACATATGAGGTACGTTTGAGGACTCTGGGTCTATACTCGATGGAGTTTAGAAGGATGAGGGAGGATCTGATTGAAACTTACAGAATACTGAAAGGCCTGGATAGAGTGGATGTGGGGAAGATGTTTCCATTAGTAGGAGAGACTAGGACCCGAGGGCACAGCCTCAGAGTAAAGGGAAGACCTTTTAGAACAGAGGTGAGGAGAAACTTCTTTAGCCAGAGAGTGGTGAATCTATGGAATTCATTGCCACAGAAGGCTGTGGAAGCCAGGTCATTGAGTGTATTTAAGACTGAGATAGATAGGTTCTTGATTGGTAAGGGGATCAAAGGTTACGGGGAGAAGGGGGGAGAATGGGGTTGAGAAACTTATCAGCCATGATTGCATGGCGGGGCAGACTCGATAGGCCGAATGGCCTAATTTCTGCTCCTATGTCTTATGGTCTTATATCCATTGGAGTCGAGAAGAATGAGAGGTGATCAAACTGAAACATATAAAATCCTGAGAGGACTTGATAGAGTGGATAACCGGAGGGTGTTTCCTTTGTTCACCCTGTCTCCAAGTACCCTCAATGTCCTGGCCAATATTTATCCCTCACTCTTTAAAACAGGTTATTTGGGCATTATCACATTTCTGTTTGTGGGAGCTTGCTGTGTGTAAATTGGCTGCTGCATTTCCCACATTACAACAGCGACTTCATTGGCTATAAAGAGCTTAGGCCTAATGTGACAAAAGGAACTGTTTCACTTAAATTATTTCATTCTTTTGTTTCTTTGTCCAGTTTGCTAAGTGTCAGGAATTGATAATGTCTTTATTGTTCAATCCCAACCCCCACCTCTAATTGTACGAAAGAGTCACTCCATCACTTCCCGACTGCCGTAGCTGATAAGATTGCTTGGCAGAGATCACAAGGCCCTGGACCCACAGCTGCAGCAATGAATGTAAACAGCATTCATCTTCATTGAACACACTGAGCCTTAGGCTACAACTAAAATCCACGTTCAAGTGGTTCTGCAAATTGCTCAAGCTGGCCTGGGATTTTGTGGTTTCCATGACGTCCTCTTCAGTTACTGTTTCAGTTTGCCCAATCCTCCATTATATGCTCAAGCTGTTAATCTCAAGCTGCAGATACATAGGATGTGGCTTCTAGCCCTGTGACTGCCGAAATCCCGACCTCTTCAGAGCTCCCGTGTCGATTGTCCTTGAGAAAGAGACATTTCTACAAGCCTTTCATAACCCTTGGAGCCCCAAATCTCTTCACAGCCAATGAATCACTTCTGAGGTGTGGGGCTGGATTTTCATAGAATTGGGGAGAACTCCCTGGAGGAGTGAAAATAGCTGCCATGGCCCAATTCTGGGAATCGTGGCGCCATTCCTGGGGTTTTCAATTCTCAGTAGTATGTTGTAAGGGTGCAGGTTGGTTCTAGCCGTGAGCCCACGCCCTGCACTCCAGACATGGCTGGCTCCATTGTGGGGTAGGCATGCCCTAGTAATCTGCAAATTTCATGGAGTCTAGCCAGCTTTTCAAAGTATCGTGTTTCTTGGCACCTCAGAGGTATCACTAACCACAGTGTGCATGAGGGAACCTTTTGAAAGGTGTTCAAAAGGTCCTCCTCATGCCCCCCATAACAAGCTATGCCCCCCCATGGCCCCTTATACCCTTCATTACAAGCTCTGTAACCCATTCACCTACTATACACTCTGCACAGAACCGACAAACCCTATAGTGACAATAGGATGAGGTAAAAAAGCTTTAAAAACAGTTAGTGATTCATTTATAAAAAATGCTTTCACTACATTCCAAGTGTAAATCTTCAAGACCCTTTAAAGTATCAATAGTAGAAACTGCAAGTACTTGAAACCTCTTTAAATAAAATAGTGAAATTGACAGATCACAGAGCCAGGTCTGTCTATCAGGCAATGTTTCCCCTGGGGCTCAGCTGTTTCAGCATTCTGATGGATGTCTGGTCTCTCAGCCAAGCCTCATTATGCGTTCTTAGTGAGGGGGTGTGAGGATGAGGGCTGGAGGACCCAAAGCACTGAGGCAGGACTTTTAAAGAGCCCATAACCACACCCCACAGCCCTCCAAACTCCTTTTTAGGGGCAGTGTGCTCAACTCTTGTTATCACCCACCACCCCCTTCTCCCCCCTCCCCAGAATGGAATGTCGCCTTTGTGGGCACTTTCTCCTGAGGTGGTCTTGCTGAGCCTGGAAATTTCCCAACCTCTGCTACCTGCCACGAGGATGAAATTCCAGCCCATGGTCACTGCCATAATGTAGGGAAGTTAAGTTCAGTTGGAGGCATCTTCAAAACATTGCCAAACACTGATCAGGCATTTCACAGGCTAGACTGCACATAAGAGTTACAAGGCTATTGCCTGGACAGGAGAATTTTAGTTATGAGGAAAGATATGGGGCTAGGATTGTTTTTGATACTATTACATGCCAGGCCTTCTGATCTATAGATTTGTCAGCACACAGGGGTGGTTGAAAGGGGGTGAAAACAATGCAAAGGTTAAGGGCAGACCCAGAATCTAATAATGGTTAGCTAAGGAAATCCCATAGACATCTAAGCCAAGTTTTTGTTCAACATGACCTCTTTGCTAAAGGCCAGTTGGTGAAGAATAGAACTAGAGTCAATCTTTACACACGTTTACAAGCATTTATTTACAGAGTTTCACGTTACAAGCATAAACTTCCTAAACCCAGCCACCACAGTTGCAGTCTGTGCCTATTTATAGTGGCACAAATGAATACCTATTTAATGCCCATTGCCTGCATACAATTAAACATAATTAATATACAATGAACACTCCTGACTATTTAACTAGGGCTCCTGTTATCGGATTTTATTTTGAGTTTGTTTGTTTGTTTCTTTCTCTACATGTTCGTCAGATGTCCCACCCCGGCCTTGCCTGATCTGCTCACTCAGTGAGTCACTCCCTTCCACAAGGCATTCTTTGTCCCAGCATCTTAGTTGCAGCCCTGGTTTGTGTGCAAACAATCTTCAGATGGCACACAGAAGCCATTGGGAAACTCTGATGAATGGATCCAATTATGGTGTTAGTCAAGGATAATACAGTTTCCAAGACTTGGAACTTGCAAGAATGTTTCTTTAAATATCTGGATTTTTTTGGAGCAAGAAATAACAACTCGGTTTCACAGACAATGAATCCAGTTCCAAAGACAGAGCTCTGGTCCTATAGGCAGCGCCTCATTCCATAGACTAAGTAATGCCTCCATTCCACGGATAGGGCTGCAGTCCCAAAGATAGGGCCCAGTCCCAAAAACAATGCCCCTTTCCCATAGATAGGGCTCCAAACCCATAGTGAAGCCAGGTTCCTTAGACTGGGTCCAGTTCCCAATTCCAAAGATAGGGCCCAGTCCCTTAGACAACGCCCTTCTCCCATAGACAGGGCTCAAGACCTATAGACAGAGCCTGGTTCCTTAAACTGGGTCCCGTTCCTTAGGCAATGCCCAGTCCCATAGATAGAGTCCCAGTTCCATTAACATAGAGTCCTAATTCTATTGACAGTCCGGCACCCCTGGCACCTTGGACAGTTCATACTTTCCTATGTCAATAAAATACAGTCTACTCCTGATAATAAAATACACTCTATCCTTTTTAATAAAATGCAATCTCTCTTTTATTAAGATATATTCTATTCCTGTTCACAAAATACAATCTATTCTTTTTAACAAGAAACTGCATATTTCTGTTAATTGTTACGATTAGGTGAGGAAGGGGTTGAATGTCTCCCCTCTTTTCCCACTCCTCGTTTGACCACAGAAGGTTTCTTTGAGCAGAATAGATTTGCCAATTCAGCAAGTGTTTAATTTACATCATGTGACCATGAAAAACAAAATCAGACAGGTTTTTTTAAGTTTTAACAAACAATGAGGATATATTTTTATTATACTTAACTGTCTATTCCTGGTAATTAATACAGTCTATTCCTTTTCATAAAATACAATCTATTAAAGTTAATAAAATACATTCTGTTTTAACAATGTTTAGTCTGTTCTTTTTAATAAAATACAGTTTAATCCAGGAATTAAAACAGTCCATTCCTGTTAATTTAATAAAGTACAGCCTCTTCTTGTTAATTAAATACAGTCTATTCCTGTTAACTTAACAAAATATAGCCTATTCCCATTAATAAAAACAGTCTATTTTAACAAAGTACAGGTAATATTTAATAACAAAATACTGTCAATTACTGTTAATAAGATACAACCAATTCCTGATAAAATATTGTCAATTCTTTTTAACCTCAAACGGTCTATTCTTCTTAATAAAATACACTGTATTCTTCTTAATAAAGTACAATTATTCCTTTTAATAAGTTACAGTTTATTCTTCTTAGTAAAATATAGTAAATCCCTGATAATAAAATATGATTTTTTAAAAACAAAATACTGTCTATTCCCAATAATTAATCCAGTCTATTCCTTTCCATAAAATAAAACCTATTGCTGTTAATAAAATACACTTTGTTTTTAAACAAAATTTAGGCTATTCTATTTAATAAAATACAGTTAATTCCTGGTAACAAAATACAGTCTAATCCTGATAACAAAATACAGCTGGTACCTTTTAAAAATTGAGCTGATTCTCTTTGACAATAAACAGTCTATTCCTGTAACTATATACAGTCTATTACTGATAACAAATACATTCTATTCCTGATAATAAAATACAGTGTATTCTTTTTAAGAAAACACAGTCTATTATTGCTAATAAGGGCTCATGTTAGTATATTAGTATACATCACATTTCTGAATGAATACATTACATCCCTGAGTAAATACTGCAGCTGGCAGTGAGAGATGCAACCCATGCAGGTTTTGATGGGAGGAAGCCATTTGATGGTTTCCAAGTTGGATGCCAAAGCCTGCAGGGCAGTATCATTTCTCCTTTTTATCTCCTTCTCTTGGCAAAACTTGGAAGTGAGGGGTTTGAAATTATTCTGCGCACCAAATCTCTACTAGTCAGTTGGTGTGTCGGCATTATTGGAGCATAAATATATCTTTTGCCGCCACTTTCTTAATTCCTCCTGGGAGCGAGCTGGTTAACGCACTCGCCCAGAGTTAGCAGGTGTCAAGCTTGTTACAGCCCAGTTAAAGGCCAATGTTAAAACCTGCATCTGTTATACAGGATGTTGTTGAGGCAGCTGAGAGATGGGGCAGCCATCCAGCATTGAGCATGGCGGATGGAGTTCAGTGTGGGGAAGTGTGAAGTCATCCACTTTGGACCTAAGATAGATCAGAGGACTTTCTAACTGGCCAAAAGCTCAGAACTGTGGAGGAACAGAACGATTTAGGGCCCCTACTATAGGAAATCACATGTACGAAAATAATTAAGAAGCATAGTGAAATGTTAGCCTTTATCTCAAGGACGCGAAATCACAAAGGGTGAAAAGTATGTTACAGTTGTACAGAGCTTTGATTATACCCATTCTGGGGTAATGCATTCAGTTCTGGGCATTACACCTCAGGAAGGAGATATATCAGCCTTGGAGTGGGAACAGTGCAGCTCACCAGGATGATATTGAGGTTTGTTACAGACAGGAGTGGGATTAATTTACACAGCCCTGATTTCTCCTCTCACCATCTGCCTGTAAACAGAAAAGTGTTTTGATTTGCTTTTTTTCTTTATTAGTGGTGGTGTATTGCCCAACCCCTCAGTTTTGGTGTGATCCAATTTTCTATTAATAATAGCGAGGTCCCTACGAGTGACTGCTCTCTGTGGATCCTCAGCTGCACAGCAGGCCCTGCCGCCCCTTCACCTTGAGGGAGGTGCTCCTCCCTTTGCTGAGCCAGGTGCCTCCGCCGCTCTCTTCTCCTTCTTCTCTGCTCCCTGTAAGCCATGAGGCACACCCCTAAATCACCAGTGTCCATGATCCTGATGTTCTCCTTCTGCAGGACCAAAGAGAGAGATATTTGTCCTAAGAACTTCTCTTGGTTAAGTCTAAAGGCCCCTTTACACATGCAGGAGAATGCTGGCCACCACGTGGATATGCCAGTGTGTAGTGTGCTCATTGGCTATGCGAAACCCCACCCACCTCTGCCCCACTTCACTTGACCAATGGGCAGCAGCTTTGCCCATTGGACTGCATGCTGTGCTCTCAGCTCAGGCACAGGCATTCTCCTCACCCACACTGCAAGGCTGCACTGTTAGCTTGAACCATGAGGGATACTGGTCCAAATGTTAATAAAGACATTGCAAGGGGCTGTGAGCGCCTCCACCAGTGACTGTGCCATGCCCACCTCTCGCAATGGGTTTCTACAACTTGCCCAGTTGGCCAATTGCTCTGATGCTGAGGGGTGAAAGGTTCTGGAGTATTTGGTGACACTTTCATGCTTTTGTGATGCTTGAGTGGGAAGAAAAGCTTCAGAGGCCCAACTCCAAGCATCTCAATGGAGCTGGTGCTGAACGGTCTCAGCTGTGGAAGAATGCTCACTTTTCACAGGCTTTTCCAAGTGCATGACCACTTCCCTCCATTATCCCCCTACCCCGACATGTGCTTGTGTACTTCCTTCAGTCTGTACTGCCTTGCCCCACACCCCCCAGCCCCACCCGCACTGGAGCTGTTGCCCCGGCACTGCCCTGAAAGCCAGCCAGGAAAATGTGACTTGCCTGTGCCCCTTGCGAATGTGTGGCTCCTCTTCCTTGATGCCCTATGGGTGATGCCCGTGAGCGCTGAGCAAGGTTGTGTGCACTCACCTCGGAATTCCCCCCGAAGTTCAGGTCGCCAGGTGCACAGCTTTTAAAGGCAGCCGGGAAGCACCCTGTTCCGAAGACACATCAACGTGGGGGGTAAATTTGACGTGGGGGATGATCCCGGCATGTGGCCACAATGAAGTGCAAATGCATTAAAATTAAGTTCCTGATGTTGAACGGCAGAAATATGGCCCACCATTGACTGGCGGAGTGGACGGTTGCAAACTGGTTTCATGACAGCGTAGAACCGATTTTTAGCCTTCTTGCCATATTATCCGCTCACGCCCACCATGCCAACGCAAGGGGATGATTCCAGCCAACATAGTTCCACCAGCTAGAGGGTCATGTCACATTATTCCCACCTCTCTAGTCGGGCTTTGACAGAGTGTGTATCCCTTTGTCTGGATCCCTGAGATTGTTAAATGTTCCAATCACTAAGACTTGAAAGGGAGGTTGCAGGGTCCTTTGCCCTAGCAGACGAATAGACTCTGGTTGGCCGGGCCTGGCTTATGAAATGCAGATGGCCTTTGGGTAGTTCTGTTTGAATTTGGTCGCTGCAGCTCACAGGGGTCATTTGTGTCTCTTCAGAGATAACGATGCAAGTTTCTGTGATGCTGCCATATTAGCTCCTATTGCTTGAGGGTCACAGGCAGACATAGCTTCAGCCATTTTGAGAGGTCTGTCCAGTTTTTAAAATTTTAGAAATCAGCCATGAGAATATATGTATAATATATATATGTATATACATATTTTATGAAAATATATAGTGTGAGGTCTTAGTCCCCTGATACATGGATAAAAGGTTTAAATGATGAGGACAGGCTAAGTACATAAGGGTTGAATTCTCTTGAACATGGGGCAGAATCTTAAGCTCTGCGCACACGGCGAACTGTCAAAGGCCTATTAAGGCCAGTTAACTATCAATTAAAGCAATAAACTAAGCTGCCCGTCCAATCTTAAGGTTGGTGGTGGCAGGCGAAGAGCCCAGGCAGCCTTCGCATTTTTCATGGAACCTCATCCACGGGCGGAGTGAGGTTTCATGAAGGTTTTTAAAGGTTTGAAAAAATTTTTCATAAAATCCATAGACATGTCCCAGCTCATGTGACAGTTTTACATGAGACATGTCCTAAAATTTTTTTTTTTTCCTTTATTAAAATTTAAAAAAATCAATCTAATCTCCCTGAGGCAGCTCTGTGCCTCAGGAAGATTTCTGCGCTCTTTCATGCGCATGTGTGAAAGAGCACAGGCCCCGATTCAGGCAACTCCCCCCGCCCGCAGGGAGAGCGCTCAGCACTTCCGGGCGCGCGTCACGCTGGGCAGCCCTTAATTGCCCGTCTATGTAGAATGGCGGCGCCCAGCCGATTGTGGGCGGTGATTGGCTGCGTGCACGCCCGTGCCCGATCCCGCCCAACCCCCCCACCGACGGGGAGAAAATTCTCCCCATGGAAATTAAGGGGTGATCTAACTGACGTGTTTAAGACAATTAAAGGATTTGATAGGGTAGATAGAGAGATTATTTCCTCTGGCGGGGGAGTCCACAAGAGGGTATAACCTTAAAATTAGAGTTAGGCTGTTCAGGGTGGTGTCAGGAAGCACTTTTTCACACAAAGGGTAGCGGGAATCTGGAACTCTCTCTCCCAAAAGGCTGATGAAGCTGGGGGTCCACTGAAAGTTTCAAAATTGAGATGAATAGATTTTTGTTAGTCAAGGGTTTTAATGTTTACTGAACCAAAGTGGGTGAATGGAGTTAAGATAATCAGCCGTGATCTAATTGAACAGTGGAACAGGCATCGAGGGCTGACAGACCTACTCCTGTTCCGATGTTCCCAATAGACATTGATGGACTCATTCAGCTGCTTTAGTTTGCACAGCAGCGATGGGGCAGCAGGTTTCAATAGACTGCACAAGTTAGGGGCCGAGCAGACAGCAGAGTGGTTGGGGGGTGTCAGGGAACTCTGGCCTGACAGCAGTGAGTAGCTCTCTCACTTCTGAGTCTGAAGGTTGTGAGTTGAACTCCAGACACTTCAGTAGAATATCCAGGCTCACACTCCCAGTGTTTACTGAGGGAGTGTAGCACTGGCAGAGGTATGAGCACTCTTATGAGAATTTAATCCCATCTGCCCTCTCAGACTGCTGTAAAATATCCTGGTGCTATTAGAAGAACAGGGGAGTTCTCCCTGGTGTTCTGGCCAATAGGTATCCCTCAATCAACATCCCAAAAAGCAGAATTGGGTAGAGTTTCCACTTTGGGTGCAATTGGCAATCCTGGGCACAAATTGCACTCAACAATGCAGTTTTATGACTGGAATTGACTGTTCAAGTTCAGCCTCATTTCCAGAACCACATAAATAAGGCCTTCCAGGAATCAGTGCATGAGGCAATGTGACAGAACAGAATTGTTTACTCTTTTCTCTTTGTGTGAAAATATATTCCTTGACATGTTTAAGAGTGGTAAACTGCTGCAGTTTTATTACTACAGCTGAAGACAGCTTACCACAAAAAAAGAGACATTTTAACAACTGTCTCGTCCACTGGCTGTGAGCGACCCCTATTTTAAATAACTGAAAATAACTCTAAGACACAATACAGAATCATTTACTCGTTACATTTGCATACACTTAGTACATTTAATATTTTAAATCTTTTCAAAGGTGCCCATAATTGCCCTCATGCCAAAAGAAAGGCTTAATTTTAAGTGCCACCTGAACGGGCACAATTAGCAGAGAGTTATCATGGTGATTAATTTGATTTGGGGGCATGGGGCAGTGTTGGGGGTGAGGCCACCTTCCAGCGCTGTGTTTTTAAACTCACACAAAAGATGGTGGGATCTTGCTTTGCACTGGACGTAACGGGCACAGAATTCATTGGTGCAGCACCCACTTATAGCATCATGGCAGAGGCTTCCCCGAGGGCAGACTGCACTGCTGGCCGCTCTCTGTGCAGCCCTGTTAAGAGGCGACCTCCCTTTAAGAAAGACTAGGCAACCTGTACCATGTGGGCTGTAGCCACGCTGCCCTGGCCCCCTGCTGCATGCAGAGTTCACGGCAGCATCGCCAAGGTGAGAGGACAGTTCTGGAGGCGCACCAACCAGCAGCAAAATCACTCAGATGAGGTGGGTGGACAACCTCGATCCAAACAGACACCGGCATACGGTGAATCGCGATCCCTATGCCCAAAAATCCATCTTCTGTGCTGGTTTGGGCTGATTTAGAACAAATTGCATTGGGGACAACCAAGGCCGACCTGGTGGAAATTCTACCCAGTAATCTGTTCATGATCAGATTGTGTTTGTGGGATCTTGCTGTGCACACATTAGCTGCTGCGTTTCCTACATTACAAAGGTGGCTACATTTCCAAAATGCTTCATTGGTGGGAAAGTGCCTTGGGGATCTCCATTTCCATCGCAGCTGGTCACTGCTAATCTTGCACAAGCACATAGGTTTCTTTCAAGAGCTATTTTGTACGGCATGCACCGCACCAATGCTGCCTGCCAATTGTCTCCAGAAAATTTTGGGCTGCCCTGGTGCAGTGTTGCTGTTTGAGACATCAAGTGTCAGCTCAGTTATGTATCTGCTTTTCAACAGTTCCATGCCGGCAGGCACAGCAATTAGTGGTGGTGTTGGCTGCATTTCCAAGTAAATAATCCAAACCTCCAATGTTGCTATTCATACTGCATTGCTCTTCCACAATGTCATATTGGAAAGGGTCGGTGTGAAAATGACCCAATAGGTCTTCGGAGGATTTGCTTTCAATTCAGTTGGCTGGTTACCTGAATAATTGTTTGCCTGCTTCAGGCGAGAGCCTGTCTATAAGATCTCCCAGTCTTGGCCTTGAAGGGAGTAGACTGAATTCAAAGGTTACATGACAAGGAAAGGTTACATAAGCTGATCCGGGGACTGCCATGGAGCGACATCAATGGAATGGACAGGGAGCCCTCAGGAATACAGGTAGTGAGAGGAATCAGGGCCAGGCACCTCTGACTGATGATATTGAAGCACAGAGCTCCACACGCATAATGCAGCAACAGCTGGTTTCAATGTAGGTAGATATAGAGAAACCCTGAGAGAGATCATCCATTTAGCCCCTCGAGCCCCACCATTCTGTGGAATGTAAAAGATTAAGGGGGTGATTTGATCGGGTGTTCAAGATATTACGAGGAACTGATCAGGTAGATCGAGAAAATCCATTCCCACTGGGTGGGGAGCCGAGGACAGGCCAAATATTTTGGGAGTCAAATTAGGAAACGTTTCTACATGCAAAGTGTGAGAGAAGTTTGGAATTCTCTTCCGTGAGTGGCAGTTGAGGTTACTCGTAATTTCTAACTCTCAGAGGTTTTTGTGAACCAAAGGTGTTAAGAGATATGGGGAAAAGGTAGGTGTACGGAGTTAGGTCACAGGTCAGCCGTGCTCTTGGTGAACGGTGGGGCTCGAGGGGCTAAATGGATGATCTCTCTCAGGGTTTCTCTATATCTACCTACATTGAAACCAGCTGTTGCTGCATTAAGCGTGTGGAGCTCTGTGCTTCAATATCATCAGTCAGAGGTGCCTGGCCCTGATTCCTCTCACTACCTGTATTCCTGAGGGCTCCCTGTCCATTCCATTGATGTCGCTCCATGGCAGTCCCCGGATCAGCCAAATCTTGCTTCAGGTCCCCTCCACACTCAGAGTGGGTATTTACCCTTTGCTTCCTTTTCTAAGTCACTGGAAGCCTTTGAAATTGTTACCTCTCCAGAATGACAATGACACTCAGTGCTACAGTTTGTTGTGAAGAAGCCTCAGCTGGCCACCCCCACAGTAACAGTACATCCATAACGAACAAACACACAACACAGCAACACATATAGTTAGCTGTGTAGCCATGCAGATGGCACATACCACACTTCACGTATTGAAACATATTTGCAGAGGGAAGCATGTGATTAGAATGATACAGATCAGGAGGATAGTGCGCCTCGCCAAGGGGTGCATCATCCCAGTTGTACCCTTATTGATGAGAGGAGTGGTTTGGGGATTGTGTGTCTCTCTGTCCAGCCTCCACTCTGTGCTGTGGTTAAAGGCAACCTTTGGTAAGGCGTTGTAAGATACGCAGCGAATGAATGAATATTTTGTGCCGTGTATTTTGCACAGCAGTACAATTCTCCAGTCTTATGCCTGCCTTACTCTGGGTGCAATGTTGCTTGTCTGCAGAAGGCTTGAGAGGATATTTGAGGGATGACTGAATGCATTGCAGTAGTTAGGTGCACATGCGAATGAATATGATCATGCCTTCTGAGCTGCCTTGCACTGGGTTGTCCAATTTTTTTTTTGTTCCTTTAATACACGTTGTTAACCACATTCATTCCTTCCCTTTGTGCTGAAATGGAGTTTGTTTAACTGGATCAATTTACTGATCCAGGCCGACCCAGGCATTGAGTTTGAACACGCAGCAAAAACAAAGACACACCTCTTTGCCCCTGTGAAGTCCTTCTCACATTTGGAGTTCCCAAGGGGTGGTGGGGGGTGGTGGTGAGGGGTGCCTCAATAGTGCACCCTCTGGAGAAGTGTAGAATCACTGACAGCAACTGCTGGATTTCCAAATTGGCCTGCACACGGACAGACTCCAGAAGTTGCTGTAAATTCAGTGGAGCAATGACGCAAATGCTGATGGTTTTGCGGCCATTACTAACGCAAAACCAGGGTCATTAGCTCCCTGACTTGTGCTTTAACCAATGTAGCAGCGCTATGTGTGTAAATATCAAGTCCCTGACCTGCACTTTAACCTGCGCAGCAGGGGGAAAGCATGTAAATAATAAATCCCTGACCTTTATATTAGCTAAGGGGCCAATACCTCATATGTGAACATTAAATCGATAGTATAAATACCACTGTGCAAGCCACACTGTTTGACTCTGTGGCTTAAGAAGGGAAAAATAAGTAGTGTTTAATAACAGTTACAAGCACGTGGGTGCAGGAACAAATATTTGAAGAGACCTTTCACTGCCAGACAAACAGCACTTCTAGAAACATCGAAAGACTAAGTTATATTTTTCTTGAAAAATATAGAATAATGTTCAAAACACACCAGCTGCATTCAGTCTACATCTGCGAGTGCCCTCGGTTATGTAGATAGATTGGAGAAGTTGTTTCGGTTTCTCCTCGGAGAAGAGAAGAAAGGAGATTTGATGGAAGTGTTCAGAATCATGAGGGGCCTGGACAGGGTAGACAGGAAGAAACTGTTCCCATTGGTGGGAGGATCGAGAATGAGGGGGCACAGATTTGAGGTGATTGGTTAAAGAAGCAATGGAGACAGGAGGTAAAACCTTTTTCACGCAGCGAGTGGTTAAGGTCTGGAATGCACTGCCTGAGAGTGTGGTGGAGGCAGGTTCAATTGAGGCATTTGAGAGGGAATTAGACTAGTTATCTGAAAAGGAAGAACGTGCAGGGTTATGGGGAGAAGGTGGCACTAGGTGAATAGCTCATTTGGAGAGCCAGCAGACATGACAGGCCAAATGGTCTCCTTCTGTGATGTAATCATTCTGTGATTCTGTGTCTAGCAATCATAACATCAGAAATTACACATTGACCTCTCCAACCCACGGCTCCACTTGTAAAATCTCTGTCAGCTGCAGAATGACAGGAAAAAGATGAATTCTTACAGTTAACTGCTTTAGGTTGGTTTTAATCAGGGTCTTTCTTAATGCAGTTATAGCCCAGTTACACACCAATGTTAATTGTATAAAGAGCCTGGTTAAGCTCGCTCATTTGTAATGGTACTTGACAGATTGTTTGAATTTCATTAGTTTTCAGGAACGCCCAATGATTGGCTGAGGAGGGTGTTCACTGTTTGAATTTAACTCAATGATGTCAGAACATTCCATCACTGTGGTTTTGGAAATAGTTTATTCATTTGCCCAGCTAGGTGTCTGTGAGTGATGCTGTGGAGTGAGTAACAAGTTCCAATGACGTTAGCAAGTTAACTACAATAAGAAAGATCAAGAGTAAAACTGATCTGAACAGAAACTCAAGCAGCTGAGAGAATTTATGTTCTCACGTAATAAACAGCCATGACCTTTTGTCCAGTATCCTTCCCTGGTGGACATACTAGGCAGTACTTATGAAATCTCTGCTTTTATTTTGCCATTTATTTCTCCATTTGGGTTTCCAATGTTACACCTGTCAGCCCAGCGAGCAGCACACGTGCTCCCAAGTCCTGGGTTCAAGCCCCACTTCGGAGACTTGAGCACATAATCGAGGCTGACATTCCCACCACAGTACAGAGGGCGTGCTGTGCTGTCAGCTGTCTTAACAGGCCTCAGGTGGATGTCAAAGAGCCCATATGGCACTATTTCAAAGAAGAGTTGAAGAGTCCCCCACGAATGTGCTGCCAAATGTTCGCCCCCCCGACCGACATGACTAAAGCAGCTTATCTTGTCATTCTCTCACTGCCTGTGGGATCATGCTGTGCAGAAAATGGGTTGCTGCGGTTCCCACATCAGCACAGTGACGGCACGTCAAAAAATTCCTTTACAGGATGTGAAATGCTTTGGGACATCCTGGGCTCCTGAAATACACTAAATAATGCAAGTCCTTTCTTTTACCTCCAGAATCTTACACTCTTCCAGGTACCTTTTATCCCATGAGTGTTAAGTGTCCCACTTACAAGGCAGGAGGGATGATTTTAACCCTCCGCCCAGTGAAAATTAGAGGATGAGGGGCGTTGAGATCGTACATTGCCTCACCATGAATTGCAGCTTAAACTTGCTCTTTTTGAGCAGGCAAGGGGGGGGCAACTGTCAGAAGCCGATGGGGGTCCTTCTTTAAATATGCAGATAGGACTCAGATGGTTTCTTTGGGGCCTGACTGTTAACTTAACCCAAAGCCTGCACGGGCTGGCCTTTGTGCTGTAAAATGCCGGGGAGTCAGGTCAGGATGGCTCCCCGGCATTGTCCCGCCACCGGGGCATTTTCTCCGTGGTGGCCGATGGGGCGATTGTCCACCTGCTCCAAGGAGGTGGCTCTGCCAGTGCACAATCCAGCTCAATCTGCTATGAAGCAGCCTCCTCACTGGCCATCTCCATCGTCCAATCAAGAATGGCAGGCGGGTTCCCCAGGCCCAATCAGAGGGCCTGCAGCTTTGGAAGGCCCACAGTCAAACTCGGAGAGGTAGATGCTGCTCAGGAGGAGGGGAGAGTAGAAGGGTGCCTCAAAATGGAGGGGAAATGCCTCTGGAGGAACTGTTTGGGCGGGGAGGGAACAGGAGAGTCATGACCTGTCCTGCCCGTGGCCCACTTCATTGGGGCACGGAGCCTCTGGCTCTGGTGGCCACCCGGCTTACTGCAGGAAGGTCACCTCCATGGAACTGCTGGGCCCAGCACTCAGTGGGTGGGGGACTGCTCCAATGCCAGGAAGATCCCCGCTCCACTAATTGCTATATTATCGGCTATAGCTGCTGCTGCCACACAGCCAGCTGCTTCTGCTGTTCACCCATCTCATGATCACCCATAGGTGGAAGAGCATCAGTCCCACTGAGCTAACATGCAAACTTGCAAGTTTCAAACCCACCTCCGTAGGAGTAGGAAGATCCCACCCTCGTCTACAAAACCTAATGTTAACATCAGCACACATAGAGACAGAGACGAAGCAAGCAATTAAAATAGCACAAGATCAACAAATCGGCCAAGAAATAGAGGTCCTGGGATATTTTTGGATTCCATTTGACAAGGCCTGTCTGCGTTCCGATCCCACATTGAAAAGCCAGCTGTTTTATACCCTCTCTTTTTAATTAAATGTCTGTGATTGAAAAAGTTCCCCTTTAATCTGATAGTTGCATGAAAATAAAGATGCTCAGATGGCCACAATCAATTCTGAATTGTAGTGTTTAATCTCTTCCTGTAAGAAGCACATCTGGCCACTCCATTGAGTAAAACCTCGGGATCTGTAATATTGGGTTTCCTTACAGATTGTGCCTATATTAGCATGATGATTATCCTAGAGCAAATCAGTAAAAAGAAATCTCTTTATACCCTCACTTCAGGATTGGCAGACACCACGCTGGATGAAGTTTTGTCGTGCATCGAAAGAGAGTGAAGTAAGTTTGGTTGACTGGCAAGCATTGGCTATATTTAATGAACTCACCAACCTCTTAAATGCCAGGAGAGTAAGCTTGGAGCTAGTTTAAGAATATGAAAGGGTGGAACCTGCCAATTGAGGTAGTGTGGACCGGGAGGGGTGGTTTATATCACCTGCCCATTGTGTTGCTAGGGAAATTAACCCTCACAATACTACAGACAAAGTGACTTGTCCAGTAATGGAACCTCTGCAGCAGAACACACGCCTTTACAAAGCATTTTGTCATATTACAACAGTGAGTTACAGTACAAGAGCATTTCATTGGCTCAGAAGCATCTGGGCCATCCTGAAGTTGTGGAAGGTACTATTTAAGTGTGAGCCTTTCTTTATTTTTTTTCTTTACCAGGCTTATAGAGGGCCCAGACTGCCACTTTGGATGGAGTGTGTGTGTGGTGCAGGTTCTGAACAATTTCAACTTCTAGTTCAGGCAAACCACACCAGGGAGACACCTTTAGTGGGGCCAGAAGCCTGAATAACCTGGGTGAATACTGCACCAGGCCCCTCACAGTCCCAGGAACATGCCCCACTGCACCCCCCTGCCACCCCGAGCAACACCCAGCACTGGGCCCAACTGGTTGCCTTGGGGAGCTAGAATTCCAGCTGTACCCCACTGAGGATTTGTTAATGAGACCAGGCGCTCAAAATGTCAGTGAGACGCCTGTCAGGACTACCAGGTGACTGGCATTAACTACCCATCACTCTCCACTGGCTTTACACTCTGAAATCAGCCCCCATGTTCCCAGTTAGATAAGCACTATGGCCAATGGTCTCAGGATAAAGGGGCATCCATTTAGACTGAGATGAGAAGAAATTTCTTTGCTTGTTTTGGGGTGTGGGGGGGGGTGCGGGGGGTGGGGGGGGCGGGGGCGTTGGTGGTGGTTGTGACTCGTTGGAATTCTCTACCCTAGATGGTTGTGGATGCTCCTTTGTTGAATATATTAATGGCTGAGATTGACAGATTTTGGTCTCTCAGGGAATCCAGGGATATTGGGAGCAGGCAGGAAAATGGAGTTGAGGCAGAAGATCAGCCATGATCTTATTGAAGGGCACAGTGGGTTTCGAAGAGCCAAATGGCCTACTCTTCTTATTTCTTGTAGTACAAAGGGTCAGATCATTTCAACACATGGTCATCAAAAAGCCTTTGTTAGTCTGTGTAACCAGCTGTACTCGATGGTTAAAAGTACCGATTGCCAATATGTTGGTTGGCTTGTCGAACTCGTCCACAGCATCTAATCAGTGCAAAATTCAGAAGGGCCTTCACAATAATGCTGTCAGTATGGATGAATTGGTTATATATTTGTGGAACTGAAGCCCTAAGGCTCTGTATTTCCCAAAAGGAGCATTACTGTAACAGCCGATTTAACTTGTCAAAATAATTTGTATCAGCAAACGGTCTCTTACATTCCTCACAAGTTCAGAGTTGGAAATCTTCTCTATTAATAGCCCTGCTGAGGTCATTGAGGACCAAACAAATGAGCAATTTCCCTTTCCTTTTGGCAATGCTTATGAATGTGTTCACCTATTCCATTGGTTATTCCGTTTGCTTTACAGCCTATAAGCTCTCTTTCTATCACGTTCTAAATTATTTTTCTCACATTGTTTTTTTTATGGCTAGATTTCTGAAGTAATTTGTTGATCCATTCTGAAGTAATATTTCCCTGAACAGTAGCTCAACTCATGTTCCTAGGAATTTACTGCTTATAGTAGCTACGTTGTTGTCAATCCTCCAGCTCCACAACCCTCTGAGGTCTGTGTTCTTCCAATTCTGCCACTAGTGTAGCCCCCATTTTCACCACTGATGGCTGTGACATCAGTTGCCTTGCCCCTAAGCTCTGGAATTTCCTCCACAAACCTTCCTGCCTCTCTATCAGGTCCATCAATCCACTCTCAAACTCTAGGCAGGTGTGCCCTTAGAGTGGGGGTGGGCAGGAGGGGGGAAGGGGGGGGTTGCTGTTGAGATGTTGGCAGCAGAGGGAGGGCGAGGGGGGAGATGGGAGAAGGGGCACGGCCCGCAGCCACACGATCAGCTCCAATTCTGACGCTACCGGCTCGGACCATATCCCTCAACAACCACAGGATTGTCCCAAGCAGACACCATCAACTTTGACACGCTTAACACATGCAGGAACAATGCCTGCAGTAGAAATCTGGGATAGAAGAAATCCAGGACAAAACCCAATCCGGGAAGGCCTGACCCAGGATGTGGGATGGGAGCCCAAATTACTGGACGGTCCAGGAAAATCCAGTTGGGCACCCTGACCCTACCTCTAAAATAAAGCTTTTGATCATCAGTCCTGCTATCTACTTATGTAGCTTGGGGTTAAACTCCGTCTTTTTCTTGTCCTTTTTTACAACATTAACACTATATTGATCCAAGTTGTTGATGAACAACTTGTGGAAATGGCAAGTTTAAAATGTGGAATAATGAGAAAGTCAGATTCAGATCTTTACCTAAAGGTTAACATGGAAACTGACTGAGACAGGCAGTTTATGGGAGTCTGAGGGATAATTTTTGGAGAGTGAAAGAATGGAGGAATCTTGTCATGAATATCTAATTTCATGATTCATATGTTTCATAGAGCTCTAAAAGTTAGTTTTGGGAATTGAATTTTTCAGTGTAAGATAAATGAAAGCACCTGCTCTGAGAAACTGGTGAACAACCCTAAGATAATTACAATTCAAAGGATGATCCAGGTTTACTTAATGGGGTTAGAGTTAGAGGTGTGAAAACATGAAAGAACACATGGCCCTCTCTTTGGCTCCATTACAAAGCTATGAGTCTGGTAAGATTATAGTTCTAGCAACTCAAAACTGGGCATCATAAGGCACTATGGGCCGTCAGCAGTGGCAGAATTGTACTCGAACACAATCTGTAACCTCATGGCCCGGCATATCCCCCACTCTACCATTACCATCAAGCCAGGGGATCAACCCTGGTTCAATGAAGAGTGCAGGAGGGCATGCCAGGAGCAGCACCAGACATACCTAAAAATGAGGTGTCAACCTGGTGAAGCTACAACACAGGATTATCGCATGCCAAATAGCAGAAACAGCATGCAAAACTCGGAAGCAAAAAACTGTGGATGCTGGAAATCCAAAACAAAAATAAAAATACCTGGAAAAACTCAGCAGGTCTGGCAGCATCTGCGGAGAGGAACACAGTTAATTGTGTTCCTCTCCGCAGATGCTGCCAGACTTGCTGAGTTTTTCCAGGTACTTTTATTTTTGTTATGCAAAAGACAGAGTTAAGTGATCTTACAACCAATGGATCAGATCTAATCTCTGCAGTCCTGTCACATCCAGTTGTGAATGGTGGTGGACAATTAAACAGCTCACTGGAGGAGGCTCCACAAATATCCCCATCCTCAATGATAGGGGAACCCAACACATCAGTGCAAAAAGATAAGGCTGAAGCATTTGCAATCACCTCCAGCCAGAAGTGCCGAGTGGATGATCCATCTCGGTCTCCTCCAGGAGTTCCCAGCATCACAGATGCCAGTCTTCAGCCAATTCGATTCACTGCACGTGATATCAAGAAATGGTTGAAGGCACTGGTTACTGCAAAGGCTATGGGCCCTGATAATATTCTGGCAATAGTGCTGAAGACATGCTCCAGAACTAGCCATGTCCCTAGCCAAGCTGTTCCAGTACAGCTACAACATTTACATCTAGCCAGCAATGTGGAAAATTGCCAAGTATGTCCTGTACACAAAAAGTAGGACAAATCCAACTCAGCCAATTACTGGCCAATCAGTCTATTCTCGATCATCAATAAAGTAATGGAAGGGGTCATCTACAGTGCTATCAAGTGGCACTTGCTTAGCAATAACCTGCTCACTGACACTCAGCTTGGATTCAAACAGAGCCACTCAGCTCCTGGCCTCATTACAGCCTTGATCCAAACATGGACAAGAGGCGAGGTGAGAATGACTGCTCTTGACATCAAGGTAGCATTTGACGGAGTGTGGCATCAAGGAGCCCTAACAAAACTGGAGTCAATAGGAATCATGGGGGAAGCTCTCCACTGGTTGGAGTCATACCTAGCACAAAGGAAGATGGTTGTGGTTGTTGGAGGTCAATCGTCTCAGCTCCAGGACATCACTACAGGAATTCCTCAGGGTAGTGTCCTCGGTTCAACCATCTCCAGCTGCTTCATCAACGACCTTCCTTCCAACGTAAGGTCAGAAGTGGGGATGTTCGTTGATGATCGCACAATGTTCAGCACCATTCGTGACTCCTCAGATACTGAAGCAGTCCATGTCCAAATGCAGCAAGACCTGGACAATACCCAGGCTTGGGCTGACAAGTGGCAAGTAACATTCACACCACACAAGTGTCAGGCAATGACTATCTCCAACAAGAGAGAATCTAACCATTTCCCCTTGACATTCAATGGCATTACCATCACTGAATGACCCATTATCAACATCCTGGGGGTGTTACCATTGATCAGAAACTAAACTGGACTAGCCATATAAATACTGTGGCTACAAGAGCAGGTAGGAGGCTAGGAATCCTGCAATGAGTCACTTACCTCCTGACTCCCCAAAGCCTGTCCACCATCTACAAGGCACAAGTCAGGAGTGTGATGGAATACTCCCCACTTGCCTGGATGAGTGCAGCTCCCACTACACTCAAGAAGCTTGGCACCGCCCAGGACAAAGCAGCCCATTTGATTGGCAACCCATCCATTACCTTCAATATTCAGTTCCTCCATCACCAAACAATGGCAACTGTGTGTACCATCATTCAAGATGCAGTAACTCACCAAAACTCCTTCAACAGCACCTTCCAAACCTGTGGCCACCACCATCTAGAAGGACAAGGGCAGCAGACACATGGGAACACAAACACCTGGAAACTCCCCCCAAGCCACTCACCACCCTGACTTGGAATTATATCACCGTTCCTTCACTGTCACTGGGTCAAAACCCTGGAAATCTATGGGCAGGTAGATGCCAGTGCTGCAGCTGTACTGGAACAGCTTGGCTAGGGGTTTGACTAGTTTTGAAGCACAAGTCAGTAATATAGCCAGGATGTTGTCAGGGCCCAGAGCCTTTGTGGCATCCAGTGCCTTCAGCTGTTTTTTGATATGACGTGGAGTGATATCCAATAATATAACTACTATTCCATCCTGTTTAAAAAGAACAAATCAAATCCAATTCAATTTAAACCAATTGAATCCTATCCTATCCTCTCCATCCCAATCATACACGTTCCAAACCAATCTAATTCAACCCAATCCAATTCACCAATCCCCTCTCATCCAAGTCAAACCCAATCTAAAGCAAGCCAATCAAATCAAATTGTCCAGCCCAATCAAAGAACAGCTGATCCAATCCTTTCCCATTGAATATATTCTAGCTCATTCCCAACAAATCAATTATAATCCAATTCATCAGCCGAGTCCATTACAAATCCAATCAATTCGCGTTCAATAGGTAGAATGAAATGCAACCACACCACGTAAACAAATCTAATCCTATTAACTCAAACAATCCAGTGAAAACCAAACTGAAGTGAATCCAGTCAAATCCACCAGTCCATTCCAATTCACCACTTTAATCCAGTACGAACAAAATCCAATCCATTCCATTAGTTCAGTTCACAGCAAATTAAATTAATTGCAGTCTAACTGAATGAAGTCAAATCTAAATCAATGAAGTCTAATAAAATTCCTCCACCCCATCTAGACCAATGCAAGATAAATCCAATCCAATCTAATTCAACTTAAACCTATCCAATCAAAACATCCAGTCTACTTCTGTCGCCATCAATTCCAATTCAGTTCTGCCCAATCAAAACATTCAATCAAGTTCTGCACAAATCTGGTCTGAACCAATCAAATCTACCAGCCCTAGAGCCAATCAATATAAATCCAATCCAATCCACACCAATTAAATCAGATCCATTTTCGTCCAATCCAATCTACTCCAAATCAATCCCAGAATCTAGCTCAAATCCAATCTAATCTAATCCATTGCAATCTAGTCCAATTTCCTAGGCGAGTCTAAGTACAATCTATTAACAAGAGGTGTCAGCTGTGGCTCAGTTCATAGCACCCTCGCCTTTGAATCAGAAGGTTGTGGGTTCCTGTCCCACTCCCGGAAACTAAGAACTGTGAATGTACTCGAGAGAGTTACATGCGATCTGTTGATAACTCGAAAGAGTTACAATCTATTAACAATCAAATGTAATGAAATTGAAATAAATGCAGTTCTGTCCAAATTCAGACAAAGTCAATTGAATCTAATCAAACCCAGCCCAATCCATTCAAATCTCAATCAGTCTGATTCAAACCAAATGAACTCACATCCAGCCCAATCCAGTAGAACCTGACCTAATCTATTCCAAACATATCAAGCAAACCAGTTCCATCCAAATCCCACATATGTGTTTCTATTCCAAACTAATCCACCAGTCCAGCTCAGGAGGAATCAAAATGAATCCAATCTAATCTACTAGCCCAGTCCAGTATGAGCAAATCAACTCTAATCCAATCAATTTCAAATCAAAATCAAATTAAATCCATCAGTTCTGCCCAGTCCAAATCCAAAACAAGTCCAATCCAATCCAACACAAGGATGAATGGGCGTAGCCAGGAAACTGGGCACAGACCTGGTGCTGCTAGTGATCACCAAACGTTCAGTGAGCGCATTGACTTTCTGTTGAGAAAGATCCCAATATAGTAACGGGGAGCATGGAATGCAATGCACTTCACTTCCATGTGATCAGTCCCACTCTGCTTCACTCTGCCCTTAAATAAGGAGCTGCTAATGTTTCTCCTGGTATAAAAATCTTCAGTGGCTTCTTCATACAGCAGTAGTCTGTAAACTGCAATGTAGTACTGACCCCAATTGTGTAAATGTTAAGAACCATGGTGACAGACAGTGCGGTACGTTTGCCAATGCAAGGGTCAAGTTGTAGCTGCAGCAGGTGATCTGCCTCACTAATGACCTTTTTGGTGAAACATTGAAACCTCACATGTTGCCCCCTCGGAGAAGTTGACGAATGAGAAATGTTCCCTGAAGACTTGCAGTGGGTCTGGCCTCCTGAACCTCCTCCCCTGCCCCTCTCTTATCTCCCACCTCCTCCAACCCCAAAAGGTAGCCTGACCCAATCACCAATGATTGGAATTAAACCATTTGCAAAACAGACAAAAGCAGCTGATATACCGATAAAGGGGGCATTCCTAGAAGTTGGAATTTAGTTGTGGAATGCAAAAATGAGGATACAAGAAAGCAGCCCAGAAGCTGGTCAATATTCTTAAATGACAAAGCAGCCATTAGCCCGTGTGGAGTGAAGCAATCCTTTATTTAGTACTATGCAAGGTTCTTGCTGATTGATTGTGCCAAGATTTTGCTGGGCCAATTTATTACACAATGGATCAGGCGCTGGGACAGACCAATATTACAAAAAGGTCCTACAGCAACCACAGGACCCGAATGTAAATATATAACGAGCCTTCTGAATCCCTGCAGCACATGCACTGGATGTCTGCCTGTTTCAGTATGGCAGGCCATTTGCATCTTCATTCTACACCAGAATGGACACTCATGTGCCCACTTTATACCAGAAATATGGGCACAGCACAATGGAATTTCTAGGCCCATAACGTGGAGTGAGCACAGAGATGGAGGACATCAGGTTAAAGTGAACAGACTAGAAATTGGAAACAATTTTTCTCCATGGGCGGTGCAAAAACGAAATATACTCCCAACCAAATCAGAAGGATTAAATCAATCAAAAAGGAACTGAATAACTAGCCAGGAGAGTGAGAATAGAGGTTATAATGAAATTAAAATTAATTAAATGAATGGTTCAATGAAGAATGTGGGGGTGGGGGGGCATACCAGGAGCAGCACCAGGCATACCTAAAAATGAGGTGTCAACCTGGTGAAGCTACAACACTAGACTACTTGCGTGCCAAACAGCATAAGCAGCAAGTGGTAGACAGAGCTAAGCAGTTCCATAACCAACAGAGCAGGTCTAAGCTCTGCAGTCCTGCCACATCCAGTCGTGAATGGTGGTGGACAATTTAACAACTCACTGGAGGAGGAGGCTCCACGAATATCCCCATCCTCAATGATGTGCATCAGTGTAAAAGATAAGCATTTGCTACAATCTTCATCCAGATGTGCTGAGTGGATGATCCATCTCAACCTCCTTCAAAAGCCCCCAGCATCACAGATGTCAGTCTTCATCCAGTTTGATTCACTCCACGTGACATCAAGAAACGGCTGAAGGTATTGAATACTGCAAAGGTTGTGGGCCCTGACAATATCCTGGCAATAGTATTGAAGACTTATGCTCCAGAACTTGCCGCACCCCTAGCCAAGCTTTTCCAGTACAGCTACAACATTTACATCTTCCTAAAAATGTGGAAAATTGCCCAAGTATGTACACAAAAGCAGGACAAAAATAACCCAGCCAATTACCATCCCATCAGTCTACTCTCGATCATCAGCAAAGCCCTGTGAAGTGGCACTTGCTCAGAAATAACCTTCTCACTGACGCTCAGTTTGGGTTCCGTTAGGTCCACTGAGCTCCTGACCTCATTACAGTCTTGGTCCAAACATTGACAAAAGAGGTGAGGTGACAGTGACTGCCCTTGACATCAAGGCAGCATTTGACTGAGTGTGGCATCAAGGAGCCCTAGCAAAACTGGAGTCAATGGGAATCAGGGGGAAAACTCTCCGCTGGTTGGAGCCATACCTAGCACAAAAGAAGATGGTTGTGGTTGGAGATTAATCATCAGGTACTGAAGCAGTCTGTGTCCATATGCAGCAAGATCTGGACAACATTCAGGTTTGTGATGATAAGTAGCAAGTAACGTACATGCCACACGTGTGCCAGGTTACAAACTTTTCTAACAAGAGAGAATCCAACCATCTACCCTTGACATTAAACATCCTGGGGGTAACCATTGACCAGAAACTGAACTGGACTAGCCATATAAATACTGTGGCTGCAAGAGCAGGTCAGAGGCTGGGAATTCTGCAGAGAATAACTCACCTCCTGACTCCCCAAGGCCTGTCCACCATCTACAAGCCACAAATCAGGAGTGTGATGGAATACTCTCCACTTGCCTGGATGAGTGCAGCTCCAACAACACTCAAGAAGCTTGACACCGTCCAGGACAAAGCAGCCCACTTGCTTTGCACCCCTTCCACCACTTTCAACATTCACTCCCTCCACCACTGACGCACAGTGGCAGCAGCGTGTATCATCTACAAGATGCACTGCCAAGAACTCACCAAGGCTCCTTAGACAGCACCTTCCAAACCAGTGACCCCTAGCATCTAGAAGGACAAGGGCAGCAGACACATGGGAACACCACCACCTGGAAGTTCCCCTCCAAGCCACTCACCATCCTGACTTGGAAATATATCGCCGTACCTTCACTGTCGCTGGGTCAAAATCCTGGAACTCCCTTCCTAACAGCACTGTGGGTGTACCCACACCACATGGACTGCAGCAGTTCAAGAAGGCAGCTCACCACCACCTTCTCAAGGGCAATTAGAGATGGGCAATAAATGCTGGCCTAGCCAGTGGTGCCCACACGACATGAATGAATAAATTTTAAAAAATGGTATAAATAGACTGAGGTGATGAAGAATTCAATCATGTTGGAGAATGGGGCTGGGGAGTATAGTTCAGATTAAATTGTGAAAAAGGATGGTTTAATATACAAGAATATTCAGTGGATTATGTGTCGTGTTCAATTGGTCTGTATTTGATTGTGAGTCTGTTTACTATTGTTGTTCACTGTGTTTGATTGGTTCAGCTTGCTTGTGGACTCAGCGATAAGAAAATAAACTGTAGAAGTTGCTGGAGAGCTGGAAGCCAGAGTGAGAAGCATGGAGTAGACATTTTAAAGATCTGTGAATAAAATCTGTTACTAGTGTCATCTCTGCATAACTTTGAGATATAAAATGTACACCAGAATGTAAGAGGGTTAAACACTATCTTGGGCTGTTAAACACTATCTTGTACATTACCTTTGGAAGAGCCAGTGAAATTGGCTATGTCTTATTCCGTGCTTTCAAAACGTACTTAAAGCAAAGGAGTGGCAATTATTTAAATTTCTATCACTTTTGTGAAGCAAAGGGAGATTTATCAGTGCTGAGAATGGCATGTTTTTGAAGGATGTTGTTTATGCATTCTCTCAGTCTTCTTTTCTTCAAAGAAAATTCTCCATTTACTCACACTCCAGTGACAGCCTCCAGCACTCTCAAGTCAGGTAAAGATACCGATTAATGCAACCAACAATGCGCATTAACCCAGCTTCAAGGCAGTAAACACCACTACATCCATGAGTTTTCCTGTTTCCCTGTTGATGTGGGCCTATCTGCTAATTTATTGCTGATTGATGCCAAGTTATAGATTAATATACACCAGATTCACACTCGGTAGAAGCTGAGCTGAGTTTGTCTTCATTGATTTACCTACGGACCTTTGCACCTGACAGAGAAAAGAGAGTGAGAATCTTTCACCCAATTGGTTTGATCCAGGATCAAGTATTGAAAGGGCAGTGCTGTTGTTAACTAAAAGTGCTGCCCAGACTTCATGAGGACTGTTATGGACAGGATTTGTGTGGTCCCTTCCAGTCCCTAATGAGGACATTTGTGTGTAAGGTGTGTATATTTCCATACCCTCAGAGTGATGCTTCTTAATTCAAAATAAATTCCAGCAGCAGGCTTTCTGATGATCTTAATAAATAACCTTCTTTATTCTTAATCACACACTTGCCCCAGATGTTTGAACACAATGTCTCAATCACTCATCTCACTCACACAATCACACGTAAGGATTATATACAGCTGAAGTTAAAGCTGTATTTATAAAATTGAATTTATAACTCAGTCTCTATGTTGGTGCAGGCCTGGTGTCTTCTTTGCTGAGCTGATACTTTACTTGGAGTGAGGGTCTTTTGGAAACAAAGGATTCTCATGAAACTGCGAAGCCTCTGGTGGCCCCGTCTCCCCTCTAAGTTGGATGTGAAAGATCACATGTCCCTATTTCAAAGATGAGCAAAGGAATTCCCCTGGTGTCTCTGCCAATATTTATCCCTCAGCCAATATCTGAGAAACAGATTATCTGGTCATTCTCACATTGCTGTGTGTGGGAGCTTGCTGTGGGCTGATTGGCTGCTGTGTTTTCTACATGCCTACATTTCAAAAGTACTTCATTGACTGTAAAGTACTTTGGGATGTCTTGAGGTTATTTAAGGAGCTATATAAATGCAAGTCCTTTAAAACTTGCAGAAAGAAATGTGACGGTTCAGGGCTTCTATGATGTGTATTCATGGGTGTTCCTGTGCCCCACTCTGATCTCTCTCCTTCAAATGGCAGAAGTGTTTCCTGAAATACCTTTTTAAACCCAACAACGAACTCTCTGCTGTTTCACAGGGAGTGGCCTGTATGCTGAGGACATTTTGAGGAGAGGTGGTTTGAGGTCGTTAAACCAAATTCTTCAGCTTCTCTATGCCACTGCCAGTTTTGAATTATCCGATCATGAAGCTTGTTAGGTTATTGTAACAATCCAGGAATTAATTGTTATGTGAATATATATCCTGGGGTGCCACATTTCACTGTTGCACTGTAGTCATATGCTGAGTAATAATGTACCAGTCTATCAGTCCACCGGTCACATGGAGAGCTGAAAGAAATACACTTGAAGCTCCAGCATTTTGAGTCTAAAATGTGATTATTTCTAATTTACAGGAACCACAGACCTAACAGAAGGACCTCTGATGTTGGAGAAGCTCTTAAAGGTCATGAGGTTTTGTGGTTCAGGATCTTGATTGCAGTTCCGCCTCTGACTGTGACCTTCTCCAGAGCCAAGATACTTTGAGGGGCGTTTGTATGACATTCCTGGGTGGGATTACTGGCTTTGTGGCCATGCCAGCCAGGCTGTACCCAGCTGAGCCACCCTACAGCCCTCATGGCAGTTGCCACCTTGACAGTGGCACCTTCCCCCTCAATGGATGGGTACAAGCGTGTGAAGAGAGCCAGTGTATGATTGAGGATGTGGTCCCTGCCTTTGGTTAGCACTGGTAGGCAGACTTGATCGGGGTGCAGCAAGCCCCCTCTCTAGCCCAATAGGGATGTGAAACAATGCATTGGAATAGACAAATTTGATATTTCTGACTCTGGTTGTTACTTAATGAGACCAAGGAGTTTTCCAGACTTGATGCAGAAGTGCGAGAAAGGTGCAGACAGAGTAGTCAAAGGAGTGTGCGAAATCTGATGGCAGTAGAAGAATCACATAGACAGTACCAACACCTCTTTGCGCACTCAATCAATAAATCCAACAACAAGCAATGTTTAAAGTCTGGCTCCCTTCATTAGTTAGTTAATGTGGGCAATTGGTTTTTGCAACTATAAACATGCTCTGGAATCATATAACATCTACAGATTTATATTAATGTCTGCTGTGGAATATTATCGCAGGAGACGAGAGGTCTTGAATGGCCCCACAATATATTTGCCAGTTAATGGCCCTCTCTCTATCCATAACCTGTATATATTTTAATGCAGCCCCACGACTGCAGATTGGACATTACAGTCAGCATTGCATTGCAAGAGCACCTTTGGAAGATGAAAATTTATTGTGACAATCACATTCATCCCTTTATCTGTTTCACTTTTGTAGAAACCTTGTGTTGCTGACATGAAATAAAACTGGGATGAAAAATGGGAATTCCAAACTCCGAGATGTGCCAATGGGTCCTGTTGCAGTTGTTAAGGTCACTTTGCCAGTGGCTGCCAAGTATTTGCCCCATCTGGCACTTCCAAACTCCACAGTTGATGCAGTAAACACAGTAAAGTAACACTTCACATGGCTTGTTCCAGCCTGCAGCTCTTCTGAAGCCAAACAGTGGAAGAAACAGGTTGAAATTATTAGGCAAATTTTCCAAGACCTCACAGCACAGCCAATGAGAAAACCACAGGCGGCACTCCCACAGTCGTCTGACTGTGCGTGCTGGCTGCATGCTGGGCCTTCTCACTTGGAGGGCATAACTCACAATGCTGAGGTGTAAACACATTCTTGGCATTATGTTCACCGCCTTTGCACATAATCACTTACTGCGGGGCTCAGTTATATGGGGGAGAGCTGCAAACTAATTGTTCACAGCTAGCAAGTGGATGTGGGCCACACTCCCTCCATTAGGCTCTGCTACCATTAGCTGATATCAAACAATGTCTAACAGCATGCTAAGAGACAATTGGTGCTTAAGGGAAGACTTCAGTGAGAAGGAATTTGTATGAAAAGATTGATAGGATTAAAAGAGTCTTCAGTAAGTGACTGTCAAATTATCTGGACAAAAATGTTGAGAGAACTTCGAAAAAGAGATTGTTTAAGGATGTCAAGCTGCTCACCTTCAACTTCAAATCCTTGTCCCCTCCCTCTCTTTGTGATCCCATCCAGTTATGCATCTCCGCTTGCGCCCTTCCATGCTCAGCTCCCTGCTCCTCTCACTCTGCCATGGGCACTCATCCCCTGAGGTCCATGTCTCTGTCCTGTCGAACTCCCTCCCTCGGCTGACCTGGTCTCTCACTCTTTGACCATGCTTTCATTCCATCCACCTAACCCATCTCCTTGCTTCTGTTGCCCCTGCTCCCTGCCTTCTCCTTCTCTCACTATTGACGGAGCAGGGGAGGGGGTGTAGTCAGTGTACCTGTCTCATGACATTTTCTGACTTCTGGTGATTAATTTTTATATCACCAGGGAATTGGGAATGGATGAATCAGGGATTTGTGAACAGATTGTCTTGATTCTCTGGGCACGACTCCACTTCTGTCAAGTGAGTGCATGCACAGCAACACTGATCCTGTAAAATTCACACTCCACTTCCATTTGTCCTTCAGTGGAGTATTGTGAATAAGCACACAATGTGCATTGTACCCCAGCATTTTGTACCTCTCGAGATGATGTTGGGTCTAAGACCTTGGGTACATAAATCTTGCTTTGCTTTCTACAGAATCAACCCAAAGCCTACCCACTGCTGACTCTTCAGAAGATTGTTGGATGCTGTCATGTCTGAAAGGAGGAATGCAGAGAAACATGAAGGAACTTACTCCAACACCAGGATCATGGAATGGCCACAAAGATCCAATGAGCTTAGCATCATTGATAGAAGAGACCAGTATAGTTCTTGTCAAGGTTTTCCACAACATTAAGTGTTTACACTTGAAAAACACAGAGCTATATCGGCTTTATAAATCAGGTGTGGTTACCTAACGACCACTCATTCAACCTTCTCTCTCCACACACTTTGAAACAGGAGAAAGCAGCTAATTCTTCCAGCCTCAGTGTTAGATTTGATATCATGCTGAATGGTTTAAAGCATTTTCAGAGTGACATTATTCCATTGTGCTGCAGTCTGCAGGTTATCCACTTAGTGAGCTGAATTGCTGATCTCTTGTTAATCTGAATATTGTTGGCCAAAAACAGCAGATCAGGGTGTTAAAATTTTTATTATTATTAAAGATTATTATATTTTGGGACTGGAGCTTTAAATTTAGGCGAAATGAAGGGGTTCATGTGACCTGTTCTGAAGTTTGCCTGAAAAGAGCCTGGGTGGTTTGATTATTAGAGATGAAAGGAAGGATTAGATTATTTTACTGAGAAGAAGGTGCAAAGTATTTACGCTAGGATACAATGACAGCAGTCTCTGAATTTACCATGAGAAGATCCCAAGTCTCCCAAAGTCCCAGAAGGGTGTTGTTATAGGTATCGGGTTGTAAACAGTGTGCTGTAGACTGTCCAGTTACTTCTAAGATGAAAGGTACTTGGGATCAAAGATAACTAATCAGTATTTCCACTTGGATGCAAGGTTAATGTGTTTCATATTGCCATGGGGACTAGAGCAGAGGAACCCATTTTTGAGATCAGGTTGCAGGCTTCCCTACAAATCCATGATTATCATAGTCAGACAGCAGAGGTTCTATGTGGTCTGCAAAGAAAAAGGCTGCTTGACTTTGCAAACTACCACAGCCAAATGTGGGAGGGAAACGTTCTCTAACTGAAGAGACAGATCCTGCGACCTTCTACGGATTCCTGGAGATTTGTTTTGGCATAGCCAGAGAGAAGATGAACCATTGAAACAGGCTTTACTGTTGGTAGTGGATTTTAAAAAACCCTATAAAAAATGAGGAAAGTACCTGGACACAATCATTAGCAGTTGCTACTAGGTGAAATGGAGATACGGCAAATAGTGTTTAATCAATAATGTTTTTTAGTCATTTGTTACAGGAATAATTTTAAAATGTGAAATCTTGGCATGTCATTCTTCCAACTATCAACTGAAAGTTCAAATCTCTTTTTAAATGTTATAGGTCTCCACAGGGATTGTAACAAAGTGCGACACCACGTTCATCTCTATGGTCATTTCTGATTACCCGCCTGCTGGGATTGTTGGAGCAGTCTTGATATGCTGTTTCTCCTAGAATCTGCCCCTGTGGATCTCCTTGCATTGATGACATTTTACAGAATGTTGGCTTTTTATAATGGTCAGGGTTCTTCACTGTTGAAAAGCAGTGAAGTAAACAAATAATTTTTTATTTCCTATGTAAAAATATCATGGTAAATTAAACAAAAACACATAAGAAATAGGAGCAAGAGTAGGCCATTTGACCCATTGAGACTGCTCCATCATTCAATAAGATCATGGTTGACCTGATGTAGCCTTAAATCCACTTTCCTTCATGTCCCCCATAACACTTGACTCCCTTGTTGATCAAAAGTCTGTCTAACTCAGCCTTGAATATATTCAATGACCCAGCCTTCGTTGCTCTCTGGAGTAGAAAATTCCAAAGATTAACAACCCCGAGAGGAAATTCCTCCTTAACTCCCCTTTTAATAGGATACCCTTATTTTTAAACTCTTTCCCCTAGTTATAGCCTCTCTCACATGAGGAACCATCCTCTCAGCATCCATCCAGTCAAGCCCTCAGGATTTATGTTTCAATAAGATCATCTCTCATTCTTCTAAACGCCAACGAGTCTAGGTTCAAGATGCTCAACCTTTCCACATAAGACAACCTTTTCATCCCAGGAGTCATCCGAGTGAGCCTCCTCTGAACTCTGTCCAATATAATCATATCTGTCCTTAAATAAGACCAAAACTGCACACTCCACCAATGCTCTGTCCAGTTGTAGGAAGACATCCCTACTTTTATACTCCATCCCCCTTGCAATAAAGGCCAATATTCCATTTGCCTTCCTAATTACTTGCTGTACCAGCAGGCAGGCCTTTTGTGATTCATGTACAAGGACACCCAAATCCCTTTGTACTGTGGCATCTTGCAGTCTCTCTCCATTTCATCATATTCTACTTTTCTATTCTTCCTACCAAAATGGACAATCTCACATTGTTCGATCCCTCTCCCCCTCCTTACTTTTTCTTCATGCCAGAACATAAATTGCCATTTCAAATATTGTCCAGAGCAGAAGTAAGCTGGAAGCTTTCGCTGACTCTTGAATTTGGGGATTAGAACACAGGGAATTGTAGGCTGGATATTAGCAAACCATGGCACCACCACTGGGAGTGTCAGCAGGTGAGTCACCCATTGACCTAATCACTGCTCAAGCCCTAACAATCCGTTCCCACCCAACCCTTTCCACTAAGCAAAGAACAGATTGATGCCAATGAGGGGTTGTAATGATGAGAATGGATAAAGTACGTTTTAAAGAAATGTTTCACCTGAACTCTTAACTTACTGGGTTTTACTAGCTATATAATTCATTTGGTAGTCCAAAACTTGTGTATTGTTGAAAAAAAGGCTTACTTTTGATGAAGCTTTTCATCTTGCACTCATCAGGATAATTTGTAAGATTACCAATGTAAGGGAAACAACAAATTTACACTGTATGAGAAGAGAGTGCTGATTGGTTGACAAGTGGACTCCTGATGAGTGTAAGATGAAAAGCTTTGACAAAAAAAGTCTCTTTTTTCAGCAAAACTATACAATTGCTTCAGGGGTCGGACAATGAGGCTTTCAAAACTAATTAAGTAAAAACAATGAATTAATGTGAACAATTAAAATAATTCAAAAAACATGTTCAAAAGATTTGCCTTAAATTTCTGTTGTGTTAGATATACAATTAAGCGCAGGAAGCTTAGAGTCTGGAACGATGTGTGGCATATGTATAATGTGGATCTGCCTGGATTTGTGTACAACACACGGTGAATAAACAGATATGAAGTCAAAGGTCTTACTGCTCGAACACACTGTTGCACAGCTGGAAACCATGTGAAAACGTACCTTATATAAAAAATGATTTTTGAATTTACTGCCTGGAAAGCCCTCATTGATTTTTTTTAAAAAGACTAAAGCCACATTGGGATTACTGTCAGAGATGGCTGTATATTTGCATCACTGCACCTTCTACAATCCAACCATCGAAAGGGAGACAACTTGTCTGCAAAGTTGCCTTGTCCTATGTCCTTGTCCAATGTATTTTGACTATCCATGTGCTGCATACAAAGACTTTAAGAAAACTCAACCCAGCGCTGCTGTATCCAGAGGAACAGAAATCATCCACCCACATCTTTAAACCACCTCAGCACCGAAAGCAACAGGACCACCAAATTCAGCCTGAATCCAGCTAAGTCACCAACCTTCAAGCGCAATATACCCCCTCAATTTTGCTGGATTCTAAATTACTTAAACTATCCTCCCGCTCTGTAATCGATTTGTGTGTGTGTGCGTGAAAATCAGTGTTTTATTTTATTACTTTACATAGACTGGGTTAAGCACAATAAAAACTGTTTTATTTTCTTTTTAAAAACTCAGAAAACCTGTCTGATCGTGTCTTTTATGGTCACAGCACGTTAATAGTTAAACACTCACTGATATAACAATATAACATTTTTATGAAGGTAAAATCTGTTGTGGTCAAACAAGGCAAGTGAAAAAAGGGGAGACATTCAACCCCTCCTTGCCTGATCATAACAAGGAAATAGACAGACGGGTGGAATGGGCGGACAGGTGGCAGATGAAATTTAATGCAAAGGAGTGTGAATTGATTCATTCTGGTCGGAAGAACGAGGAGAAAGAATATAAAATAAAGTATGATTCTAAAAGGGGTGTGGGAGCAGAGGGATCTGGGGCTCTGTGGGCACAGCTCATTGAAGGTGGCCAAGCAGATGGAGAAAGCAGTTGATAAAGTGTATGGGATCCTGAGCTTTAAAATTAAAGGCTTAGAGTACAAACATATAGAAATTATGATAAACCCATTTACAACACTGGCTTGGTCTCTACTGGAGTATTGTCCAGTCCTGGTTGCCACACTTCAGGAAGGATGTGAAGGCATTGGAGAGGGTGCAGAAAAGAAATAAGAGAATGGCTCCAGGAATGGGGAACTTCAGTTAAGTCGATAGATTGGAGATGCTGGGGCTGTTCTCTTTGGAGAAGACAAGTTTGAGAGGAGATTTGATAGAAGTATTCAAAATCATGAGGAGTCGGGACAGAGTAGATAGGGAGAAATTGTTTCCATTGGTGAAAGGATCAAGAGCCTGAGGGTAGAGATTTAAGGTAATTGGCAAAAGAAACAAGGGTGACATGGGGAAAATCTTTTTTTAGGCAGTGAGTGATCGGGAATGTACTGCCTCAGAGCAAGGAGGAGATAGGTTCAATCAAAGCCTTGGATAATTGGATAATTATCTGAAGAGAATTAATTTGCAGGGCTATGGGAAAAAGGCAGGGGAGTGAGTCTAGATGAGTTGCTCTCACATAGAGCTGGCATGGACACGATGGGCTGAATGACCCTTTCAGTGCTGTAATGATGCTTTCATTCTAAGAGCCTCTGGTACTTGTTGCCGGAGCTGAGGGTGGAAGTGATAGGGGAGAGGGGGTTAAGAAGATGGTTTGCAACAGATAACAGATTTTCCCTTCCCACAGTCTCTTATGTAATTGTAACTACTTAATAAAAGAACCTGTTGTAAGTTGACTTTGATAGGAAACAGAATAAGGCTTTTAAACTCACTAACAATGTTGCTACACGTATTTCTCTGTGGATTCTTACTCCACCCAGTCCTCGGGATATCCATAAGCAGGTTTTCAATGTCAACGTGTTCTGACGTTTCCCATCGCCTCGTGCCAGATGATGGTGAAATCAAATAAAAAACAGATTATTAGCTTCGTATACATGCCCCTCCCCACCCCCAAATATGTGTGCGTTCCCTCTCTTTCTCACTCCAACACTCAAACCCATGGTAAATTAAAAGGCGTACAATTCAAACCCTGCGCTGGCTGTTTTTATGGATACATCTGTGGTATTTTGAATGAGGTTGGAGAGAGACTGTATACACAGCTGGCTCCAGATAAATACACTTTCAATCCAAGTCTAATCCTGAGGACAGAACGTCAGTGTGCCAGACCGCTTCTCATCAAAACAACTCCAAGCAGAAGTCTGAAATATTAAAGCCTGATCCAGTCATAAGCTGCTGTCTAACATTAACTGACAAGTGTCCCTGCCTAATGGCGGCTGCATCTTTCAGACATTGACTGAGTTTGCTGCACTTCGGTGTCCAGTGTTTTCTGCTATTTCCCCCCACCCCTTTTTCTCCCCCATGACCAAAGCACTGGTGCAGGGATTAGTCGTTCAGCTCTTTCTATCTGCACTTGTCTGCAATTCTGAGCCAAGCATAAACATTCTTGGCAAACGTTGTATCAATTTTAGCAGGATTTAGCCACAATCCCCAGAGATCCCGCTTTGGCAAGACAACGAAGTGACCTTGGGCAGGATCTCGGCTGTTGTTTTTAAACTTCAGCAGGCATCTTAAAGGAGCAGCAACGACTTCATTGGTGGCGAGGTGGGGCTGCGGGGGGTTGGAGGTCTGTTTTTTTCTGTTGGAATGCAAGAGATTAGCTGATTATCGTTTTGTTTTAATCCCAGTGATTTAGTTTGAGTTTTGGTTCGACACTGTGTTTTGCTGCTGTGAACTTTGTTAAACTGAGTGACAGACTGTGTTTGTCATGAATCCCCTTTAATTGCTGAAAACCGTATCATACTACATTAACCTGCACTCATTTTGAACTGAAGCTTAAAGCACTGAAATTGAAAGATTCAACAAAATCTTTCTTAGCTTTCCCCATCCCTTCACCTCCCCCACAAACCAGTATCACCACCCCCATCCCACCACCCCACCGCCACTTCTCTCCTGCCAAAAGAGTGGATTATGTCACCTACATAACCAGAAATAACCCTGCACTATGAATGGAATATGGTTGGGGGTGGGGGGTGTGGGGGCACAGGGGAATGATGGAAATAGTAGTGGTGCTGTCATTAACTTATTTGAGACTGACTTTCATGAGTTCTTACAACGAATCATTCATGAGAATGTTGCTTTTCTTAACCCCTGCCTATAATGCAAGATTCCCAAAATATAGCAGCAAATGAAGGCATCCTGAGTGCCAGATCAGTTCAGAATCCCAATACACTCTTGTATTTCACAGTACATTGCAATTTTGTGTTCCCCTTTTGCCCACTGAGTAGAATTCCCTTTTTGCCTTTTTACTCCTATCTCATTAACAAAACTGTGGGATTTGAAACTCGGGATTCCAGTAACTAAATCAAATTGGATGAAACCAATCATGAAGTAACTGCAACAGCACCTTCCAAACCCATGACCACTACTACCTAGAAGGAAAAGGGCAGCAGACAGATAGGAACACCATCACCTGGAAGTTCCCCTCCAAGTAACTCACCATCCTGACTTGGAAATATATCACCGTTCCGTCACAGTCGCTGGGTCAAAATCCTGGAACTCCCTTCCTAACAGCACTGTGGATGTACCTACACCACATGGGCTGCAGCGGTTCAAGAAGGCAGCTCACCACCACCTTCTCAAGGACAATTAGGGATGGGCAATAAATGCTGGCCCAGCCAGCAAAGCCTACATCCTGTGAATGAATAAAAAAATTGTTCACAATGCAAAGTATCATAGGACGACCCCAGCACAAAAGGAGGCCATTTGGTCCATCATGTCTATGCCAGCTCTTTGAAAGAGCTATCCAATTAGTTCCACTTGCTCTGCTCTTTCCCCAATACTCTGCAAATCTTTCTTTTTGAAAGTTACTAATGAATCTGCTTCCACCAAACTTGCATTCCAGATCATTACAGCTCACTACAACAGTGAGGATGATACTGATCGACTGCAACAGAATATGGATAGCAGAATGGGCAGACAAGTGGCAGATGGTATTTAATATTGACAAGTGTGAGGTGATGCATTTTGGCAGAAGGGATAGGGAGAGGCAATATAGACTTAATGACACAGTTCTAAAGAGTGTGCAGTAACAGAGGGACCCAGGGGTGCATGCATAGATCTTTGAAGGGGGCAGGACACATTGAGAGTTTGGTTAGTAAAGCATATGAGGTCTTGGGCTTCATAAATAGAGGAATTGAGTACAAAAGCAGGGAAGTTATACTGAACCTGGCTCTGGTTGGGCTACAACTGGAATGTTGTGTTCAGTTCTGTTCACCACTCTTTAGAAAGGATGTGAGGGTCCTTGGGAAGAGATTTATTAGAATTGTTCCAGGGATGAAGGAATTTAGTGACAAGGTTAGGTTGGAGAACCTTGGAGCAAAGGAGATTGAGGGGAGATTGGATAGAGGCGTACAAGGTTATGACAGGTTTAGATAAAGTAGACAAAGAAAGCTTTTCCCATTAGTTGATAGTACAAAGACGAAGGGGGCACAGTTTTAAGATTTTGGGCAAGAGATGTGGTAGGGGGGGATATGTGAGGAAGAACTTTTTTACACAGTAGGCAGAATTTTTTGCTCGCTGCGCCCAACATGGTCAAGTGTGAAATAATGCGTGATGATGTCGGGTGAGTGTCCCAACGTCATCGAGCACTCGGGCGATATTTCGGTTGGCAGGCGTGCGCAAGAATCGGCAGCGCACCCGCTGACAATTAAGAGACTATTACGGCCATTAACATATTAATCAGCTGTGATTTTTCGCTGCCCAACATTATGGTTGGCGGGCGGGCGAATTGGCCAGACGGCCTTTGCATTTTTGAGGAAACCTCATCCACAGGCGGAATGAGGTTTCCAACATTAATTTTTAAAAATGTCTTGACGTAATTTTTATTATGTTTATGCTCATGTTCCCTTCAGGGAGCTTTCATTGCGCGCTCCCCTGCGCCTGCATAGATTTCAATGCTCGCCCTCCTCCCGCCCCACCTCGACAGTACTGAGCCTTTCAGCGCATGTTTCACGCTGGTTGGCTGTTATTTGGCCAGTCAGCATGAAATCACGGTCGGGGGTCAATTGCAGGTGGTGGACAGTTTCCTGGTTGCTCATGGGCCCACCCGCCCGCCGTGCCCACCTGATGACCCGAAAATCCTGCCCTAAAGGTGTTGGTGGGCTCATTACTTCTGAATTCAGTGCACAAATCTTCTCATAATAAATACAAATTGCAAAACTGTTGTGATAGCTTGGCCAAGTTTCCCTTGTGGATTTGGTACACCTGGCACATACCACCTGTCATAACAGCCAGCACAAACTCGAAGGGCCGAATGGCTTCCTTCTTTGCTGCAATAACTTTCCTATTCTTAATACTCATTTTCTCTCGTTGGTTCCTTTGGCAATTATCTTAAGCTGCTTTCTTGTGATTACCAACCCTCCTGCCAATGGAAACAACCTTTTTTCTTATTTACCCTATCAAAGCCTCTCATGATTTTGAACACCCCTCTTAAATTTCCTCTTAACCTTCTGTGTTCTGAAGAGAACCAGTCCATGTATCCCCAGTATCTCCTCATAACTGAAGCTCCTCATCTCTGTTAACTATTCTGATAAGTCTGTACCAGTTGAAGGTGAAGTCCTGTTCTATTCGGCAATGTGTTCTGAATTAGCTGCTACAAAACATGATCTGGCCTGTGCTGGGTTAACTGACCTCAGCAAGAGCACCATTTTATCCCTGGTTCCCAGGTCAAGTGAGGGGCAAGAATGGACCAGGATTCTATTGCCTGCCATCCAGTGACTCGGACTGGAAAGTGTGAGCACCAGGTGGAAACAGCGTTGAACTCTGAAGTCTTCCCAAGTCCTCCAACATCTGGACTGCTTAGATTCAATCATTGGGTGCGATGCTGGAGGCTTGCAAGCTAGAGTCACAAATAGGCCAGACCAGGTAAGGACAGCAGTTTACGTTCCCAAAAGGACATTAGTGAACCAGTTGGGTTTTTACAACAATGCAACACAATGGTCACTTTTACTGATACCAGCTTTTTAATATGGAATTCAAATTTGCAAATTGCCACGTGTGAGATATCAACTCACATTCTTTGCATCACCAGTTTAGCAACATAACCACGACACCACCATACCCATTGGTGCTCTCTCACATTGGAATTGCTGTTTAAATGAATGCTTCAAGCTTTACTGAAAAGAACTTACACATCAGGTTAATGATTGTACCAGGTCCCTGGAGACTGGACGATACACTGGGTCAAAATTCTTTCACCTCTGAGTGGTTCAAGTGGGATAAAATCTCTTCCTCCTGCTGGGTGTAAGATTGTGAAGTGAGTTTGGATATTCTCAGCCTAAAGTGCATGGACACAATACGAATAAGAGCTACCCGCAAATCGACACAGATTGGTGTCGGGTCACATTTTCTGACCATGTGTATTATAGTCTTGTTTCCACAGTCTGCGCTTCCTTCTGATTCAGTCCCTCACTGAGAGCCTACAATCAGTTCATTCACCTTCAAGGTGGCATTCTAGTAGAGAGGGGCTTTAATGATGGCAGTAATAATGGAGGGGAGTTGATGCTGGTACAGCTTAGCTGTGCTTCGGAGGAATTTAGCAAACTAAGGATTGAGTGTTGCTTTACTCTGCATAATGACACCGGTGAGTAACTAAAGCAGGAGTACAGTGTTTTAGTCTGGAGAAAATCCACCATATCCCCCTACCCCAAACATACAGTGTGTTTTCTGTGATAGAAATGACTGTGTAAGGTAGCCCTGTGTCTGAGTTGTGTATACACTGGGCTTTTCCAGGTCCATGTTATGCAAATTATCTACTTTTCACGGCATGGATCCTTTATTGCAAAGCACTGGCAAGTAATTGGAGAGTCATTCTGATGGAGGATTTAAAGGGAAGAGCCAATCATTCCTTTGTTTGGCGGAGAGAATAGTCAAAACAATATAATAAAAGCAAAATACTGCAGATGCTGAAAATCTGAAGTAAAAGCAGAAAATGCTGGAAAAGTGTGTCCAGTTTCACTCAATAACATCTCGTCCCAGTGATGTAATTTGACATGATTCACATCACTGCATTTCTAAAGCAATGAAAAATAAGCTTAACACTTAATTTCTGAAGGATCCATCCCTGTAATGGGACGCACTCCTTTATTGGAGACGCCCTGTTAATAATGGCATCCTTTAAACAATGATGTCCATTAAATGGAATAACCCTCTCATGGCAATGCCTCTTTAATGGATGTAGCCCTTACGGGTACATGGCACCCTTATAATGGGAGCACCCTGGGGGAGCGAGCCACTGTAGATATGAACTTCACATTTAGAGAATTAATATCTGCATGAACCATAAAAAAGTTGAATAGTTTGTTATTGTACCTTATATAGACTCAGGATTCATGGAATATTTCACATTCGATGGAACACTTCCTGAAATATAAATCCTGCTTTATCTAAATGGTGGCTAATTTACACACAGCAAGGTCCCACAAATAGCAAATGAGATGAGCACCCAGTTATATTTTGTCAGTGCTGTTGCTTGGAGGACTAATTGTTGATCAGGAGAATTCTTTAATGTTCTCAATTTAATGCCTCTGGTACAGCATGGCCACTCTGACAATGCAGCACTCCTTCAGCACTGCACTGAAATGTCTGCCTAAACTGTGTGCTCAGGTCCTGAAGTGGGATATGAGTGCTAATTGGGATTAATCACCCATTAACACCTTACGAAAGCGCTCTTGGATGGAACAAGAAAGTGCTGCTGTTGTACTTCTCCAACATGTGCTGCCACATTTGCTACTGTTAATATTACTTCCCCTTCCTCCTGCTTCATACCCACTACAACTTGCCCCAGAACATGTTGTCACCTTCCTTAAGCAAGTGACTCACCCCAGTGAAAAAAGATTTGCATTTGTATAGCGCCTTTCACAACCCTGAGGACACTCCCAAAGTATTTTATAGCCAAAGAAGTACCTTTGAAGTCTAGCCACAGTTGCAATGTAGGTGATGTAGGAGACAACATAGTTGGTGTGCAGCAAACACCCACTAGGTAATCTGTTTTAATGATGTTGGATAAGCGTTAAATATTGACCAAGACGGCAGGGAAAATTCTCCTGCTCTTCTTTGAATACTGACATGAGATCTTTTATGCCCAGCTGAGAGGATAGACAGGACCTTGGTTTACCATCTCTTTTAAAAGATGCCAATGCAGCACTCCCTCAGTACTGCACTGGAGTGTCAGCCTGGATTCTGTGCCACTCTATTATCATGTGATGATATAGTTAAGCTGAATCTCTGGTTCACCTGCAGCCACACTGCCGCTGAGCATGTGTGGCTCAGATGGCTTTTCGTACACTGGAACCACACATTTTTGGTGGAAACCAGAGTTAACATTAAATTGAATTACATAGAATTTATGGCCCAGAAACAGGCCATTCAGTCAGTGTTTATGCTCCATTTGAGCCTCCTCCCACCATACTTCATCTCACCCAAGAAGAAAGAACTTACATTTATATAGTGCCTATCCACAGCCTCAGGATGCCTGAATGTGATTTGTTAGAAAGCGATTGCAAACCCTTGTACAATGCAGTGCAGGATAAAGGGAGGTACATGGCATTTCCTGAGCAGCGTTGCATGGCACAAGTCAGAAGACAGCAGCATAAAGTTTAGCACAGACGCAATTGTGGCTTATAAACAGGAAAGAGAGACAGTTTAACAATAACAGCTCAGCAGTCTGATGGAACTGTATCCACAGTGTGGAATATGTTTATATTATAGTGTTTACCATCAGCTGTACCTGACAGCTATATTTGCCTCTCTCGCATATCCTTACTAAAGGTCACCTCAATATACGTAGCGATTCCTTATCCGCACAAAGTCATGTAAACAAGTGCTCGTGGGAAAGCACAAGCTCTCTTTAGAAACTAATATTCTGTGTTGAAACGCCTGTGGCTGGTCTCATCCAAAGACAATATAAGTGTTTCTGAAGAACATTTGGGCCAACCACAACATCACGCAATCATGGATATTGGCTGTCAGCCCATAGCTCCTCTTCTGTCTCTGGGGCTGACAACTGCAGGCAGCTTTACTTTAACTCTTTCAGCTTCTTTTCAACATGCACACATCCTTTCTTTGACAAGCCAACTGTGATTTCTGTTTACACCATTGTGATGAAGAATATTAAAGGATAGGAGTTAGGGACATTAGCAGAATACATTTGGGAGCAGGATTTAGCCTTTTGGGTCAGGACCCCAGTGCTGGGGTCAAATGGGGGTCACAGCTCTGCACTGGTGATTTTACCCGAATTGCCCAATTAGTAGTCAGAGGACAGCCTTGCTGTCCAATTAAGGATGGCGGGTAGGCTCCCAAAGCTGGAAGGCCAATAGGAAGCTTTCCAGCTTGGAAGAAGCAGCAGCCAGGCGTTTTAGGTAGGAGAGAGTGAAGGTACCTCCAATTTGAGGGGTCCCCTCTCCACATTTTTAAACTTTCAGATAAATAAATGTCATGAGCAGTCAGGTCCCCACTGTGGAGGACAATCCGCTCCATGGGGTGGCCTGCAGCTGAAGCATGCCTGACTGGAGTTCTGGCCCCCCCTGGTCTGCTTGTGGCAGGCCACCTCCAGACAGCTGGCCTAGTCCCTAACACCCATGGAGGCCTGGAGACTGACTGGAAAACTCCAGCTGGCCCCTGACAATAGGCCTTTATAAGCCATTAGGTGTACTCAATGGGTTACCCACTGCTTGCAGGCTGGGGAGGCAGGATGGAGCCAGCAAACTGGCATGGCGGCTGGTGGCATGAATTTTCATGCCCTCCTACCTCTCTACTTACCCCCATATGGGGGCTTAAAATCCTGCCCTGTGAAATAGACACATTTGGGTAATCCACCGCAAATTATCCAAAACAAATCTGGCAAGTAACTCCAGTTTCATTCTCACATCATACAGCAGGTTAGATATCGCTAATGCTAATCACTCCCAGGCTAAAAGTTAGCCATTATTCCCTGGCTAACTTTTAGTGTGCTTTAAACAAATTGGAAAAGTTATGGCCCTGTTGTGTTTTGCTCCTGAGAGTTGCTGCTGCGGATATTAAACTGTTAACTAGCGAAGTTGCAATGGTTCTGTCTCACTTCCCTTCAGTTTTACCTGCTTCCAGTTTATGAAGGGATGTCAGCTGTCAGGAGTTGATGAGGATGAAACTGGTCTTTTGGTGAAAGCACCAAATGGGCTCCGGCAGATCAGCACCTCGTTGTACACCATTTCCCATTTCCTTAACTTCAACAGAAAACAAAGTCAGGTGTGGTGTAAAACAGGGTGCCAATTTGCTGTTCACCAGCACAGCCACGATGGGCCGAATGTACATTTTCAATGATTTCTATGATCGCCCATTTTGCGCTTGTGCTGAAGACTGATATCACCCATGTGAGTTCAAAACCTGCTCCAACATCTAATCTGGGCTGATGTACTATTGTTGCACTAAGGGAAAGCTGTATTATTGGAGCTTTTTGGATGAAACATTAAACTGCATCTGTTTGTGTGGGCGGAAGCCACTGAAAGAACAAATTGTCTCCAGGTGTCTTATGCAACAGGCAGCCTTCAATCAATACCGTCAAAAACAGATCAATTAATCAGTCAGCATATTGCTGCTTGTGGGACCTTGCTCTGTATTGGCAATGAGAGAACAATGAGTGTGCTTCAAAAATAAGTAATTTGCTGTAAAGTACTTTGAAACACCCTGGGAACATGTAGCTGCAATGTAAATGCAAATCCTTTCCTCTTTGTGGAGCAAGTGGCTGCCAGTTGCCAAGAGCTAGAAAGTCTTACAGAGGCTCCAAACCTTATAAGATCATGAGGTGTAGGAGCAGAAGTAGGCCATTCGGCCCATTGAGTCTGCTCCACCATTCAATGAGACCATGGCTGATCTGATAATCCTCGACTCCACTTTCCTGCCTTTCCCCATAACCCTTGATTCCCTTACTGATTAAAAATGTCTATTTCAGCCTTAAATATAATTAACGATCCAGCCTCTACAGCCCTCTGCAGTAAACAATACCACACATTCACTACGCTCTGCGAGAAGAAATTCCTCCTCATCTCTGTTTTAAATGGGTGACCCCTTACTCTGCAATTATGCCCTCTATTCCTAGACTCTCCCACAAGGGGAAACAACCTCTCAGCATCTACCCTGTCAAGCTCCCCTAAGAATCTTATATGTTTCAATAAGGTCGCCTCTCATTCTTCTAAATTCCAATGAGTACAGGCCCAACCTACTCAACCTCCCCTCATAAGAAAATCTCTCTGTACCCAGGATCAACCAAGTGAACCTTCTCTGGACTGCCTCCAATGCCAGTATATCTTTCCTTAGACAAGGGGACCAAAATTGTCTAACTAGTGCCTTGTATAGTTTTAGCAAGACTTCCCTATTTTTATACTCCATTCTCTTTGAAATAAAGGTCAACATTCCATTTGCCTTCCCTATTAACTGCTGAACTTGTATATTAGCTTTTTGTGATTCATGCACGAGGACCCTCAATCCCTCTGTGCTGCAGCTTTCTGCAATCTTTCTCCATTTAAATAATATTCAGCTCCTTTATTCTTCCTGCCAAATCTTACATTTTCCCACATTATATTCCATCTGCCAAGTTTTTGTCCACTCACTTAACCTGTCTATATCCCTCTGTAGAATCTTTGTGTCATCTTCACCACTTACCTTCCCACCTATTTTTGTGTCATCCACAAACTTGGCCATAGTACATTCACTTCCCTCATCCAAGTCATTAATATATATTGTAAATAATTGAGGCCCCAGCACTGATCCCAGTGGCACTCCACTTGTGACAGGTTGCCATTCTGAAAATGCCCCCTTATCCCAACTCTCTATCTTCTATTAGTTAGGCAATTCTCTATCCATGCTAAGATACTACCCCCAACACCATGAGTTCTTATTAAGTAGCCTTGAGCATGGTACCTTATCGAATGCCTTTTGGAAACCCAAATATATTACATTTACTGGTTTCCAATTATCTATCCTGCTTGTTACCTCCTCAAAGAATTCTAATAAATTTGTCAGGCATGATTTCCCCTTCATGAAGTCATGCTGACTCTGCTTGATTATAATATGTAATACCTGATAAAGATCTGATACCTCATGCGCAGTAGTGGGAACCCAGTCGGGGTGGAGACCCAGTTTCCCAGAGGCCATTGCCGTCATTTCAATTTTATTTTCTTTCTGCAGGGAACAAGCTCAAACAAATTCTCCTTTAGACTGACCCCAGCTGACTTTTATAGGCCAATGGTTTGAGTCGATATTCCCATTCAGTTGTTTGTTCACTGTTAGTCTCGGTCAGTCACTATGGACAGGCAGGCTCGAGCTGCTGATGGTTTTTTTAAAGGGATCCTGTATACACTGACCCCAGATAATGGCGAGGGAAGAGGTGACTGAACAAATGTTGCTTCAGCCAGATGAAGTTAAGGAGATGAAATAATAAATAAGGATATCCTGGAGGGTAAGGAAAGCAAATAGGTCAGTGGGAAGATAGATAGGGATGGCACAGAGGTACCAGAAATGGTGGAAGATGATTTGGCCATTGCAGAAGTTACTGGAGTTTACTGGCCCTCTCATTGGCTGGGAGAGAAATGAGAAGGGAGGCACAGGAACAGGCATGGTTAAGGGCTCTGATAACCAATGTCTGGAGTAAAACTTGGCTGAGATGGATGGAGGTTACAGAGGCTGCAGTGCAGACAATGACTTCATCAGACAAGGGGTAGGAAACCTGTGTAAAAGGAATGGATGCTTTAGGGGAAGGGTCAAGGTGTCCAGGACGGGGGCAGGGTAGTTGTGCTGGTGGTCAGTAAGAATTATAGTCTGGGTCGTTGCGAGAGTCTGCTTGTGGATCCTTCACTGTCAGAGGTGGGGGAAGAAATGCCCAGGAAGGCAAGAGAAGTGCCAGAGTGAACAGGCTGAGGCTTTATCGTCTAGAAGTGAGAAAGCTGAAGGGGTGGCCTAATTAAAATAATGAAGGGGTTTGATATAATAGATGTTTTCAGTTGCGGGGGTCCAAAACTATGGTCTATAAATATAAGATAGTCACAATAAATCCAATAGGGAATTCAGAAGAAACACCTTCATCCAGAGTGGTGAGGATGTGGAACTCACTACCACATGGAGCAGTTGAGGCAAGTAGCATGGATGTATTTAAGGAGGGAGAAAGAAATAGAAAAATATACTGATGTGATTAGACGAAGAAAGGTGGGAAGAAGTTTTTTTTTAAATGTATCCTTTCATGGGATGTGGGCATTGCTGAGCAAGGCCAGCATTTGTTGCCCATCCCTAATTGCTCCTGGATTGAGTGGCAGAGGGCAGTTAAGAATCAACCACGTTGCTGTGGGTCTGGAGTCACATGTAGGCCAGACCAGGTAAAGATTTCCTTTCCTAAAGGTTATTAGTGAAGCAGATGGGTTTTTACATCAATTAATGATAGTTGTCATGGTCACCATTACTGAGACTAGTTTAATGTTCCAGATTCATTAATGAAACTTAAATTCCATCAGCTGCCATGGTGGGATTTGAACCCATGACCCCAGTGCAGTAGCCTGGGCCTCTGGATTACTAGTACAGTGACGATACCACAGTGTCACCTTCTCCCAGGTGGAGGGTAAATACTGACACAGACCAGTTAGACCAAATGGCTTGTTTTTGTGCTGTAAATTCTATGCAATTCTATTTCATGAATGGTCCACTTATAAACATTGGGTTAGGCCAGTTGTGAGTTGGGTTAGGCCATTTGGACTTTTCAAGCCTGCTCCACCATCTCCAATCATTGCTGACCTTCTACCTCAACTCCACCTTCCCGCACTATCCCCGTATTCCATAATTCTTCATATCCAAAAATATGTTTACCCCTCTCTTGAACATGTCCAAAGACGGAGCTTTCTAGGTTGAGAATTCCAAAGATTCACAACCCTCTGAGTGAAGAAATTTCTCCTCATCTGATTTCTAAATGGCTGACCCTTTATTCTGAGATTGTGACCACATGTTCTAGATTCCCCAGCCAGGGGAAACATTTCCTCTGTTAGTTAAGCCCCTTAAGAATTTTAACTGTTCCAATTAGATCACCTAACAGCAAGGGATGAGTGGAGGACCAGATCTTCAGGACCAGAGTAACCTCAGGAAAAGGCATCACAAAACTCATCAATGAAAGGATGGGGGTATGATTGGAACAAAGACTGTTCCAAAACTGCATAAAAGCACAGGAGTAGTTGGAACCCATACTGTTCCCATAGCGACACCCTTCATCTGGAGGAAATGAATGAAGTTAAAAGAGAACTTGTTCAGGGTGAGAATAAGTTCAGCCAAGCAGAGGAAGGGGCCTGGTTGTGGCACAGCAGAGATTACCCTGGTGGGGGTTGACATGTAGAGATATATTGTTACATCCGGAGCGAAAGGGGGACTATCGGGCCCAGAGAAACTGAATTTGTCAGGGCAAGTTTCAACAGAATTTTCAGTTACGGGATTTTCAACCCATTTATCAGTTAGAAGAAGGTGGGGTTTTTACTTGGGTCCGTTAATGGGGCTGCAGCTGCCATTTCTGAAGAGTTGCTGACTGTGTTTTGATGGAGTTTCCTGCTCTTTTAAGTGGGGTGTGCCTCAGCTCCTACAGCAGCCCAGAACTTGGCAGGTGATGTTTCACGGTTTGATTGCGTGTGAGGAGCTCTTTGAGAATGCATTCCCAGAAAAGCAGCAGAGCCCCACCCTGAGATTATGGCATTAGATAGCATCACATTTCTTTGTAGACTGTTTTTTTGCGTGCCTGTATATTAAAAGTATGCTGCAACTCTTGTCAAGTGTACCCGGTGCAACACTGTAAGATTCTTTTAGTTAAAAGGACACTGTCTTAAAAAGTCTGGCAAACCTTTGTTCATGTAACAATAATGTAACACACAACCTTAGGATGTCCCAATGTGCTTCGCAGCCAGTGAAACACTTTTGAAGAGTAGTCACTGTTGTGTTATTCTAAATACAGCAGCCGATTTATGCACAGCAAGATTCCACAAACAGCAATGTGATAAATTACTACGTAACTGTTGTTTTGGTGCTCTGTTCTCTCACTGAAAGGTCAGTCATGGAAGAAAGACAGACCTGCATTTATATTATATAATGCTTGTGGCAACCTAAGGATGTCATACAGTGCTTTACAACCAATGAAATACCTTTTGACGCGTAGTCACTGCTGTAATGTAGGAAGCACAGCAGCTAATTTGTGCACAGCAAGGTCTCTCAAATGGCAATGTGATAGTGGCCCGATTATCTATTTTAGTGCTGTTGCTTGAGCAATAGATATTGGGAAAATTCCTCTACTCTTCTTCGAAATAGTGCCCTAGGATCTTTTATGCCCACTTGAGGGGGCAGATGAGGCTTCAATTTACCATCCCACCTGAAAGACAGCATCTTCAGCAGTGCAGCCCTCCATCAGTACGGCACTGGGTGTGTCAGTCAGGATTTTGTGCTCAAGTATCTGAGGCATAACCCACATTTTGTACACATCGTACTATAACCAGGGGGGTCTTGTGTGCAGTGCGTAGCATCCCTGCCTCTAATCCAGAAGCTCCTGGTTTGAGTCCCACCTCAGGACTTGATGGCCAAGGAATGAGTGTTCATAATGTGGCCAAAACAGGATGAGTGTCAACCTGTAAATCCTTCCAACACACGCCAATGGCAGGCGGTGAGAGTGGGAGAGGTTCCTGGTCAGCCATGTGATGGAAAGAAAGTTGGAGCCTCAATCATGGCTAACCATAGGTCCAGACTACAACATGCATGTAAAAATGCATGTTGCCACAGCAACTTGGGCTCCCTGAGTGATCTGTAACACACCACCCCACTCTGCGTGATGAAATTAAAAAAAACTTACCTTGATTTGAGTTTGTGTGTCGGAGGTCGGAGCTTAGGGACTTCTGAGCTTGCGCCGGCTAGGAAACACACATGCACAGTCCGTCCATTTTCACATCTTCAGGCCAGGAGCCAGCCCTGCTCCCATGTGCAGAAAAAAAGGAAGCAAACAAGTGAAACTGCAGGTCAGGTGACCTGAAACAGAGTGCCATTAGAAGGAAGGTGTCCCAGGGAGCAGGACACAGTGAGGGGACAGGGAGAAGTCCCAGGTAGGGACAAAGATAGCGATCAAAAACAGGTCCAAGAAGACAGGCCCAAGTAAGGGACAAGGACAGAAATCAGAAACAGATCTTGTTTCAGTAGAGTTGAGAGAAAGGAGCAGAGACGTAGGCTCCAGTTAGAAAGCTGCGGGGGTGGGGGGCAGACTTGAAGCAAAGTGGGTTCGAGAGAAGCCCTGAAGATCTGGGGATGCAGCCAAATGTTGGTGATGCCTTAGTGTGGGCCTTTTGGAACAGCGGTGTTCTGCTTGGCATGGCTGAGGATCTGAAATTGTGCTTGGAAGGTGATGTTTGAGTGCACGCAGAGATCCAGAGGAAAGGAATCTCGGAAGGTGAGATTGAAACGCTGGTGGTGAATCCTTGTTGAAGCCATCCAAGTGGGAGCGATGTTTGGAGAGAATTCCAAGGCAAGTTCTTCAAATGTGGAGATTGGAAACCCTCATGAGAAAGGCAGAGTTTCAGTGAGGCCAGTTGGCTCATGGTGTGACAAGCTTCTGGGTGGACTATTGAGAAATCCATGGAAACTGCTTTGGTCGCATCTGTCATTTATTTTGGAGTGTGAGGTGTCTGACCACAGTTTGCCTCTTAATTCACATGTACTGCATACTCACCCTGAATATTAGGGTATAAGATAGATATGGTAAATTGTTCTATCTTTCTGAATTTGTATGGACCTGTAAAGATATAGCTGAGGTGAGGGAACAGTGAATATTTGAATCATTTTCTTGTGTTCGCATTGAGATCTTTCCAACCTTTTTGTCTGGTTCATTTTTCTTGTTTAATAAATATTTTATTTCTTGTGTTAAAAGTTCATCAGCAGACTCCTGTGAATTTGTTCAGTAACTTTCCTCCACGGTTTCAAAAGGTATCAAGCCAGCTTTCAATCTGGGATCTAACTTGTCCAGTATTAACATCAGCTGGGGTCATAACATCTGTAAGCAACTGCAAAGAGATTTTTGAAAATTATTTATTCATTGGGCATCGCTGGCTAGGCCAGCATTTATTGCCCATCCCTAATTGCCGCTTGTTCAGAGGGCATTGTAAGAGTCATCCACATTGCTGTGGGTCAGGAGTCACATGTAGGCCAGACCAAGTGAGGACCACAGACTTCTTTCTCTAAAGGGCATTAGTGAACCAAATGGGTTCTAACACTAATCAGCAATGGCTTTGTGGTCATCATCAGATTTTTTAATTCCAGATTTTTATTGAATGCAAATTTCACCATCTGCCTAGGTGGGATTTGAACCCAGGTCCCCACAGGTTTATGCTGAGTCACCAGAACATTAGTTCAGTGACAACACCACTATGTCACCACACAGTGACACAATTTCTGATTTACCACCATCCCACAGGAAGACGTCTTGACTATTGCTGGTGAATTTCTGAACTATTTTCTTGGTCAAGATTGGGAACATGGCTCTGTGGAGGGAATTTCCCTTTTTCATCCATCTCATGGAATAGTTCAGGTCGGTGGCAGCCTAACATTAAGAGCAACTGGAAATATTTCCCCTTCAACTATGATCCACTGCTCAACATTAGAAGAAGTGACATGCTTTCATCTCAAGGCATCTTCTCCCCATTATTTAACTGTGATTTTTAACAGATAATGCTTCCATAAGCAAAGAGCCCATAGCTGTTTTTGAAATCATAAATCCTTTATATGGGAATCTCTCAAGAAGCTAGATCAGCACAAATGTTGGGATGGCTGCAATCCACTTGTTTTAAGTTGACATTTTGAAGCTGCAATGAAACTCTTCAGTCTGCTGTGCAAAATAAAATTACATATTGAAATTTTAGTTGTGAAAGGTGTAGAGCAAGAGTTCTGTACATTCAGGTGCCAGTGGTCGGTGCCACCAAAGAGCAGTATTATGAGCGTCATTCCCCACTGGGTAGCTTTTTGCAAGACTTTGAGCACAGAGCAAAGATGGGAGAATTAGTTAGCGCGCCAAATTATTTTTAAAAATTTGTTTTCAGGATTTGGGTGGGTACTACCCATCCTCATTTGTGCTGAGGTTGCAAGTGTCACCTGCATAATATTGGAACTGGGGCCCCATGTGGGCCAGACCTGGTAAATGGGGATGCATCTCCTCCGCTGAAGAATGTTCGTGAACCCATTGGGATTTTGCAACAATCTCGCAGCTATGGTTATCATTTTCCCTCCTGCCAACCCACTTTCAATGTCACGTGGTGGGAAACTGTCTGGTTTCATTCCTTTTTCATTGACTTTTTAGTGGTTTGAGACAACTGAGTGGCTTGCTAGGCCATCATTAGACTTTTACCTCCAGATTTTTGTTGAATTCAAATTCCACCATCTGCTGTGGTAGGATTTGAACCCATGTCCTCGGAGCATTACTGTGGGTCCCTGGATTACCAGTCCAGCGACAGTGCCACTACTAAAATGTCCCCTCCAGTGGAAAACAGTTTCTTTCTATTTACCCTATTAATTTCTTTCAAAATCTTAAAAGCCACAATCAAATCATCCCTTAACTTTTTATATTCCAGGGAATATGAGCCTAATTTATGCAATTTCTCCTCACAATCTAACCCTCGGAGCCATGGTAATATTCTAGTGAACCTGCACTGCACTCCTCCCTGGACCATTATATCTGTTCTAAGATGCAGTATCCAGAGCCGTACACAATACTCCAGATGTATAGCTCAAAAAGCTGGCACACACACGATGAACTGAATGTTTTGTTTCTGTGCTGTATCAATGTATAATTCTATGTGATTGTAGTAACTGTAGCTTTAAGACTTACTGTACTGTGTAGTATCACGTGATAGTGTGAATGAATCAGCCCGAAGCGAGGGAAACCTCCGGGTGGAGTTCTGTGTCTAGTTGTGGATCTTGATGGAAGCATGGAGCTTCTGCTGAAGCCCTGTCAATAAAGTTCACCGTTCCTTATGAGAAACCTGTCTGGAAAATCAAGTCTATACCAATTGGTGACGAGGATAAATTGGTTCCAGCGCCCAGTGAATGTTTTAAACAGAAGAAAGGGGAAATATATTCACCAGGTATGCCACTTTTTGGCAGGATCGACCTCTTCAACTCATCGACAGTGGATTGGAGTCAATGGGCAGGATATTGTATTTGGTGAGCAGGGGGGCAATGTGTAAAATGATGCGGGATGATCTCAGGCGGAACTCCCGATGTCACTGCATCATTTCAATTTTCAGGTCGGTGAGGGCGCAGCACGAATCAGCTGTGTGCCCGCCGACCTGTCAACGGCCAATTGAGGCCATTTAAAAACTAATTGAAGTCATTAAAGGACCTGCCCGTCCAACCTTAAGGTTGGCGGACAGGCTGGGAACCCTGGCGGGCTTCAGAAAAAGCATGAAACCTCTTCCATGGGCGGGATGAGGTTTCATGTAGGTTTTTAAAAATTTAATAAAAGTTTAATTAAAAGTGATGGACATGTCAGGGAAATTTTATTTTTCTCGATTTCACATTTTTGAATTTGGTGCCGATCTCCCTGAGGCAGCACTTAGCCTCAGGGAGATGAGTGCGCTCTTTCGTGTGCATTCGGCTTAGGGAATCGTCCCCGTTCCCACCCCCCCCACCCCCCCAAAACAGGGAGCGCATAGCACTTCCTGGCGGATGTCACGCTGGGCGGGCCTTAATTGGCCTGCATGCGCCCGCTCCTGAACTCCCCCCCCCGCCCCCCCACCGATGGAAAATTCTTCCCAATATGTGGAATGACTTGGTTTCTCTTCCCAAGCAAACGAAATAACGATGGAGGAAAAAAGGAGGGTAATTCTCCTCAGCGTCTGTGCGAGTAAATTTATAATCTAATCCGTAGTTTGTCAGCCCTGAACGCTCCCGATTCGAAGACCTTCAGCGAATTGGCAGACCTCGTAAAAGGTTATTTTCAACCCAAACCCGCCGTAATCATGCAGAGGTTCAAATTTAATTTGAGAGTAAGAAAGCAACATACGTAGCGAAGTTGAAAAAGCTAGCTGAATATTGTGATCTCGGGCAGACCCTAAGTGATATGTTAAGGGGTCGTTTGATCTGCGGTGTGCCCAATGGTGCCATTCAATGACGGTTATTAGCTGAAGTAAATATCGATTTTACAAGAGATTTGGAAATAGCGCTTGCGATGGAATTTGCAGGCCTTACAGGATGTACAAAATGGCACCGTTTTCCAGCTGGGGCGGGAACAGACCTCCGGGCATGTGAAAACCCGGGAGTCAGCCACAAAGCAGGAGGCAGTCCTGCTACCCGAAAATTTAAAAAATATACAGCTCAGCAGCAAATCTGAAAATGAATTGTTACCGATGTGGAAGTAACGGTATCCCTGAAACTTGCCATTTTAAAGAGGTGGAGTGCCATATTGTCATAAAAGAGGACACATACTGCAGCAATGTAAAGCAAGATTGAGACAGACTCCCAGGCAGAAAACTAAACTGATCGAAGTACATAATGTTGAAGAGCCAGAAACCACCAATTCCAATGTTTATTCTCTATTTAATGTGAAAGTAGGGAAAACAGTGCTAATCACTTTCTCTGCAGGTCAATGGAAAACCTTTGATTATAGAAGTGGATACTGGTGCATCAACCACTGTAGTGGGGAAGCACACACTCAAATGTTTAAACAAGGATACTCAACAATTGAATATGGAGCAGACTTCAGCCAAATTGAAAATGTATGCTGGTGAAGCTATACAAGTGAAAGGTATTACCACTGTACCTGTTTATCACAAGCACCAGACAGCAGAGCTCCCTGTGATTGTAGTGGATTGCAGCCTTCTAGGTTGTGATTGGTTAAAGGAAATGAAACTAAATTGGTCTGATATTTTCCAGCTGAGAGCTGGAGGACCTCCAGAGCTGCTAAAGAAATATGACAAGGTCTTTCAAGTGGAACTGGGGAGAATCAAGGTCCTGCAGGCTAAGATCTATGTTGACTCTGAAGCAACCGCTCATTTTTTTAAAGTCAGGCCTGTGCCTTATGCCCTGAGAGAGAAGGTTGACACTGAATTAAACTTTTGAGAAACTGGGTATTAGTTAGCCAGTTCAATTTTTGGAATGGGCAGCACCCATAGTTCCTGTCCTGAAAGCGTTCAGACCCGTTGTATCGGTGAAGATTGCAAGTTAACAGTAATCAAGGCTACCAAGTTGGATAAGTACCCTATCCACCGGATCGAGGACCTGTATGCCAAATAAACAGGAGGGAGAACTTACGCTAAATTAGTTATGAGCCCTAGCAAAACTGGAGCAAATGGGAATCAGGGGGAAAACTCTCCACTGGTTGAAGTCATACCAAGCACAAAGAAAGATGGTTTTGGTTGTTGGAGATCAGTCATCTCAGCTCCAGGATATCACTGCAGGAGTTCCTCAGGGTGGTGTCCTAGGCCCATCTTCAACCATCTTCAGCTGCTTCATCAATGACCTTCCTTCCATCATAAGGTCAGAAGTGGGGATGTTCGCTGGTGATTGCACAATGTTCAGCACCATTCATGACTCCTCAGATACAGAAGCAGTCCATGTTCAAATGCAGCAAGACCTGGACAATATCCAGGTTTGGGCTGACAAGTGGCAAGTAGCATTCACACCACACAAGTGCCAGGCAATGGCCATCTCCAACAAGAGAGAATCTAATCATTGCCCCTTGATGTTCAATGGCATTACCATCACTGAATCCCCCACTATCAACATCCTGGGGGTTACCATTGACCAGAAACTGAACTGGACTAGCCATACAAATACTGTGGCTATAAGACCAGGCTTTGACGTTATCAGCATATGAATATACTTTTATGCACAGACCAGGGATGCACATAGGAAATGCAGATGCCCTAAGTCACCTTCCTTTGCAGGGGACCAACTCCCCAAGCCAAAGGATTAGCGATGAATTTCCTGGATTCTTTGTCAGTCTGCACAAGACAAATCAGAAACTGGATGAACTGTGATCCAGTCTTGTCTAGAATACGAGACCAAGTATTGAAAGGATAGTCCCAGGAACCAATCCTCGAAGAATTAAAGCCATTTTTCACTCGAAGGAATGAACTGAGTAGTCAGGATGGTACCCTATTTGAGGTGTATGAGTTGTCGTTCCTTCACAAGGAAGGGAACTGCTCTTAACTGAGTAGCATGGTGCGCATCCTGGAATTTCCAAAATGAAAATGCTTGCAAGGAGCTATATCAGGTGGCCAGGTGTAGACAGTGATTTGGAAATTTGGTGAAACACTGTCTCCAGTGCCAGCAAATACAGAAGTTGCCTGTTGCAGCCCCACTGCACCCATGGGAATGGCCTGGCTGACCCTGGGTAAGACTGCATATAGATTATGTAGGTCCATTTCTAGGCACCATACTTCTACTAATAATTGATGTACTTTCCAAATGGTTAGATGTGTATGAAGTTAGATCGCCAATGTCAGGCGCGACTACAGAAAGGTTACGCCAAAGTTTTTCTATTCATGGATTGCCAGAAGTCATTGTTTCAGACAATGGTACTGCATTTACTGGTGCTGATTTTCAAGATTCATGAGCCTAAATGGTATCAAACCATATAAAGGCAGCACCATATCATCCACTGTCTAACGGATTGGCCAAGAGAGCAATACAAACTTTTAAAGTTGGGATGCAAAAATTATCGGGACGATCATTGGAGACTAAACTTTCACGTTTCCTGTTTCACTATAGAATGACCCCCCACACCACTGCAGGTTCAACGCCTTCAGAATACTTATGAAGCGCTGCCTTCATATGAGATTAAGCCTGGTACTTCTCAACTTGGAGGGGAAAGTAGGGAATGGTCAAGGGAATCAAAAAGTGACTCATGATTTGCATAGTCAAGAGCGAGAATTTACTATCAGTGAAACAGTATCTGTGTGGAATGTTGGTGCTGGATCGAGTTGGTTACCTGGTGTAATAGTTTCTGTGACCAGACCATTGTCGTACCACGTAGAAGTGGAGGGCTGGATCATCCACAAACACGTAGATCATTTGAGAAGAAGGGAGATACCCCCAATAAAATGATGTTCCACCTGTAACCATTGTAGAACCTGTTGCCCCCGTTGTGATTGATCAACCAAGGATAGCCATACCAGATGTTTCTGTCGGAGTGGAGAACACTGAACTGCTTGTGTCTAAGGAGGTACCTGATGTTGCTGCATTCCAGAAAATGAAGGTTCAGTGAGAGATTCTAAAGTCGTGGAGCTACGACGTCCCACCCAGATCAGGAAACCACCTGAGAGACTGAGCTTATAATTTCATAACCTGCATATACATTTGTAATGTCATGAATGCAGTTGTTCTTGTAAATACAAATGGTAAAAATAAAAATTAAAGGAGGAGGAATGTGGTAACTGTAGCTTTAAGGAATATAGTGACTGTAGCTTTCAGGCTTAACGTACTGTGTAGTTTCATGTGGCAGTGTGAACAAATCAGCCCCAAGTGCAGGGAACCTTAGTGGTGGAGCTTTGTGTCTAGTTGTGGATCTTGATGGAAGTGTGTAACTGCTGCTGAAACCCTGTAAATAAAGTTCACTGTTTCTTATGAGAAATCTGTATGGAAAATCAAGTCCATAACAATAGTCTAAACAGGACTTCGCATAACTATAGCAGGGCTTCCTCCCATTTACACTCTAGACCTCTAGAGAGAAAGGTAGCATTCCATTAACCTTTTTGATATTTTTTTGCACCTGACCACTTTATTTTTGTGATCTTTGTGCATGGGCTCTACTCTCTGCCTTCTACTGCCTAACTGATATTCTAACCAGTTCAACAATTTGTGTTTAACTCCATGAGCTTTAATTTTAACTAACAATCTTTCATGTGGAACTAATCAAATGTCTTCTGGAAGTCCATATAATTAACATCAATAGACATTCCACTGAATACTACTTTAGTTACTTTTTCAAAAAATTCAATCAGTTCATTAGACATAACCTACCCTTAACGAATCCATGCTGTCTCTCTAATCAGCTCAAATGTCTTTTAAGTGCTTAGTTTAATTATAGATTCCAATAACTTTCCCTCAAAATGTTTTACTAATAGATCTATAACATCCTGGTTTCGCTCTCAGCTTACTTAAATAAAAGAGCTTTGCATTTTCAATTTTCCAATTTAAAGCGACAATTCCTGAATCGAGAGAACTTTGGAAGGCTATGGCCAAAGCATTGCAATTTCCTCACTCATATCCTTTAAAACTCTGGGATGGGAATCATCAGGTTTGTCCTGGAGTTTGTCAGTCTTTAGTCCCATTATTTTTTCTCTAATAGTGTTCGTTGCTTACTTTAACTTTAGCAAGTTCCAGCCCTTGATTCATTATTATTTTCCTTGGAATATCAGGTATATTAATCCTCTTCCTGTACTGCAAAGACTGACACAAAGCAATTATTCATCACGTCTCCTGTTCCCTTATTTTGAGTTGCAATATTATCCACATCTGTCTTTAAAGAGCCCATATTAACTTTGACTACCATTTTGCTTCCAATATAATTTACAAAAATCTCTTTGTGCTAACCTTGATATCCCTCAAAAGCAACAAGCTCTGCACGTTCTTTTGGAGCACATGGGTGATTTATTTAAGTGTGCTGCACCTATAAATTTTGTGCACAGCTGCACGTGTGGTAACTTATGGGGCTAACTTGTGCCTGGCCTGTGTGGAGACTTTTGGTTTGCTACACGGCAGTGTGGCTGGGCTGCTTAAAGAGAACATGGCTCACAAGTTTCTATTTGTATTCCTTTTCGCAGCTCTGACTATCATTTTTGTCCCTCTCAGTCCCCTGAATCTTTGTGCTTTTAGACGCTCGTCCCTTCAGTTTTATGTTATTTCTCAGCATTCTTTGCCAACCGTGGCTGTTTGGTACGGTAACAGCTTTGACCAGTTTGCCGTTGTGATTCTTTGTCTCTAATCATACCAAAACCTAAGGCAGAATTTTACGGGCCCGTCGCAACAGGGGGCAGAGCCATAAAATGTGGCGAGTCGTTCAGAAGCCCATTGACTTTGGCGGGATTATAAAATCCCACCAGCATAAAATTCCACCCCCATAATTTTCAAAACTGCGTTCAATTTCTCCTTTTCAAATCTAACATTGAATTCAATCATGTTAGAATCACTGTTTGTTGAATATTTCCTTACTATTACGTTATAACTAAACCTGGCTCATGACTCATTGCTAAAGCTAATCTGCCCTCTTGGTCCTGTAAAACATTGTCCCAGAAAACTACCTTGAATACACTCAAGAAATCCACTACCTTTCCGACTTGAGTTACTCTGCTCTTCCCAATCTATATGAAAATTAAAGTCTTCCATTAAAACAACACTGTTTTTGCTAGAATCCTCTGTAATCCCTGAATTAATACTTTCTGACACCTCATTGCTGCTATCAGGAAGCCTATAGACAACTGGCACAACAAATCTAAGTCTCTCTTAGTCCTCAGTTCTTAACTTTGTCTCTGTTGATTGCTTGCTGTTACTGACAACCTTTGACCTGGAAGCAATAGTATAAGGAAAATTTGTAATTTCTTTTAAAATATCTGTGGAATCTGTGATAGTTTAAAAATGTTTGAAAAGGACTTTTAAGAACTTGTGTCAAAAATAAAGGGATAAATTGTAATACCCTTGAATAATAAGAAATACTGGTCCATGTGACCTGGCAACACTTGACCTGGAGGAAATACTAACAGAAAGAAACTTAATTAATGGAAGCCATGTGGCCAGACAAAGAAACTATTGCTGTAAAGAATAAAGGACAGCTGCAGAAGAGGGGAAAACATAGAAGGCATGTTTACAAGAAGCTCCGTGTGTGTGTGTGTGTGTGATACAGTTAAACAGGCCAGAAAGCTGAAGACAGGGTTAGGGCAGCGGTTGTGAATTGGACAATTTTGCTACTACTGCATCAGTTTGCCAGAGCTGACCAGACCATTTTAAGGGCAATGGATAAAGGAGTCTCTGGGGACTCTGTGCTATCAAGACTGAAATGGGCCTAGCTAAGGAGGTTCTGCAGGAGTGTGCCATTCAGGTGACGAGGGGCCTCAAATAGAATGGAGCCTACCATTGCAGGTGACTTGAGGACCAAATCAATTGAGTGAGAAAAGTAAGAGACCCTACTTTCTGGGGGCCAATTGGAAAGACTGTGAGTTAACTGGTGGTGTCATATTTGTGTGGGGAATAATAAGAATTCGTGTAATCAGTCTTTCTTGTAACTGCCGTTCCATGTATAATTTGTAGTTTGTGATGATCGTAATTTGGTTGTTAATTCATGTTTAATTTATGTGGATTCTGATTCATGTTGAAGTAAACGATACAAAGAGTAGAATCTTGTTGATAATTTCTTCATTTGGAGGTCATTCAGTAAATTCAGTTCTTTTGATTTATGGTTCCCTCACTGGGATTGTATCATAATCTATATCCTCCCTTACTAATGTTGTAACTGCAGCTTTAATCAATAAGACTACACCTCCTCATCTTACAGCTTGTCTGTTCTTTATAAAGATCTAATAAACAGTTACTATCGAAACAATAAGGTCAGAGTGATAGTCAGAGAGAAGAGGAAGTTTAGTTCCTTCCCCAGAAGTGAAACAACTGCTTACAGTTTGACCTAGGTTCATCTTGTAAACATTTATTTCTCTAGTTCCTCCCTGTGTTTAACTTTTTTTTCCTACGCTGTTTAATGCAGGGCATCGAGGATAAAAGATAAATGAGAAAACATCCAAATTCCTTTGTTGGGTCAGTGTATTTGAATATTAATATAACAGGCTTTGAGATTCTTACTAAAGCAGCTACCCTATTGGCAGAATGGGCCAATTTCTTTTGGAAGTACAAGATGTTGAAGTCTTTGATATTGATTCCTATTCCCTCTCTCCAGCACCTTTATTGCTTCTGTCTTCTGTGGAAATAAGAGTCAGAGTTACAACGGCCCCAACATTTAAATTGAGATGGGGAGGGAGTGCAGGAGGAACCTGGCAAACTGGAGACAGGGAGGCCTTGTCAAATTTAACACAGGCTCTCATTAGAAATTTACTCCAGTTCCCTGCCTGGCACTCAAGCAATTGGATGGCCGGAGGGAATGGGAGTTCAGGGCTTTGGGAATGGGAGACTGCCAATTGTGGGAGGGAGGGAGGGAGGGAATGAGATTGGGGCTGTTTGGAAATGATGGGAGATTATAGATCATGGTTGGAGTAGAGAAGGGCCATGATCGGCAGAGGAGAAGCCCAAATGCTTCAGTGGCGGGCCTGGGAGGTGCAACCCAGCTCCTCCTGGCCCACAAGGTGTTCTGGAAAATGCACTCGTCTGTGTGGCGAGTGAACAGGTCTCATCTCCGAGTGAGGCAATGCTGGGCTTCCTGAGCCTTGGGGAACCCCCACAGCAAATGTTAAATTTAAATGGGCTCCTAATTACACAATGAGAACCTGACTTAATGCTCACAAAATGACCCTCCTGATGGAGGGTCTCTTGCAGAGACAAAACCCGCTGGTGCTAAATTTGCAACAGGCACCATGGCAGAAGGGAGAGGCATTCCCCATTTTTATATTTTTAACCCACTACCCCCTGACATCCACCGTGAGATAGGATGGGATGGAGGGGCAGGGTTGGTCAATATTGAGGTCAATGAGATTCCTGTTTTCCACTTTATCCTGCCGGCTAGGCTAATGTTGGGGCCTCCTTAGAGTATGAACCACAAAGAAGAGAAACCATTTCTGATCTTTGATTGTAAGCGCAGAGCACAAGCGATCCTTGGGTTTAGGACACCCCTTCCAGCATAAGCTGAGAAACTCAGGAACATGAAGAGGCAATTCAGCCCCTCAGGCCTGTACTAGACTAGCAGATGACGCACAGCGTTCCCAGTGGTTGGAGTGACAGATTTCCCATTACCCTCAGTGCGAAGACATGCTTCCTGATTTCACTTCTAAATGGCCTAGATTTGGTTCCCAGGGTTTGACCTGCCTCTCCCTCACAGTGGCCTGTCCTTTTTTGGGAATTATGTGCAATCTTTTCTCGCACGGCAGCAGCAAGTTGTTGTCAGTCAAAGGCTGTCAGCTGTGACAGGTGTAGAAGAATTCTCACCACCCCTCTTACAGAATGCTCACTGAGGCCATTAGACTTCAATCGGCATGCAGGCATTGCAGGAATGTATCTGTTCAATTGAATCAACTATTACCATGCACAAATCATTTTGTGCACACAGTACTTGCCATAGGTCTATGAATGCATGTTCGAAACGTAATAAATAAATGATGGCTAGCAGACATCACACTTACCTTTACTGATCTCATAGCATTATCTCACATTGTCAGCTGTGGCTCAGTTGGTAGCATGCTGGCCTTTGAATGACAAGCTCTGGGTTCAGGTCCCAGTTGAGCTGCTGCACCAGGGGTGTTATCTTTTGGGTGAAATGTTGAACGGAAGCCCTGTCTGCTCTTTCAGGTGGATGGAAAATATCACATGGCACTACTTCAAAGAGGTAGATTGAATGGGGGTTACAAATTAGGGTAAAATCAGACATTACAAGAGGCATCCTGCTTATATGTTGTGCAGTTCTTAACCACAAAAACCAATTCAAGACATTAGTCTGATCCCAAAGAACAAAGAACCTTGGAAGTGAGATATGTGTCTGCTTTGTGATTGTAGGTGGAACCATCTGTTGATGTAACTTGTGAGCTCATGAGTTAAACTTGCAGTTTTGTCTGAATGTCTGGGCTGAATGACACACATGTGCGTTTATTCATATGTTAATTCATTGGCAGTCTGAGACTTCCACTTAGATCGCAGTACGTGTTGGGTTAGGTGACCAGGTAGCTGATGTGTGCAATTAGATGTTGTTTAGCTAAATTGGAATCAGAATTTGAATAGTTACAGATTAAGGGCAGAATTTTTAGCTTGGCAGGCGGGCGTGCGCCTGACCTGCTCGAGCTTTGAGTAAAGCGCGTTGACATTGGCCGAGTGTGCTGACGTCAACGCACACCCCCACGATATTTTGCTTGACAGGTGCACGTTGGAGACGGAGGCGCGCCCGCCATTAATTAAGTGGCCAGTTAAGGCACTTGAGACACCAATTGTATCAGAATTTACGTAGCCCGTGCGATTTTCAGGCTGTCGCATGGGCAAAACGGGCAGGCGGGCAGGCCACAATTATCAAAACCTCATCCACAGGTGGGACAAGAGGGGTCAGTGGCCTTGTCAAAGCGATTAGTGAGGAGTTCAGGTTATCACTTGCTGCTGGTTGTTTCTGTGAACAGGACAGCTTCATCTCGCTTCAGAGCTGCATTCAAAGATGTTAGAGGCTTCAGTTCGGGACTCAGTGTTGTCTTCCAGGCCCCTGGAGGATTCACACTGTGTGGGGCCTTCCAGGTATCAGACAGCCTTCCCTTACCCTGGTAATGGGGATTGTGGTCTCCGCTGGAGGCACCTCCTCTGAGGAGGAAGAGAGGGGCAGAAGGGAGAGGAGGTCCCAATGCAGCTTCCAGGGGAGACACATGTGGGAGGACAGGTGCAGGTACAAGGGGCGCAGGGCCAGCAGGAAGGCCAAGGTGGAAGGGGCCTGCAGAAGATGCCAATATCCTGCTGCCAGGGTTTACAGGCGGCGAAGCAGCTACCTCAATATGTCCGAGGTGCAGTGCCGAAGGAGGCTTTGTCTCTCAAGGGAGACAGTGACCTCCACCTGTCAGAGGATCGGCCCTGAGATCAGCTCCAACTGTCAGTATAGCTCCAATATGCCAGTGGCATATCTAAAAATGAGGTGTCAACCTGGTGAAGCTATAACACAGGACTACTTGCATGCCAAACAGCATAAACAGCAAGTGATAGACAGGGCTAAGCGATCCCACAACCAACGGATCAGATCTAAGCTCTGCAGTCCTGCCACATCCAGTCGTGAATGGTGGTGGACAATTAAACAACTCACTGGAGGAGGAGGCTCCATGAATATCCCCATCCTCAATGATGGGGGAGCCCAGCACATCAGTGCAAAAATAAGGCTGAAGCATTTGCTACAATCTTCAGCCAAAGGTGCTGAGTGAATGATCTATCTCGGCCTCCCCTGGAGGTCCCCAGCATCACAGATGCCAGTCTTCAGCTAATTCGATTCACTCCACGTGATATCAAGAAATGGCTGAAGGCACTGGATACTGCAAAGGCTATGGGCGCTGACAATATTCTGGCAATAGTATTGAAGACTTGTGCTCCAGAATGTTCCGCGCCCCTAGCCAAGCTGTTCCAGTACAGCTACAATACTGGCATCCACCCGGCAATGTGGAAAATTGCCCAGGTATATCCTGTACACAAAAAGCAAGACAAATCCGACCCAGCCAATTACTGCCCCATCAGTCTACTCTTGATCATCAGTAAAGTAATGGAAGGGGTCATCAACAGTGCTATTAAGTGGCACTTGCTTAGCAATAACCTGCTTACTGACGCCCAGTTTGGGTTTTGCCAGGGCCACTCAGCTCCTGACCTTATTACAGCCTTGGCTCAAACATGGACAAAAGAGCTGAACTCCCGAGGTGAGTCCCGAGAGTGACTGCCCTTGGCATCAAGGCAGCATTTGACCGAGTGTGGCATCAAGGAGCCCTAGCAAAACTGGAATCATTGGGAATCAGGGGGAAAACTCTGCACTGGTTGGGGCCATACTTAGCACAAAGGAAGATGGTTGTGGTTGTTGGAGATCAGTCATCTCAGTTCCAGGACATCACTGCAGGAGTTCCTCAGGGTAGTGTCCTCGGCCCAACCATCTTCAGCTGCTTCATCAATGACCTTCCTTCCATCATAAGGTCAGAAGTGGGGATGTTCGCTGATGATTGCACAATGTTCAGCACCATTCGCAATCCCTCAGATACTGAAGCAGTCTATGTCCAAATGCAGTGTGACCTGCACAATATCCAGGCTTGGGCTGACAAGTGGCAAGTAACACTCGCATCACACAAGTGTCAGGCAATCTTCAATAAGAGAGAATCCAACCATCTCCCCATGACGTTCAATGGCATTACCATCACTGAATCCCCCACTATCAACATCCTGGGGGTTATCATTGACCAGAAACTGAACTGGACGAGCAACACGTCCGTGTCCTTTGGTGGCAGGCTTCCAAGGGCTGCCAAGGCTACATTTGAATTGGCCACCGGGTCGCCATTGGAGCCGGTGAACATCTCGCCCCCGCCCCAGCCCGCCCCTTCGCGCTCATTCCAAGGCCGCATATCATGCTGGGCGGGCCTCAACTGGTCTGCCCGGGTAAAATTGCAGAGCGCTGCTGATCGCGGGCGGTAGTCGGCTTCCCGGCTGCCCCCTGCCAGTCCTGCACGCCAAGGGTAAAATTCTGCCCTGAGTGACTGTTTAAGTTTGTGAAAGGCACAAAAATCTCAAGGACGTACGCTTTGCCAAAGAAAATTGTGAAAATGGTCGGAATTGTATGGAGCACCTTATGCAAATGATCATGAATCAAATTTGAATGCCATGAAAATGTAATGCTGTTTACAAAACAGTACATTTTGCAAATGTAGCAAAAGGACCAGATTAATGCTAATGTACAAGCAAAATATCACATTCTAAAATAACAGCCTGCAGCAAAAGAGGCTGCAAGCACGGCTTTGGAAACAGAAGAAGCCTGTTTACTTGTAGGAGACTTCCTGGAACTGCTTACTGACTGGCTCTCATCCAAGGCTCCAACAGACACACACAGTGCAACTCCAAAGGACTTAACTCTACAAAACACTGCAAGGCTCATTTGGAGGTTTTACTGCTGGGATCATGTGAAAAATCTGCAAAACAATACCCATGCTAAATGCAGTCCAGGCATACTGAGAAACCATAGCTTAACATGTGATACCCATTGTTGCAGGGTGGTTTAGTTGTGCGATTAATGATAAAGTTTCCACCCAAGAAGTGTCTGCTGATCAATTTTAAGTTTATTTACAATATACTCAGCAGCAACTACATGTGTACTTTCAACTCCAACTCCATCTCTACACTAACCGCTGAGGCAGCCCGTGCTACTCTCCTATTGGTTACTACAGATCATGTGATCTTGCGCTAACAAGTATTATTCTTAAAGGCACATTATACACTAAATAAAACCATAATTACGACATTCCTCCCCCTTTAACTCGGCCGTACATATTATATTTACAAGTACATATTTTTCAAGACAACATGATATTTACAGTGGGTAAGGGATTTACAAGTTCAGTCTTTCAGGTGGTTTCCTGGTACATGTGGAACGTCGCAGCTCCACAACTTCAGATTCTTTATCAGGAACCCCCTTTTCCGGAATTACCTGAACATCAGGTGCTTCGGTGGGCACTTGCAGTCCTGGATCCTCAACTCTTACAGGAAAATCAGACGTGTCCGTCCTGGGTTGAGTATCCTCAATAGGAAATGCAGACCCGGTCATTGGTGGAACCAAATCTTGGTGATTTGTCTCTCTCTTCCTTAAATGGTCCACATGTTTATGGATGATCCGGCCTTCCAACTCCACATGGTAAGATAGAGGTCCAGTCACCCCACTTATCCAGTAACCACTTTGGTCCTTCCCCAAAGTTTTTCATGTATACCGTCTCTCCCACAGTAAATTTCCTCTCGTGACTATGCCAGTCGTGTCTAGTTTTCTGGCTTCCCTGACTCCTTTTCACCTTGCCCTTTAAATTCAGCATTATTAAGCTCAATCTCACCCTGAGACGGTGTTTCAACAATAACTCCGCATGTGTGACACCTGTTGTTGTGTGAGAGGTGGTCCTGTAATGAAAAAGAAAGTGTGCTAGCTTGGTTACCAATGAATCACCAGTTAGCTTTTTCATGCCTGCCTTGAACATTTGAGCCGCCCTTTCAGCCAGTCTGTTTGAGGAAGAGTGGTGCAGTGCAGTTTTCACATGAATGATACCGCTGAGGCTGATAAACCATTAAAACTCAGCGCTCGTAAATGCCGTGCAGTTATCAGAAACAACTACTTCTGGTAGTCCGTGAATGGAAAAACTCTGACTTAGTTTCTCAATTGTAACGGCCGACGTTGGTGACTTCACCTCATGTACGTCCAACCATTTTGAATGGGCATCGACAATGAGCAGAAACATTGTTCCCAGGAAAGGTCCAGCATAGTCAATGTGTAACCGCACCCAGGGTCTACCTGGCCACTCCCATAGGTGTAATGGAGCTGTCACTGGCAACTTTTGGAGTTACTGACATTGCACACAGTGCTTTACTAAACTCTCTATTTCACCATCCATCCCAGGCCACCATAGATAGCTGCATGCTATGGTCTTCATTCGGGAAATTCCTGGATGTGCACTGTGTAGTTCAATTAAAAGTGGCTCCCTTCCCTTTGGAGGAACTAACACTCGTGCTCCCCAGAATAAGATGCCATCCTGACTGGTTATTTCGTGTTGTCTGTTGAAGTGCGGTTTCATTTAGTCAGATACGGATTCCTGTGACCAACCATGTAGCACTTGTTCTCGTACCTGAGGTAGGACTGGGTCCCAACTTGTCCAGTCTCTGACCTGTCGAGCACATACCGACGAGGAATCTAAGAAATTTAACAATAAAACAAGTTCCTGTGGAACTGGGACGTGCTCATCATTTTCTTGTAAAGGCAAACGACCCAGGACATCGACGTTTGCGATTTGATTGCCAGGCCTATGTACGAAAGTGTATTCGTAGGCTGCCAGAATTAAAGCCCATCATTGTATTCTTGCTGAGGCTATGGGTGGTATAGCCTTGTCCTCACTAAACAATCCTAGCAATGGTTTGTGGTCTGAAACGATTGTAAAATGACAGCCGTGTACATTCTGGTGAAATTTCTTGACATCAAAGATGATGGACAGGCCTTTTTCTATCTGTGAGTATCCCTTTTCCGCTGTGGTGAGCATTCCTGATATGTAACCTATTGGCCGTTCCGTGCTATTGTCCATCCGATGAGAGAGCACTGCTCCCACCCCATAGGGAGATGCGTCACATGTCAGCACCAATTCTTTCGTCTGGTCGTAATGCACTAATAGATTGGACGAGTGCAACAATTGTTCTACCTTTATGAAAGCTTCTTTCTGGGGCGCCTCCCAAGACCAGCGTTGGTTATTCTTGAGTAGAGAATGCAGGGGGGCCAGCACTGTAGACAAATTGGGTAAGAACCACCCAAAATAGTTGATCGTTCCCAGGAATGACTTGAGCTCTGAGGCGTTCTTTGGCACAGGTGTCTCTCTTATGGCTCTCACTTTCTCCTCAACTGGGTGGAAGCCCTGTGAATCTACCCAGTGACCCAAACAGAAATGCAGACTGGGTGACTGCTTTGCAGAACACCTTCGGTCTGTCCGCAAGCATTACCCAGACCTCCCTGTCGCTTGCCATTTCAACACTCCACCCTGTTCTCATGCCCACATGTCCGTCCTTGGCCTGCTGCATTGTTCCAGTGAAGCTCAACGCAAACTGGAGGAACAGCACCTCATCTTCCGACTAGGCACTTTACAGCCTTCCGGATTGAATATTGAGTTCAACAATTTTAGATCATGAACCCTTTCCTCAATCCCCACCCCCTTTCCGATTCCTCCCCCCTTTTTTTTCCAATAATTTATATAGATTTTTCTTTTCCCACCTATTTCCATTATTTTTAAATGTATTTCTATCCATTGTTTTATCTCCACCTTTTAGCCTATTTCGAACCCTTCCCCCCACCCCACCCCCACTAGGACTATCTGTACCTTGCTTGTCCTGCTTTCCACCCTTAATTAGCACATTCCTTAGATAATATCACCACCTTCAACACCTCTTTGTCCTTCTGTCCGTGACATCTTTTGGTTATCTCCACCTATCACTGGCCCTCTATCCAGCTCTACTTGTCCCACCCTCCCCTTAAACCAGCTTATATTTCACCTCTCTTCTATTTTTACTTAGTTCTGTTGAAGAGTCATGCGAACTCGAAACGTTAACTGTGTTCCTCTCCGCAGATGCTGCCAGACCTGCTGAGTTTTTCCAGGTATTTTTGTTTTTGTTTTGGATTTCCAGCATCTGCAATTTTTTGATTTTAGATTACCTCCCTCGCTTGGAACGTGAGCTTTTCTTTTTTTTAGCACAGATCTTAATGTCGGCCTTCTTTTTGACTTCACTATTGGCCAGACTTCTCTCAGTTGCAAATCCAACTTGTCTTAGTTCGGTCGTTGAGCTACCCATGATTTAATTATCTGCTCGCATCTTGGGAAGTTCTATGACTTTTCCTGCCAAGGCCTCTTTGGCATCATTTAGCTGAGTTTTCAGCTCTTTGCTAGACAGCTAGCTTCACTGAGCTTATCCGAACTCCTGTCTCCTGGCTGTATCCAGCTATACACAACTCCCAGGGCTTCTTGTGAGACTTCTCCGATTACCAGGACTTCTCCTGAGCCCTCTTTAAGTTCCTTCTGCTGTGTTTCCATTCTATTGTTTGAGACAGACTTCATGTCTTCATATTGCTGAATGGTGACACTCCCTTTTACATTTGATCTTGAAGGACAATCAACTGTTCTTTCAGCTGTTTAAGTTCTTGTTGCCCTCCAACTGGGGTCTCCTGTTGCCCTTGGTGGAGTTGCCCTCTCTTTGGGGTCTCTTGATCCCTTTGGCAAAATTGCCCTCTCTCTGGGGTTTCCTGTTGCTCTTGGTGGAGTTGCCCTCTCTCTGGGGTCTCTTATTGCCTTCCACAGAGTTGTCCTCTCTCTAGAGGCTATTATACCCTTCCCTCTGGGGTTTCTTGTCTTGTGAAGGGTTGCCCTCTCTCTGGGGTCTCTTGTTGCCTTTGGCAGAGTTGCTCTCTCTCTGGGGTCTCTTGTTGCCTTTGGCAGAGTTGCCCTCTCTCTGGGGTCTCTTGTTGCCTTTGGCAGAGATGCTCTCTCTCTGGGGTCTCTTGTTGCCTTTGGCAGAGATGCTCTCTCTCTGGGGTCTCTTGTTGCCTTTGGCAGAGTTGCCCTCTCTCTGGGGTCTCTTGTTGCCTTTGGCAGATGCTCTCTCTCTGGGGTCTCTTGTTGCCTTTGGCAGAGTTGCCCTCTCTCTGGGGTCTCTTGTTGCCTTTGGCAGAGTTGCCCTCTATCTGGGGTCTCTTGTTGCCTTTGGCAGAGTTGCCCTCTCTCTGGGGCCTCTTCTAATTTTCTGTCAAAAGCCATTTTTCTTGTATTTACCGCTTTAACTGTATTGCTGCTTTAAGAGCAGTCAGTTTTTTTTAACCCAGGCTGTCTCTGAAGCTGTCGGCTTTTCTGTGCTGTGTTTCCCGTGCTTTTTGAGTTTTGGTGGGACCCCCGTGTTTGTGGGCCTTCTTCTCTTCTAACTTTGTAAAACTTCGTTCCTGTTCAGAAAAAAACACAGCAGCGATTTCTTCTCTCTCTTCTGAGCCATTCTGCAGGATTTTTTCTTTTTTTTAATGTTTTGTTCACCTGTTTTATGGATTCTCATTCAGGGGTCTTGTATTTTGTTTTTTTTTAAATGTTAGGAGTGCTCCAGGAGATTTCTCAGCCATTTGGATCGGGGACAATTTTTTCTTTAACAATGACAGCATACCTGGTGAGTATATTTTCCTTTCTTTTTAATTATCTCAGATACTCAGAGTCGCAGGGCAAGGGACAGTACTGGATCTGATTTATCCTCCTTGCCAGTTTGTTACAGGGTGGCCAAGTTGTACAATCAGCAATAGAGTTGATCAGCAGACACTTCTTGAGTGCAAGCTTTAAGTTTATTCACAATACACTCAGCAGCAATTACACATGTGCTTTCAACTCCAACTCTATCTCTACACTGACTGTGGAGGAAGCCCGCACTACTCTCCTGTTGGTTGCTACAGATCATGTGATCTTGCCTAACACGTATTATTCTTAAAGGTACATTGCACACTAAATAAAACCATAATTACTACACCCATGTTGAAACTTCCTTGGATTTTGATCTACTATAAGGGTAACAAGTTGGCACTGATTTAACGTATCTTTCAGAGGGCATCTGATTTTCTTTCCCAGTGCAGCTCTGCCAATCACATTTGTGATTTTGGACATGTCTTTTACCCTTTACTATGCTTGTAGCATTATTCATGTATAGGTCACTGACCACTCAGCCCATTATTGTCACTAGTATCTTACACCTGCTAAAGGTCCTACAAATCAAAGCCCTGCTTCTACTTCACCACCACCTCTCTCTCTCTCGAGCCCTCCACTGTTGTTAAGTTATCAGACTGCTTGAGTGCCATCCAGTATTGGATGAGCAGAAATTTAAAAAACAAAATATTGGGAAGACTGGAGCCATTGGCATTGGCCCAGTAACAAACTCCTTTCCCTATCTACTGAACCATCCCTCTCCCAGGCAAATCTCTGAGGCTAAGCCACTGTTCAAAACCTTGGTGTTATACTGGATCCTGAGATGGGCTTTCAACCGCATATCCATGCCATCACTAAGACCGTATGTTTCCACCTGCATAGCAACACCTGACTCTGTTCCTGCCTCAGCTCAGCTCCTGCTGAAACCCTCATCCATGCCTTTGTTACCTCTTGACTTGACTATTCCAATACACTGCTTGCCAGCCTCCCATGCTCTACCTTCCATAAACCTGAGGTCATCCAAACCTTTGCTGCTCGTGTCCTTCCTCGTATCCAATTCACACATCACTTCCGTACTCACTGACCTACATTGGCAGCTATTGCGTAAGCAACACTCAATTTTAAAATTCTCACCCTTGTTTTCAAAGCCCTCCATGGCCTTGGCCCTTCCGATCTCTGTAAATTCCTCCAGCCCCACAACCCTCAGATATCTAATGCTGTCACAATCATGCGAGGAGGGGTAAAAATGACTCCCCAATTCCACCACTCCAGGTCTGACCGTAACAGAGTTCTTTTAGTGAATTTAGAGAGGATGTGCTTTGCAAAACTGTAGGAGACCCACTATTTATGCTTTCAGATTGTAAGGAACTAGGTTTTCTTAGACTAAACAAAGAAAGAGATAAGCTTATTGAAATTATTTCCTGAATTTAAAAAAGACTAGGGGTGGAATTGTCCGTGCCCGCTGGCGTCAGGCATTCTCAGTGGTGTGAGCCGACAATATGGCAAGAAGGCCAGAACTTGGTTTCACAACATCGTGAAATCAGTTTGCGATCATCCACTCAGCCCATTGATGACGGGCCTTGTTTCCTACCATCTAATGTTGGGACCATTGTAAAACATCTGCATGTCATTATGAGGCCAGCCTGCTGGATCATCCAAGCATGTTGGCATGATTGCAGGCCGACGTGTTTCACAACAGCATATAGAAGGTGTGCACATGGCAGGCTGCACTTTGAGGGGAACTCGAAGGTGAGTACACAGTAACGTTGTGGAGCGCTCGCCCGGGTCGCCTGTTGGACTTCAAGGTTGAGGTGAGTTAGAGGCATGGGGGCAAGGGCTGCCCTGCGGCTGAGGCAACTTAGTGGGGGGAGGGCAAAGGCTGCCCTGCAGTTGAAGGTAGTGCACAAGCACTTGTAGGGTGGAGGGGATTAAGTGACCATTCCTCTGCAGCTGCGACAGTTCAGACGCAGCCACATTGACATGCGTGGAGCCGTGTCTCTAGCTTATCTGTCCGCTCAAGCAACACAGAGGCATGAAAGTGCCACCAAATGGTTTTCACTCCTTGGGCACAGACTGCAAAATAATGAGGTTTATAGTGTACGACTGGGCACGTTGTACAATCTCCTTACCAAAGCTGGTCATGGAGCAGTCACTGGTGGAAGCGCTCACAGCCCCTTGCAATGTTATCATCCCGGTTTGGACCAGTATCCTTCATGGTTCAGCAGCGTGTGTGGGAGCCCCAGCCACCCTTTTCTTTCTGAGGGCACTGCTCCTCCCTCTGTGCAGCCAGGCACTTCTGTCGCTCTCTTCTTCATCATCTTTGCTCTCTGTATGCCATGAGACATACAGCTAGGTCACCAGGCTCCATGCTCCTGATGCAGTCCTCCTGCGGGATGAAAGAGAGAGAGGCATGGGTTAGCATGTGTGTACTACGAACCTCTCTTGGTTAGGTCTGAGGGCCCCTTAACACATCCTGGAGAGTATTGGCCACCAAATGGATGGCCAGAGTTTAGTGCTGTATGGCTGCCCGAAACCCCACCCACCCCTTCCCCACTCCACCCGACCGATTGGCAGAAGCTTTGCCCACTGGATTGCAGGCTGTGCTCTCAGCTCAGGCACAGGCATTCCCCTAACCCGCACTGCAAGGCTGCACTGTTAGCTTGAACCATGGGGGAGACTGGTTCAAACCTGAATGCTGACATTGCCAGGGACTGTGAGCACCTCCACCAGTGACTGCTCCATGGCCAGATTTAGCAAGGAGGTCGTACACCGTGCCCAGTCATCCAGCTGCTCTGCAGCCCACTAAAACGCTCATTGGTTTGCAGTCTGTGCCCGAGGGGTGAAAAGCTCTGGAGTATTTTGTGACACTTTCATGCCTCTACGTTTCTTGAGTGGGCAGGTAAGCTAGAGGTCCATCTCCACACATGTCAATGTGGCTGCGTCTGAACTGTCTCAGCTGCAGGGCAATGGTCACTTTATACAAGGTTTCCTTAATATGCGGCTGCTTCCCTCCCCCTGCACCGCGCATGCTTTTTCACTATCTTCAACTGCAGGGCAGCTCTTGCCCCTGGTCCCATGTTGCCTCAGCCGCAGGGCAGCTCTTGCCCCCATGCCTCCAACATACCTCAACCTTGAAGTCCAACAGGCAAAGTTCAACAGCAGCTGAAGATGGTTGGGTCTGAGGAACTCCTGCAGTGATGTCCTGGAGCTGAGATGACTGCCCTCCAACAAACATAACCATCTTCCTTTGCGCTATGACTCCAACCAGCGGAGAGTTTTCCCCTAATTCCCATTGACTCCAGTTTTACTAGGGTTCCTTGATGCCACACTCGGTCAAATGCTGCCTTGATGTCAAGGGCAGTCACCCTCACCTCACCTCGGGAGTTCAGCTCTTTTGTCCATGTTTGAACCAAGGCTGTAATGAGGCCAGGAGTTGAGTGGCCCTGGCGGAACCCAAATTGGGCGTCAGTGAGCAGGTTATTGCTAAGCAAGTGCAGCTTGATAGCACTGTTGATGATCCCTTCCATTACTTTACTGATGATGGAGAGTAGACTGATGGGGCGGTAATTGGCTGGGTTGGATAAATCTGACTGTGAATGATGGATAGAACATACCTGGGCAATTTTCTACATTGTTGGGAAATGCCAGTGTTGTAGCTATTTTTCTTGTGAAGCAGCTTGGTACATTTCACTACATGAAAGTAGCCTTATAAATACAAGTGGATCTTTTGTTGTCATCAGCAAATTTCTGTATCATACTTTCTATGATCAAGCTGAAATCATGAAATATATTCAATTCATATATCAGTACTGATGCCTGGATATTCCATTACCAAGCTTTCTCTGAGTTAAGTAACACTCATTGACCCTAACCCTTTGATTTATGTCCATCACCCGACTTTCTATCCAGACTGCTCCAATATCTTTTACAATTTCTCATACCCCTGAATGTTATTACAAGCTTTATGTGAAACATCTTATCAAGCTCTGTCTGAAACTCCATTTGCACTACATCTATTGCCTTCCCTTCATCGTCCAACTCAATCACTTATTTTAAAAAAAATCTCTTCTTACATTTGTTCAGTAGAACTTACCTTTCGCAAATCCATGCTGGTTGTCCATGAATAGCCCATGAATTTCTGAATGCCTACTTACTTGATTTTAAATGAAGGATTCCACAGTTTGCTCACAACTGGAGTTGCACTAACTGGTTTACCCAATTCTCCCTTATTACCTTCCTGAACAGAGGTTTTCTGCCAGTCCCTTGTCCAATTTGAACATTTAAGGCGATTCAAAAATTGTGGCCAGCGCCTCTGCTCTCTGCTCTCTGACTTCCTTTAACAGGCACATCAATGCCCATGGACTTGACCAGCTAATTTACACTAATTGTTTCAGAGACAATTTCTTTTCCCTAGCTTTCTCTAACAATTGTTCCAAATCTTCCTCTGGTACACCTACATCCTCACTTCCACTCTTACCTGTAAATTCTGATGCGGAGGGTTCAATTTTTACCACAGGCGTGAGAAACGGGAGATTTTTTTTTGGGGTCAGAATCCTGGCTCAGGTGGGAAACTGATTAAAGTTCATACTTTTATGTAGATAAGCCCTTAAACTGGTCTGGAGACTGTTGGGTTTCCTGTCCACTTAGAGCCAGTGGACATGGGAACAGAGATGGGTCAACATGAAGGGTGGGACTGATTTAGACAGCCCACATCAGCGACCACTGAGGTTACTGGTGGTGCTAAGGGGGAAACCTGCTGATTGTGCCAAAGTGTTTAGAGGAGAGTGAGATGTCACAAGGAACCTGGAGGTCTAGAACTCACATATAAGAAACATATAAGATGCTGAGGGGTCTTGACAGGACCGATGTAGAGAGGATGTTTCCTCTTGTGGGAGAATCTAGCACTAGGGGCCAACTGTTTTAGAATTTAGGACAGAGATGAGAAGAAATTTTTTCTGTCAGAGAGTCATGAGTCTTTGGAATTCTCTTCCTCAAAAGGCAGTGGAAGAAGAGTCTTCGAATATTCTTAAGGTAGAGCTAGATAGATTCTTGATAAGCAAGGGGGGGTGAAAGGTTATCGAGGGTAGGCGAGAATGTGGAGTTGAGGTAACAATCAGATCAGCCATGATCTTATTGAATGGCGGAGCAGGCTCGCAGGGCCGAGTGGTCTACTCCTGCTCCTAATTTGTATGTTTGTATGTAGGGCAGCCCCTCACTTCATTGATGCCGACCTACATCTAATGTTGGAGACCATGAACAAGGGCTGGGAGGTCCTCTTCCCAGCGGGTGGCAGAAAGAGGCCACCTCGTGTGTAGCAGGGGCATTTCTCTGTTCAGTGTCATTTCCCTCTGCCTCCCATTCCTCCTCCTCTCTATCCTTCTCCTGCTCCTGCCCCGTTTAGCTGTCTCCTTCCAGGGCCTCACTGACCACACCTCTCTGGAGGGCTTGTTGTGAAGAACATAACAGACCACCGCAATGACCGAGATCTTGTGGGGGGCAGCTGGAGGGCACTACACAGCCAGTCCAGGCACCCTCAGAAGCCCGATGGCCTGCTTAATGGTTGTCCTCAGATTGCCTCTGTGCTTGGGCTCCAGTACAAGGGCGAGTAGCGATGTCTTCAAGGAATATCCCTTGTCCCTAGGATCCATTAACACTCTTCGGGGTTTGGAGTGAAGATCTGAGGCAGCCTGGAGGATGAAGGAGTGATGGCAGCTGCCAGGAAAGTGAGCACACACACAGGGAGGAAAGTCTTGTTGTGGTCACAGACAAGTTGGACATTGAGGGTTTGGAAGCCCTTCCTGTTGAGGGATCTCACTGGCCACTCGCTGGGTGCCTTGATGGCCACATGAATGTAATCAATGGCACCCTGCACCTGGAGTAATCCAGCAATGGTGGTGAACCCAATGCCCTCTGTCCCTGCAAGTCCATGTCTGTCATTGAAGAAAAGTGCAGTGCAGCTCTGGCAAAGAGGGCATCAGTGACCTATGAGATGCAGCGATGTGAAGCCGCTTGTGAGATGTCACTAAGATCCTCAGCTGAAGGAACCAGAAGCAAAGACGTTCAAGGCTACAGTGGCTTTGATAGCCAGGCAGGGCAAGCAGTACTGCACGGTGAGAGGTTTTTGGTATGAGGGCATGTGAGGGTCTGTGACCATTTGCCTGGATCGTCACGGTCTCCCATGGCACTGAGTCTCAGTCATCTCCAGGTAGCTCCGCCTTCAGTGGTAGATCCTGTGTTGAGGGTATGGCTTTCATTATCTGCCCCTCTTTGCTCTCCCATGCTCTCCTGCTGCTTGGGGCTGCTCCTTTCCTCCATAGGGTGTTGCCCCTCATCACCACTGGCTGCAAAATCTGACAGTCATGCCCCCCTGGTCTTCCTTCTGTCGAATGCATGGATGTGGTCTTCCAGTGGAAGATCGGGAAGGGGGGAGGATTCCAAAAAACTTTTTAAACTCCTCCCCCACAATGGCCACCTCTGTTAAATGGTCACAGCTGCAGTTGTAGTCCACCCTGTGAATGAGTACCCTCTCCAAAGTAGCCATCTAGCAGCTATGAGTAGTATAGGTCTTACCTTCACTAGAAAGTGTTCAGATAGTGCCTCCATCTTGAGGTGCTCTCTCTCTCTCTCACCTACTTTGGCAGCTCCCACCTCTGACGTTGGGGCTGCTGATCTCTCGGGGCTGCTGATCTCTCAGGGCTGGAGGACCCTCTGATTGACCCTTTAGCCTTGGGAACACCCCCGCCCCCACCCCCACCCCACCCCCCCATACCATCCAATTAGATGATAAGAATGCACTCTGGCCACTGATTGGCCAGCAGTTCAAAAATCGTACTGGGCCTCAGGCTCTGAAGTGATGCAGGGTCAGGGCCCGGAAATGCGCCCAACATTAGGGTCCCGACCCCAGAACAATAATTCAGCTCAATGGCTCTGGAACACACCCAGATGCAATCCACAATATGGAAACATGATTTCGGTTAAGATGTTTATTCTGATGTACGTCTCAAGAGTTTCCTGAACTGATTTTGTTCTCATCTAACACGTGGATAGTGCTGCATGATGCACATGCTGGGGAGTGAACTTTGAGTTGGTTGCAGTTCTGTGTTGGGGGCTTGTTTCAGTTGCAGGGTCAGAACCTGGGACTTGGGTTTCAGATCTGTCTGAAATCGTGTGGGGAAACTCTTGTGAATTTGGTTAGAAGTGTCAACCCCCAGCCCTCTCCTGATCTTAGCCAGTCAGTTGAACAACATACATCTCCAGAAAGAGGGAGGGCAGGGTGATTGGCGCTGCCAAGCCATTCAATGTGATGCTCATGCATCTTCCAGTGGTCACATCCAGACTGACACTAGGAAAAACTCTGGATGAGATTGGCTTCCTGACCCTTTCGATGCAGCTTACAAGGATCCAACATGAGGGGTGAGAAGATTAGTTCACTTAATGGCGTGAAGCCACACTTGTAAAAAAAAATGCACCAAATAAGGAAGAAAAGCCAAAACAAGCTTAAAAACATATTTTCCAGCATTGAGAGCTGGAAGCATTCTTAGCTTTGAGTCCTTTCAACACACTGTGTGAAAAGACAAAAATATTCTCATGGTTATTAACAGTTCCAGACGACAGGAAACCCACTGAAGTCTAATCAGATCCAGAAGACCAGCCTTCAGGAAGTTCTATAAATAGACGATGTATGACTCACAGCAATCCGCCCAATTTCACCTGTCCTCTCGCCTGGCTCACACACAACCTTATTACAGTCCTGAGTTCTGAGTTTGTGCGGTGCTCAATCTTCACCCACCTTGTTGAATAAACAGAAACCACAAATGGGCAGTTCTGTACAATAAAGACTGAACTGTACTGCAAGTTAAACCTTTAAAGGGCCACTGCCCTTCATGATTCATGATTTGTGATGAAATTATATTTATAAGATGGCTAAAACTGCTACGGAACATCACAACCTGTGTTTTACAGGAAGCAGGAAGCTGACGCTACAAATTATAATTTCTCTTGTTAATTAGTTAAAGGATTAAACAAAAAATGGTTTGACTACAGGAAGGTTTAAAGCAGCTGTGTTAAAGTGCAGGCTGAGGCATGGCAATGAAACCGAGCCACAGTTCTACTTCTCTGTATTGTAACTCTTCAAAAAAATGGTTTGCCAGAAAAATGTTCATGGTGAAAGTTTCCCTTTAAGGGAACTGTGAATCCAGCACACAGTCTAATTCTCCTGTAAGGCACGTTTCTTTTTTGCTGAATGCTCTGAATTCATAATTCTACATGATGAGCTGAAACCTTAAACACTGGGTGTGAGTGAATGGTTTCCATTGTGAATTTATAGCCCTAACTATCTTATTATTAGCAGGACTTTATTTTCTTTATGTCTCATCTGTGAGCTAACGTGAGGACATGAAAAAGGCTGATGTTTAATTGGTGGAAAATGGGCAAAGTGCCAGCAGTGACCCCTCCCTGCTCAACTCCCAGAGGAAATACACTGCAAACACGCTGTAAACTTACCAATAACACAGCCTGTGCCTGGGGGATAAAATACAACTCTGTCTCATGATTAGGCTAAAAATACCAGCCTTTATTATGTCACTTCTTTCTGATTGTTCCTTCCTCCCATCAGACGTACACCTACAGCCCACACCAAGCAGCAAGTCTACTTTTTATCCCTGGTGTAGCATTTTAATTCAGGACCCCAGTTCAACTGTCAGTGTCTATGGCTCTTTGGCCTCCTTCATTAGTGATAACCAATCACTAATTGGACCATTAGACCATGCAGTGTGTAGAATGCCTTTCATAACTTCAGGATGTTCCAAAGTGTTTTCCCAGCCGACGGGGTATTATTGGAGTTTAGTTACCATTGGGAGGTAGGGAATGTTGAACTAGAAGCATCGGGTTCGAGTCCCCACCGCAGGGCTTGGTAGCCAAGGAAGGTGCCCTTGACCTAGGTGGTAAAGGTCACGGGTTTGGAAGGTACTGTTGCAGGAGCCTTGGCGAGTTGCTGCAGTAAATCCCATAGATGGTATACACAGCTGCCACTGTGTGTCAGTGATGGAGGGACCAAATGTTTAAGGCAGTGGATCACAGAATCACACAGTGCATAAGAGGCCCTTCAGCCCATCGAGCCTGCACCGATACGTGAGAAACACCTGACCTACCTACCTAATCCCACTTATCAGCATTTGGCCCATAGCCTTGAATGTTATGACGTGCCAAGTGCTCATCCAGGTACTTTTTAAAGGTGCCTCCACCACCCTCCCAGGCAGCGCATTCCAGACCGTCACCACCCTCTGGGTAAAAAAGATTTTCCTCACATCCCCCCTAAACCTCCTGCCCCTCACCTTGAACTCGTGCCCCCTCGTGACTGACCCTTCAACTAAGGGGAACAGCTGCTCCCTATCCACCCTGTCCATGCCCCTCATAATCTTGGATGGGGTGCCAATCAAGTGGGCTGCTTTGTCCTGGGAAATGTCAAGCTTCTCGAGTGTTGTTGGAGCTGCGCTCATCCAGGCAAGTGGAGAGTATTCCATCACACTCCTGACTTGTGATTTGTTCTCTTCCTGACAGCATTGTGGGTGTGCCTATACACCACGTGGACTGCAGCAATTCAATAATGCGGCTCACCACCATCTTCTCAAGGGCAATTAGGGATGGGCAATAAATGCTGCCTTGGCAGCAATTCTTAATCCCATTAATTAATAAAATTTTTAAAAAACTAACTGGATATAAATGTTGGTTAATGGGGAGGAATCCCAAAGGTGCTGAAGCAAATTTGCTGGTAACTTCAGTCCCCTCAACTCACCTACCTTCTATAACTGAAGCTACTGGTCGGACATTGGCCATGCTGCCTTTGGTGAAATGATTGGTTTGTTAATTGACCTGCAGTGGGTCAGATACAAAGGTGACATGAGGGGCAGTCAAACCATAAGGCTCACTAATCTGAATAGCTAATGCTGTGGCCACACATTATTATCTGTGGACTCAGTAGCATTCTTCTCACTGAGTATGAAGGGAGCCAACAGTTCAGGTACAGTAGTATCCTGTCTGCCTGGTTATGTCGTGCCTTGTTTTGCTTTGCAAGGGGTCTCATTCGAAAGGTTGTGGATTCATCTGGTGTGAGCATCCTGTCACTTCTGCAAACACGAAGCTCAGATTTTCCATCTGGGATGTGGTGGCTTGTTGTTTCAGTCTGGTCTCTAGAGGTTTCATTCCACAGATGTACAAGTTTTACCTGAGGGAAGACTGTTGATTATAGAACGTGGAATCCCTCCCTTTTGGTTGGGCTCCCCATTTTCAGAACGGGAATTTTTCAGATTCAGACCGCGATGAAATTCTGGGACTCCATGTTACACCTCACCCAGGTATAAGGCGCTGTGAGGAGATATGTAGATGCTTATATTTTGTGAATACATTTTTGATTCACAAAGATTCATAACATATTCTTCCAGTCTTTGATGAATATTTTGTGATCATGCATTATGCAATTTATTTGCAACGTAGATCAAAGAAATGTACTATAGCCCCTCATCATTGATTTAATTTCAGATTTGGTGGCATAGTGGTAATGTCACTGGGTTAATAATCCCGAGCCCCAGCATAATGCTCTGGGGACATGGGTTCAAATCCCACCATTAGTGGAATTTGAAATTCAATTAATTATCAAAAAAAAAATGAAATGTAAGCCACTCTTACAATGAGTGACTGTGACACCATCATTGATTGCTGTTAGAAACCCATCTGGTTCATTAATGTCTTTTAGGGGAGGAAATCTGCCGTCCTTACCTGATCTGGCCTACATGCGACTCCAGACCCACAGCAATGTGGTTGACTCTTAACTGCCAATAAAAAGGCAATTAGGGAAGGGCAACAAATGCTGGCCTTGCCAGTAACACCATGGGACATGAAAGAATAAATTAAAAAAAAAATTCCTTGATCCATGATGTGCTAGTTACAGCCTTGAAATCATTGTTGGTGATAACCGATAAATACTCAACCCATTCGCACCAAGTTCCGTTCTAGAGGCTTGCGCGCTTGATCCAGTCTGAACACTCCACTGCGGTACTGAGGGAGCCCTGCACTGCCAGAGGTGCCAGTTTTCAGAAGAGATGTTAAACTGTGGCTACATCAGTCCTCTCGCAGAAGACCCCATGACACTGAAAGGCCGTGGAGTTCTCCCGGTGTCCTGGTCAATGTTTATCCCTCAACCAACATCAGCAAAACAGATTATCTGGGCATTACTATATTGCTGTTTTTGGAAGCATGCTCTGCACGGAATTGCTGCAGTGTTCCCTGCATTACAGCAATGGCCAAACTTCAAAAAGTACTTCAGTGGTTCTAAAGCACACTTTGGGATATCCTGAGGTTGCAAAAGGTGCTGTGGAAAGGCAAATCTTTCTTTTAGCATTCGCCTATCAGCTACTTTATCGGAGGCATTAAATTAGTTAAAATAAGTAGCGGACCAGGGATACGTGAGATAATCCTGTGTTCCCTGGGAGCATGGGTTTGAAATAGAGTTGCATCACTATAGCCCTGACTCTCCAGTCAGTGCTTTGCAGTGAGCCCAGTTCCCTGCCAAGAAGCCAGGCTTAGGGAACTCGGCTATTATGTGAATGCTTTGTGCACCCATCTGGTCCTGTCCCTCGCCAGCCACGGTTAAACTCCTGACTTTAAATGTAACTTGGGCCAGGATCTTACGTCCCCTCCCATCAGGATAGTACAGTCCTGCCGAACTGATTGGAGGTTTTAAATGGGTCGCCCGCGCCAGAGGGAGACACACTGCTGCGGCAGGGCCTTAAGACCCTGGCCAAGCTTTTAGAAGCATGATTAATTTACCTTGAACATAAAAACAATTAGCGCACCTTCCTTCATGACAAATTCATACCAGATCGATGTAAATTGTGTTAGATCATCACACACGTCCCTTTATTACGTTAGAATTCATTATGACCACAAAATGTTCAAAAGTTTTAAATGTTCAAATGTTCAAGTTTTAAAATTTTTGTACTCGGGCTGTGGGTTACATTGGCAAGGCTGTAATTATTGACCAATCCCTCGTGGTCCCCGAAAAAAGCTGCTGGTGGGTATTATCTTAGAACTACTGCTATCCATGTTGTTGACTGAGCTCCCATTAACATAGGGAATTCTAGGATATTGAGCCAGCAATATATGAGCGGCAATATATGCGCGGAAGGGGATGGCGTGTGGCTTGCAGATGATGGTGTTTCCCGGACATTGCTGCCCCTGTCCTTGATGGTCGTGCAGGACTTGAATATCTGGTGAAAATGTTTCGATTTGAGCGAGATGTTCCCAAGGAATCAGCTGGGGGTGATGCTGGCCATTGTGAAACAGGGTAATAAAGAAGAGGAAAGCCCCAGGCTTTCCAGGAAAGTTCCTGTTTCATGTTGACCAAGTGTCCCATGGGTGAGGCGACAGTAAGTTTTCAGCTGGTCCCTGAACCAATATGGAAAATGAAAATCATCCCATGTTCCCGCTGCTGATCCCTGTTTACTAATCCTGCTAAAAAGCAGCAATACACCGCCTGTATGTTTACAATCCCGTATTGCTGATGGAGTCGGAATTCTATTCCCTCAGGGCTGTGGAATTGGGCCCACCAATGATGCTCCCAACAGTTGAATGACCTTCTAACAACACTCTGTAGGCTTATACATGTAAAATCATTGGGCTACCTGTATTTGTGCCCCTGCATTAGCCAATGCCTATACAGGGCAGCAGAGATAAGATTTTCAGATGATACGCAGCATCATTATGCATTGATCTTTCACATTTTTTTTTGCCCCATTCATTACAAAAGAACACTGTGTACCTTTTCAAAGTACCACACCCAAGTAATTGATATCTCCTTGTAAACAAAACAATAAATCTTTGCCTAAGGAATTTTCTATGTAGATGCCCCTTTCGTTTCCATTTATAGCTGTGCAAAGGAATGGAAGAATGTTTTTATTTCCTCAGGTGAGCAGGTACTTGTTAAATTAACCTTTGCTTCAGGTTAAAGATCCAGCCACCTTGACGTGACCCAGCAGAGAACCCAAATATATCAGACTCAAGGTTGGCAGATTTGCATGCCCGGCGTCTGCAATCTTGACTTTGTGGAGTGTGCACACCATTATCAATGAGCTGGACTGGAATTTATGCTGAGGCTGCTGGAAACATTGTCCCTTACAGTCAAATCCACTGCTGATCTACTGGGGTGCTGCTGATCTGGAGGCTCCTGGACCTTCAGCACTTTATAAACCAGTTGTATATTGATAACTGCAGTTTTGCTGGAACTATACATAGCACAATTTGCCTTGCTAATGATAAAGTACTGAATTTATCCCAGTGATTCACCATCTAGCTGAAGTGCGCCACCTAATGGCACGGGATTTAATTTGGTGCAACAGTGTAAAGGGTAATGCTGGGGCTGCTGCTGTGTTTGGAAGACAAACTGGGAGATTAGAGAGAGAAAATGAGTGACTCGTCACATGAGTATCCCATCAGGAGGCTTTTCAAAAAAAAAACCTTATAAATAATGTTTTCTCCAAAACCAGTGTGACTGAGCAGGATGAGTAAATAACTCAGATTTGGGCTTCCCTTTTTTTGAGGCAAGTTTTTTTATTGTGGTTTTGATCTCTGCACGCACGTCTACTTTTGAAAAAGCAGGAGTGCTTCCATTTGCTTTTTGTTTAATTTCTCCTCCCCTCCCCCTGCTGATGTTGGGGCACGGTTTCAAGGGGCACAGTGGACTGCACCCAAGAGAAGCTAAGGGTGAAGTTTCACTTTGGCACATCTAGCTCAGTGCGAACACTCTTCTCTACAGTTTCCATGGAGACAAATGCTCCCAATGGGCACCATTCAGTGCCAGGATTGCCTCAGCGGAGTACAATTTATCCAGTGTGGGGGTGGGGAGGGCAGTTGCTCAAGGACCTGCTTGAGCCCCTTTGCACAAAAGGGTGAATTTTCCAGATGCTCTGCCCTAGTACAGTAGAGTATAATGGGTAACCTGGCACGCACATCTAATGATTTTCCTCCCACGGAGGCATGTACAAGTTTCCCCAATATGTGGCCCAAGAGGGTGTGTTTTACTGAACAGAAGAACAGTTGGAAGATTTATCCTTTAGAATCTGCTCTCATCCGCTTGCAGTAGAGGTCATTGGCTCAGGACTCTTTTTTGCTGTCCCTGCCTGTGATTTTATTCTGACCGATCTTTAGTGACCTTATTCCCATTTAGACTTTTCTTTTTTCACTTATCTAACTGTAGAGTATTTTACTGTGCTCTTTATGTTCCTTGTTTAATTTCATAGTTCCTCTTTGCCTTCCTATTTTTTATACTTCTTGTCTGAGTCTTCTCACATTCTCCCTTGTCATACTGACCCCTGCTGTCCATCTACCTCTTTCCTAACCATCAGTTTTTCCCTTCTGTCTTCATTCATCCATGGTATCTCATCAGTGTTTAGTTTGTTCTTAATTTTCATTTTATTTTTCCTGCACCCTGTTGAACACTGCTTTAAACATTTCCCATTGTTCTACATCGTTGTTCACCAATATTGATGGCTATTTTATTTCCCCAAGTTCTATTTGGAGTCCCTCAAAATCAGCTTTTCTCTAATCTATTACTGTGGTCTTTGTGAGGCATATGTCCTTCTCAAAAATTATCCTTGCTTTAGGTCATCATTGTATAACTGGTCCCCTATCTTTACTCTTATCTGCTCTGGCTCATTCACCACTATTAGGTCCCAAAGTGTATTCTCCCTTGTTGGGTTCCTTATGTAGTGGGTTTGAAAGGTGTCCTCTACAGATTGTACAAGCACCATTCCTTTGACCCTTTTATCTACCTTTATTTGTCAAATAAGTTTTGAGATATTTGAAACCGCACCCCCTCGCCCCCCTGCCACTTGAAGAATATTATTGTCAGGGCGGATTTGTCCCAGACTTGCATTCAGTGCGGTAGCGGGCGGGTAAAATGACGTTTTACCTGCCAGCCGTGATGACGGGTTTTCATACCGTGTCATCCCAAATTCTCCGCATTACTGATGCATTCCCGGGAAACACGCCGTATCGATGGCGGGCAGGCTCTTACTCGCCCGCCACACTGTCACCACCACTTCATCACGCCGGGCGCCATATTTAAAGTCCAGCTGCGCGCACACATCTCAGTGCTTCCAGCCCACAACTACTGCAGGGAAGATGCCCACGAAAGGCAAAGAGACTGCAGCCCCCAGGTTTAATGACGCGTCACTGGAATGCCATTTGGACACCGTGGAAGCCCGATGTGATGTCCTCTACGCCCACTCTGGCCGCAGGACGGGTAGCAGCGGCATCAATCCAGCATGGCAGGTGGTGGCAGCGGTGGTCAGTGCCAATGCTGCACAGGAGAGGTTAGCCATCCAATGCTGATAGAGGATGAATGATCTCATCCATGCAGCCAGGGTATGGCAACCATCTCATCACTCTAAACTCACACACTCACAAGGCCATCACACATTCACTGGCATCTCACTCACTGCCAGCTCAAGGGACATCACCGTTTACTCTCTCACACACGTAGCCTCACATGTCCATCTGGCCTCATCTCCTCTGGAGACTGCCTCCTCAACCCTCACCATCTTGAGGCCACTTGCACAGGTCAACATGTTCCCCCACGCACACCCTGGGTTACCCTCCTTCCCCAGCACAGCTCTCATCCTGCAGTCTCTTCCCTTGCCTGAGGCGACTTCTACCCCTTCCCTAAGCAAGCCCTAGCCCTGCAGCTGTTGAAGAGCCACCCATATATGGCTGATCTGGTAGCTAGAGACCTGCCCGTGAGCTTCCCTAAAAGTGATGTGGTGCTGTGTGTGAAGCCTGGCGCTGATGACTGCGAGTGCTGACTGAAGCAAGGTAGGCAAACAAACCTCAAAGTCCTGAGCAAAGTGTAGCCCCGCCAGGTGCATGTCACTTGTGTGGTGTTGTGAAACACATCGGCGTCTTTTCCTGCTGATGTGGGCGGACGATCCGGGGTGTGGGATGAGTCCGGTGGTCTGGCCTTATAATGATACACAGATGTATTTCAATGAGGTTCCCGATGTCCAATGGCGGGAAACACGGCCCGCCATTGGTGGGCTGAGCGGACGATCACAAACTGGTTTCACAACGTTGTGAAACTGATCGCGCCATATTGTCCACTCACGCCACCGAACACGCCCGACACCGGCGGACACGGAAAATACCGCCCTAAGTTTTTTTACTCATTTTCCTGATTTCTTTGCATATTTCTCTCTTCACCTCCTGTCCAACATTAGAGGGTTGCAGACTACCCCTGTTAGTGTGACCAATTCTTTTTATCTTTTATTTCTATGCAGCATTGGTCTGAGAAGAGGCAGTAGCAGATAATATGGTGGTTTCACATCTCATTTGCTTGTATGCCCTTGAATATTTGTAAGCATTGGCAGCCAGGCCATATGTGGTTATTAGTATCAGCAAAAACACACTAGTGAAGGGCAAAATGCTTTGGTTCTGCTTTAACACACTTTTTCAACCTTGACTCAGATGAACTCGTTCATTTGCTTTGAAGAGGGAGGTTTATCAGAGAAGCACAAAATGGCATGAGGACATTGGCAATATGGTTCAGTCATTCCTAAAATCACCACCTCGCCATCCAATTCGATCAGTCCTTTAACTGGAATTTTCTTTTTATTCTTTCACAGGGTGTGGGCATCGTTGGCTAGGCCACCCTTTATTGCTCATCCATAAGTGCCCTTGAGAAGTTGAGAATTTTAGCAAGCCCACCAAAACTGCTCATGAATTGCAGTCCCCAATCTATCTAGACAGGATATGACTAATAATTTATCAACTCTCAGAGGATGGTGGTGAGGGACAGAGGTTAAGTACCTGTTTTCTAATCTGATTGGAAGATTCAAATATTGTACTGCCTTTTATTTCTCAATTCCCTGCTTCTGGAGTACAACAAACATGGATAAATAATTAATTCACAGTCATTTTGTTGAGTTTAAGAATTATGTCAAAGCATGTAGACTATGGGATAGAAATTGGACTGTGTTTTGCCCATTTAACAGGAGTAAAACAGATGCACGAGGGTCAATTTTGGGCACCAAGGTCCTGTTCCCACCTGAAAGACATTCAACTCGATGTTGAGAAGGTCCATTTTTCAAGTGACTCTGGCAGCCAACCAAGATAACAATTAAATTTCTTACATATGTAAATGAAGGCTCCCTTGGCTGAATTGGGTTCTGATCAGTACAGTAGTCTCTGGGTCCTTTAGTGGTTGCTGGGGTCAATCAGCAGTGGTCACCACAAAAAAATTGGTACATTTATCTTCCCAAGGAATGTTGCTGTGGAACTAAGAGAAGCAGCAGTACTTCCCCCAACTCCACATCACTCGCAATCGCCTCTCCTACATTGACACTCTATAATTCATATTTAAAATGGTTGAGCTGCCTGTAGAGACATGAAATTTGATTGAATAATGTAAACGAGGTCCATTTTCAGGCCAGCCTTGGGCTTAGACATGTGCTGATCAGATGTAAACAATTTCTGTCACTATTTGTTACCATGAAACAGGGTTTTATTTGCTAGAGAACTATTTCTTTAGAATTAACATACAGTGGTATTTTTTTCCAGTGCTGTTACAGCTATTGCTACCAACCAATCAGGAACTCTATTTCATAGGCTCAGTAAATTCTTAACCTGCATAGAAATGCCTCAAATGAATTCCCTCAGAGACCATTAGTTTCTGGAGAAAAAATTTGGTCGTAGAAATAATTTTGAAATTAACTGTGAGAATATGAAGGTCTTGTGGTGCCTTTGAGCCAGAAGCTCCAGGTTCAAGAACCATTCCAGGACTTGATGGCTACAGAAGGTGTATTCATAATGTGGCCAAACAGGTTCAGTATCAACCTTTAAGTCCTTCCAACACACACCAATGGCAGACGGTAAGAGCGGGAGAGATTCCTGGTCAGCCATGTGATGGATAGAATTTGGAGCCTCTATTATCGCTATCCATAGCTCCTGGCTGCAACATGCAGGTAAAAAGTGTATGTTGCCACAGCAACTTGGGGGCTTGGTCGGCTCAGTTGGCTGGACGGACTGGTAAGGATCAGATCGGTGATCCCCATTCTGGCTGGGGTGGATTCGGGATCTGCCTCCTTGTCCTGCCCATGGTGGAGCTCGTGGCAGTGTGGGTTGGACCTGCCTTTGGACCTGCCGAGAACTCAAAGATTGAAGAAGAGATGTGAGAATGGCTTAGGGAAGGATTTGTGAGTGGCTCCTAACTCACTTTTGACATTGGAATCTCTTGACTCTGTCCCTGTTGCCAGTAGCAGGTGGCAAGTCCCAAAAAGCACCTTCACAACAAAATTAGAACGAGACAGAAATCAGGGAAAATTAAGGATATCTAGGTGCTCCCCAACATTGGTATGACTTTACCCATGGCTAGAGATGTCTTGCCCCAATTCTAACGTTCTAGAAGAATGACCTGTACAGGAGACTTGATATCCTGTGCCCTTTATAAGTTGCCACTGACTGCTCTAAAAACATTAACATAATTCTGAAAAATGCCATTTATCAAATAGTTACTAATCTTTGATTTAATGGTTAAATGAAAGCTTCCCCATCCAAAAAACAGGTGCTCAACCCAGTTAGCAGGTAGGAGTCAACCTGGAATAGTTCAGTTTGTGTGTAGCACAGCGATACAAGTTCAGGGCTACCGGAACCGTCAATGGTATGGTTGATGAAGGTAGTGCAGTGGATGTTGTGTACATGGATTTTAGCAAGGCATTTGACAAGATCCCACATGGCAGATTGGTCAGGAAAGTAAAAGCCCATGGGATTCAGGGTATTGTGGCAAACTGGATAAAAAGTTGGCTTTGTAACAGGAAACAAAGGGTAATGGTCGATGGATGCCCTTGCGAATGGAAAGTTGTCTCAAGTGGTGTTCCACAGGGCTCGGTGTCGGGACCCTTGTTGTTTGGGTTATCTATTAATGATTTGGATGTGAATGTGGGGGGCACGATTGGGAAATTTGCAGATGACACAAAGATTGGCCGAGTAGTGGATAGTGTAGAGGATAGCCATAATCTCCAAAACGATATAGATGGGTTGGTGGAGTGGGCAGTAGAGTGGCAGATGGATTTTAACATAGAGAAGTGTGAGGTCATACATTTAGGAAGGTCAAACAGTTACAAGAATTACACAATAAATGGGAATATACTAAGAGGAGTAGATGAAGTGAGAGATCTTGCTGTACAAGTACACAGGTCCCTGAAGGCAGCAGTTCAAGTAGACAAGGTTGTAAAGAAGGCATGTGGCATATATTGGCAGAGGTATAGAATATAAAAGTAAGGATATAATGTTGGAATTGTATAAAACACTGGTGAGGCCACAACTGGAGTATTGTGTGCAGTTTTGGTCACCACATTACAGGAAGGATGTAATAGCTCTGGAGAGAATGCAGAGGAGGTTTACAAGAATGTTGCCAGGGTTAGAAAAGTGTAGCTACGAGGAGAGATTGGCTAGGTGGGGGTTATTTTCCTTAGAACAAAGAAGGCTGAGAGGTGACTTGATTGAGGTGTACAAAATTATGAGGGGAATAGATAGAGTGGACAGGATAAAATTGTTTCCCTTGATGGAGAATTCTAGAACCAGGGGACATAGATTCAAGATAAGTGGCAGAAGGTGTAGGGGGGACATGAGGAAGAACTTTTTACACAGAGGGTAGTGGATGTCTGGAATTCGCTGCCCAAGTTGGTGGTAGAGGCAGAAATCTAAACTCTTTTAAAAAGTACCTGGATCTGCACCTAAAGTGCTGTAAACTGCAGGGCTATGGGCTGGGTGCAGGAAGGTGGGATTAGAAAGGGCACCTGGGTGTCCTCGGGCTGGCATGGACAAGATGGGCCAAATGGCCTCCTTCTGAGCTGTAACTTTTCTATGGTTCTATGGTTGTTTCCTCATGTACAGGTCCCACCTAAGTCAGAATGATTTACAGTCCAATAAAATATTGAAAGTTAATTTCCTGCCTTTTCACACCAGCCCCCTCCTGGATTTAACAGAAACATCTTGGGGTTTCTCAGTGTTGTCCTGGCTTGTCCCAAAGGGAACAGATGGATCTGTTTATTGCTCCTCTCCATCAATGTCTTTTGAATTCCTCTGCAATGGAGCATGTCAAATAGTTAAGAAGTAAAAATTATTCTCACCCTCCATAGTAGAGAAGATACTGTAAGTATTTTGGGCCATTTTTCGATGTTAAAGGTTATTCTGTCCAGGGAATCTCAATCTGTCTCTCTTGGGATTCAGGATTATACCACTTGGGTAATGGAGTAAAGGAGAAACTGCTACCCACTGACACTCAATCATGCTACATGCAGGCTCCATTCAATGAGCCTGATGCATCACCAAAAACTCGTTTCATTAAAAATCTCATTTTAAACGAAGACAGAAAATGCTGCAACTACTCAGCAGGTCAGGCAGCATCTGTGGAGGAGGAAGCACAGGATTAATATTTCAGATTGATGACCTTTCATTATTTAATTACCTCATCTTCACTGTTCACCATTTCCTTATTTTGAGTCTCTTTGGAGATGAAATTAAGGTGAAGAAATAGTCTAACGTTACAGGAGGGCGGTTAAACAGAGCACACAGATTTCAAATAACACAAAGAACCTGAAGGGAAGTGAGGAGAATTTTCTTCACACTGAGTTGTAATGAACTTAAGTGAGCTGCTTGAAAGGGCAGTGGGAGTCGATTTGGTAATAACTGTCAAAGGGGAATTGGATTAGTACTCGAAAAGGAAAAAAAAATTGCTGGGCTTGGGGCAAAGAACAGGGGAATGGGACTAATGGGTTAGCCCTTTCAGATAGCTAACACGGGCACAATGGGCTGAATGCCCTCCTTCTGTGCTGATTGATTCAATGATTCAGTACAGTGAATGTTACTGCAGATTAGTACAACACTGACCTCTTCAGGCAAACCTTATACCTACTAGATGGCTGCTACTTTGTTTTCAGTTCTGCTTGAGAGGGATGGGATAAACAGATAGCCAAACACTTTTAGGAATAATATTAAAATAGTATTGTAACAATTTTGTGCATAAATCTCTTTAAAGAACCCATTTATTTTGAGTTACTTGCAAAAATAATATCCTGTAAACGCAAAGTTGGAAACGGAAAACTATACAGGCTGATACACGTAAAATAAATCCAGAAAATATACAAAATGTACAGTTCATAACTGGAAAAGAAGAAACTAGTTATTGTTTTGAGATGTTGCTCCATTTCCAGTACATGTCTAACAATTATGATGAAATAGAACAAAAAACATATGCTAGGAATGCTGCGCCCCACAACATCACGAGTGAGAGTCTCAAGTGAGTTCTGCAGACTGGTTTCAAAGTCTCTGATGTATTTCCAGACCAATTCAATGTGACATTAGTTACTTTCTGCAGGGATTTTTCCAAGGGGTTTTTTTTAGGGGATTTTCCATTTATTATTATGGAAAACAGGTACATCTCCTTAGTGTTGTGTAATTAAACCTCAGTGGAATCAGCCTGCGGAACAATCATTAGTGTATTGCTGCTCTCTGTACAGTGCACCCCTGTTGTGTAGTGCTGGCTTGTACAGTCTGCCGGGGATTGTTTGTGGAAAACCCAGAGTCCTCCTTTCATATACTCCCATTGTTTTTGCACCTATTACCATTGCTTTCTATCTTCATAGCCCAACCTCAGGATGTCCCAAAGTGCTTTACAGCCAATGAAGTATTTTATGAAAATTTAACCACTGTTGTGATATAGGATCAGCTGCCAAAGAGTGAGCTAAATTTTACATTTTGATATCATTTGTGGTGCTTCTTAGGACAGAAGGCAGCCTTTCAACTCTGTCTGCAGTCAAGGCAAGAGAGAGAGTTGTAAAATAAGAAGGAACGCCCCTGTCATTGGAACACGCATTGGATAATCAGGCAAGGAACTTAACATAAAAGCAAAACACTGCAGATGCTGGAGATCTGAAATAAAAACATAAAGTGCTGGAAAAGCTCAGCAGGTCTAGCAACATCTGTGGATAGAGAAACAGGATTAACATTTCAAGTCCGTATAACTCTTCATCAGAACTGAGTCTTGTTTCAGTTGAAACTCTTGAGTTTGAGCTCTGAAGAAGTCATATTGGACTTGAAATGTTAATTCTGTTTCTCTCTCCAAAGATGCTGCTAGGTTGTTGAGTTTTTCCAGCACTTTCTGTTTTTATTAAGGAACCTAACATTCCTGATTCATAACACTCCCAATATTCCCTTCTTCTAAATGAAGAGGGACATGTATAAAGTGGATGGAGGTTAAATTACTTACCTGGACAACAAAAGCAAAACACACAAGTTAATTTAGTAACTTGCTCCCATCAAGTCAAGAGGCTGTTCTGTAGAATGTGGAATAAACGATCAACTAAAGGAACCAATACGGTACAAATATCAGCTTAAATACAGACTGAATTTATGGTTAGACCTCAGCTGGAGTATTGTGTCTTACTGTGGGCTCCACATGTGGATAGGATATCAAGGCCTTGGAATGTGCATGTAAGAGATTCACTGGAATGGTACCAGGGATGAGGGGCTTTGGTCATGTGGGGAGACTAGAGAAGCTGGGATTGTTCTCCCTAGAGCAATGAAGGTTATGGCGAGATTTAATAGAGACTTTTGTTCCACTCCACCATGCCCTTTACCAAAATAGTGAACAGTTAATTATCATAGCTTTGCCCCCAATACAATTGTGAATTTGCTGATTGAACAGTACTTTAGACTGTTATGAAAGGCACTGAGGCATGATCAAATTTGTTTTGGAAATTTGTCACTGGAAAACTGAGGCACAGAGCGACAGAGCTTATGACGTTTGTCACCAGTATCAGCTCAGGAAATTTTGGATGACCTTTCACTGTTCTAAAGACTTGTACCATATCTCCTCTCATTCTTTTATCCAGTAAAAACTTGAATCTTTTGTTAAAACTCGGTCCCTAAAGGCTGGAATCATTGTGGTAACTCCCCCCTATGCCATCTTTTGTGTTCCATCTACATATATCGCCCAACGTCACTGACATCCTTAGTGTTTTCTTTGGAACACAGGAGTCTGAGGGGAGACTTAATTGAGTTATATAAACTTATGAGGCGCCTAGACAGAATGGGCAGGAAGCACAGGGCATAGGTTTAAAGTGATTGGTAGAGGATTAGGAAAGAGATAAGTAGAAAGCTTTTCAGATACTGAAGCAATCTATGTCCAAATGCAGCAAGACCTGGACAATATCTAGACTTGGGCTGACAAGTGGCAAGTAACGTTCACGTCATACAAGTGCCAGGCAATGACCATCTCCAACAAGAGAGAATTCAACTATCGCCCTTTGATGTTCAATGGCATTACCATCACTGAATCCCCCACTAACATCATCTTAGGGTTACCATTGACGAGAAACTGAACTGGACTAGCCATATAAATACTGTGGCTATAAGAGGTCAGAGGCCAGGAATCATGTGATGAGTAACACACCTCCTAACTCCCCAAAGCCTGTCCACCATCTACAAGGCACAAGTCAGGAGTGTGATGGAATACTCCCCACTTGCCTGGATGAGTGCAGCTCCCATGACACTCAAGAATCTTGACACCATGCAGGACAAAACAGCCCGTTTGATTGGCACCACATCCACACACATTCACTCCCTCCACCACCGACGCACAGTGGCAGCAGTGTTTATTCCACATTCTACAAGATGCACTGCAGGAATTCACCAAGGCTCCTTAGACTGCACCTTCCAAACCCACAACCACTACCATCTAAGGACAAGGGCAGCAGATAGAAGGGAACACCACCATCTAGAAGCTCCCCTTCAAGTCACACACCATCCTGACTTGGAAATTTATCACCGTTCCTTCACTGTCGCTGGGTCAAAATCCTGGAACTCCCTAACAGCACTGTGGATGTGCCTACACCACATGGACTGCAGTGGTTCAAGAAGGCAGCTCACCACCACCCTCTCAAGGGCAACTAGGGATGGGGAATAAATGCTGGCCTAGCCAGCAAAGCCACATTCTGTGAATGAATTTTTTTTTAAATTAATCGAAGGTGGAGATCTGAAACTCACTGTTTGAAAGAGTTGTAAGGTCATCTGACATTAACTGAGTTCTTGGGGCAAGACAAAAAAGCAACAGACAGTGATTTTGGTGCAACAAATTAACAGAATTTATTAACTAAATGATTGAAGAAAAATGCTTAATAATAGGCGTCATCAGACAAGCTGTTTTCGATCCGTGCTCCTGGAAGCTGCCTGGACGCAGATGATGGTGTCTTTGGTTCCCTTCAATGTCTTCTCTTCTCTGGCTCCTCCTTCTGCGACGCTGTGTGTCTGCGTGCCTTGAGGTCTCTACTTTTATACCCTCCCAGGGATGCCTATGTGCAGTCCTGCACATCGCTCCCTGCCTGCATGCGACCTGGCTACCTGATCCCCTTGACTATGAGAGGCCTGGCCATCTAACCCCAGACTCGACGGCCCCGTTTTCAGGCTGATTGCTGACCACATGACATGTCCGCGTTTGGTGCCAAAGTGAAAGCAGCAGCTTTCTGTGGAAAATGTGTCCTTTATATACTTAACTCTTTAGCTCCCATGTAGCTGTTAACAGCACAATCACTGTACAATTCAGAACTTTACAGTAAACAATACAAACAATATATTAATCAGAACACCTTCATTCGAGAATTAACATTTTTACAATTTCACACATAGTGGTGGAGGCAGAAACTCTCCTTCCATTTAAAAAGAAAACCTGAATATTTACGTGAAGGGCTGTAACCTACAGGGCTAAGGACCAAGAGCTGGAAACTGTGATTAGGCTGTATAGCTGCTTTCTGCCTGACACAGCCACGAACCAGGGGACACAGTCTCAGAATAAAGGGACTGACATTTAGGACCGAGATGAGGAGGAATTTCTTCACTCAGACGGTGGTGAATCTTTGGAATTCTTTACCCCAGAGGGCTGTGGAGGCTTAATCATTATGTTCAAGACTGAGATCAATAGATTTCTAGATATTAGAGACATTAAGGAATATGGGAATAGTGCAGAAAAATGCTTTGAGGCAGAAGGCCAGCCATGGTCTAGCTGAATGGCGGAGCAGGCTTGAAGGGTTGAATGGCCCACTCCTGCTTCTATGTCCTATGTTCCTCTTATGGGCTCAGCTGTGCTGTAAATTTCTATGATTCTAGGCTTTATTAATAACGGTCTCACAATGATCATGGTTGTGATAATTTATCATTACCCCTCCCGTTAGAAACTGGTTCATGTTCTGGCCATACTGTTGTTATTGCGCTTGATCTTGTCTGAACAGAGAAGCAAAGCAGAGTTAGGTTATTGATGGTTTGGACATGAACTGGGAATACCATGTCCTTACTCACGCCAAATTCTGTTCCTCCATCACTCCTATGCTCCATGACCTACAACGGGTCTTGGTTAAGCAACGCCTCACCCTTATTTTCAACTTCCTCCATGGCCTCACCCCTCCACATCTCTCTAACCTCCTCCAGCTCTATAACTCTCCAATTCTGGCCTCTTATGCATTCCTGATTTTCACTGCTCCACCTCGGCGGACTTGCCTCAACTGTAGAGGCTCCAAGCTCTGGAATTCCCGCCCTAAAATTTTCCACGGGCGGGATGAGGTTTCCAAAAGCAAATAAAAATAAAATAAAAGTTTTTAAATTTAATTAATTATATGTCCCTGCTCATGTGACAGAGTCACATGAGGGGACATGTTTTATTACATTTTTATTTTCATTTCCGTTTTTAAAAACGCTTCAACTCCCTGAGGCAGCTCTGTGCCTCAGGGAGATTTTCAAGCACTCAGTTGCGCGCATGCGCAAAGTTCGTGATTGCCTCGCTCGCCCTCCTCCTCCTCCCACTGCACAGGCAGTGCTGAGCGCTGCCGCACACGTTTCACGCTGGGCGAGCCTTATTTGGCCCATGCAGCATAAAATCGCGGTACAGCCCCAATCGCAGGCGACGGTCAGCTTCCCGACTGCCCCCGCCCGCCAAGGGCAAAATTCTGCCCAATGTTTCTGTTCAATTGATCACAATGAGAGATCAATAGAAGAATACTCTCCACATGATCATTGTTTTGCTAAACTTTTCATTTTCTTAATAACTTTTTAAAATTTGCTCCCTACTGCCCTTTCATAAAATCCTCATAAACACTACTTCTAAACTCTTTTTTCACTGACGCATCTGGCATCTGAAGCCTGACATAATACAAACGTTTTTCTTGTAAAAGTTGACGGGTGTATCTAGGACCTGATTCTGTTAGCCAGACTGATTGGACAGTAATATAATGATCTGGCATGGAAATAAACTTTCAAACTCCATAAATCAATCATGCAAGTGATTCACTTGTCACAATTCTTTGTTTCTGCTTCGCTGCCTCCACTGGGAAGTGGGTGTATGTGTTTGAACTTCGCAATGGATGTGTCTGTCAGTTGTTTGATGCAGCAATGCTCTGAAATTGCTGCTAACCTGTTGCAGCTTGGAATGAACCTGAGGTATAGGAACACAGTCACCTTCGGAGCCTCAGGCAAGTGATGACCTGGTGCTGGGCCACATCTGGTGCTGCAACAGGTAACACAGCTCTGTCACAGCCTCCCTGGGATGAGAGGAGCTTTTATGCTGTTACTGGGGCCAGGGGAGAGATGCCCCTGAGTCACTTTGATGATGAGCTCAGTCACTGCAGCCACTGCTGTTCAGTCAGTCAGACCCAGACAAGGATGAATTGTCCTTTTCAGTCAGGTGTTGGTTAAGGGAAACAGTGGGAAAAATCCTCCACACTAATGACAACTTCAGCATGGGAAGCAAGAATTTAACAGCAAAAATCTCACGTACGACAGGAAAACAGGAACACTTTTGAGGGAGGAACTAAAAGAGGATGGCTATGGTCAGGCTCATGATGTGCAGAAGGGGTGATGGGGTCTTAATGTATTATATTAAAATATACTTTACTACACTGTAGTTCTTGCTCAAGCTATCATTCGTGTAGCACTGCTTAACTTGGGAGTCTGATATCAGGTGTAGGTGAACTGGAACTTTGTCCAGCTCAGTACTGCACAACCAACAGCATCCTTTCTCTTTCCTGCCAACAGCTTGACATTTCGGTTCTCATTCCGTCCTCCTTTCCTGGCTCCTGGCCCAGCTCGAAACAGACACTGGGTTACTTTGGTGCCCTGTTGGGGATCCAGTTGATTACTATGGCTGCCTACTTCCACCTCTACTGTTGCCCTTCTCCATTCTGACCTCATCGTCAACACTGCTGATATCTTCATTCCTCCACCATGATCTTTCTTACTTCCACACTTGGCTTTGTCAAAGGTCTCCTCAGTGACCTTCCAAGCTCTACCCTAACTAAACTCCAACTGATTTCAAAACTCTGTTCATGGATTTCTATTCAATTCCAAGTCACATCAACTATCATCTCTATCCTCATCAACACACTCGTCCAATAGAACATCCACTTCCAAATCCTTATCCTTTGATCAATCCCTCCATCCTACCATGTAAACTCTTCCATCTTTATGTCCCATCTCACTCCTTTCAATCTTCCAAATCTGGCCTTCTGTGCATTTTCCCCCTTTCTATCCCCCCATTTGCTGACACAGTGTTCAGTTGCCCCTCTGCAATTCCCTTCCTAACCCTATCACCTCACTTTCAAAAACCTCCTCAAACACATCTCTCCAACCATGTTTGGTCATTTCTCCCAACCCTCTTGCCTAGCTCCTCCATAGGCTCTGAACCCCCATCTTACAAAGCTTTGTGGGAGATGAAAGTGCTATGCAAATGCAAAGTGCTGTTATTATTTCAGCACACAATAAGATCGCTGGCGGTTTAACTTGCTGATGCTGCACAGTGTTATAAGTTTCAGGTCGAGATTAGATATTCCTTCGGGTTGAGTCACCCCCACTTCCTGTCAACAGGAAAATGTTTTACTGCCTAGTGTCTAATCATACAATAACATGACCCAGGGGCTGTAACAATAAGTGCCTCTTTGGTGATATGCTAATCTTGCACATGCCTTATGTCCACTTTGTCTGTCTTCCAGAAAATAGAGTGAAAAGCTTCCAAGCTTGACTTTGTCCATGTTCACCTTGATAACCTTAAGTATGAGCAACTGCAAGCCAACAAGTTGGTTTAGTTTACCTTTAATATATGAATCAAATGAATACAGTTTTCTCACAATATTGCTCCTCCGAATGTACATGGAAATACACCATTTAAGTATGCCTCTTTACCCCTGTTAACAGGTTAGATTCACTGTGAAGGTTAGTGGTCCCTGAAGGGAGCCAGCATGAACCTTTCTCATTAAGGACGTACATGCCTGTATCTCAGCCTGGATACTCCCCATCTCTCACAGGCTCAAACCTCTTTCAACTGAATTGAGGGCATGAAAAAAGAACAAGCGAGTGTGAGAGAGAGGAGAAACACGGACAGATTGAGAGGGCCAAATGCTTAACCTTTTGTATAAAAACAAAAGACTGAGGAGGCCAGAGGTCTCAAACAAAAACAGGAAAGTGCTGGAAAAACATAACCAGTCAGGCAGCATCTGTGGAGCGAGAAACAGAGTTATCCCTCCCTCTACTCTGTCAGGACGAGACTCACTTACACTGGTAATTAAACCACCACCTCTCACTTGGTGTGGGGGATGTGACAGCCACAGTGTCTGGCCAGCTAAGGCCAAGGAATGAAATAAATTCATCAATACAGACGAGAACCTCGCTGGGAAATGGTAACAAGCTCCATTGTGTCAAACAGATACGGTGTGTCTTCTGTTCGCTATTTAGGTCAGTTAATGGACCTAAATCAACATTTTTAAATACCCTGCTTGTTCTGAGAGTGAATCCCCTTCTGGTTCAAATTTATTTTTGGGGCAAACAAGCAAAAATCATAAAACGTGACATGATATCAGATAGCTTAAGGAATTTTGAGAGGAACCTGGTCTTGGGTGGTAGGTCAAAATAGACGATCGTGACCTGATCTGATTTCCAACCCCCCACCCTCCCTCCCACCATCTTCATTGATCTCCACAAGTGGTGTGGGGGGGGGCGGGGAGAGTGGTGGTGGAGGGGGACAGTTAAAAATAAGCCAGCCACATAGCCCCTCTGATTTCACTGCCTTCCTCCTGTATAAACCTGCTCATTAGAACAGATGAGAGGGACATTTGCAAGAAGGCAATGGATCTCCTTTAATATACCCAGATCGAGACCTACGATATCACAAGAGATGCAGCAGGCAAGTGTGAAGATTATTATTTTAGGCTCCATTACTGGCCAGGATGCCTGGGTAAGAGTTTATTACAACAGTGAATACAGTTCAAAAGTACTTAATTAGCTGTAAAGTGTTTTGGGATGAGCCGAGGGTTTGAAAGACTCTATACAAAGGCATATCTTTCTTTCTTCTTCTGTATATATTAAAATTCTGCAAAAATGTGAATTTTGTCTTATAAATATGATTTAAAAAGTCAATTTGCAGCAGCTTCCTTGTGTGAAAGAACGTTTCTCGAAGGCAGCCCAGGATACTCTGCGCTCCTGCTGAATTCAGTGGGGTGTGTTGTGCTGTAGGGTAATTACCAGAAGGGGGCACTGCTGCGCACCCATCCATTCCACGGCACAACTTCTGGAAGGCAAAACTCGAGTTTCAGTCTAGGATACAAGTGTCAGCAACATAAAATGGTGCATCTCATAACTGTCTGTCTCTCTGTAGCAAGGTAAACTAATTACCTGTATGCGATGGCAGGTTTATAGCTAGTCTCTGACAGAGATAAATCCAATTTGAGTTCCAAAGTTGCTTCCATCCCGACTATATGAAAAGAACCTGTCTGGGTGGCAGGCTGTGCAAGGAGTCACATCCTTACATTTACTGCTCGCGGAATCATCACTTATGTTTTCAGCCAGAATCCCTCCACGTTCCAGTAAAACTCTTAGGAAAGGAAAGTTCGACATTTTGTACAATGCTTCCTTCCTTCATCCATCATTTTAAAATAGCCATATTGAATATTTTATATATACATTCTCATTTTAGATCTTTTAAGCAATAAAATAAAAACAGCTCTTACAAAAATCTACGTTTTTCTACTTTAGAAGTTCATCTGACCTTTAACAAATTTGCAGTTTTCAATTTACCTTGTTGCTTGCCTAAGGTCAATATTTGGAGAGTTGGTCCCTTTCACACAGTTGGTGTTGATCTTCATAAACTCTCTGGCTGCCTCTTGGTGAAGGGTGAAGCAACATGGGCCCACACAAGGACCCATCACCACCAGAATATCTCTAGCACTGCAGCCAAATTCAGCCATCATCACGCTCACTGTAGCCATAGCAACTCCTGCCAATGTACCCTTCCATCCTGAGAGGGATGAGCAAACACCATGCCAATTCATTAGAACAAATGCTAGGATGGTTGGGGGCGGGTGGGGAAGGAAATCAGAGATTGGGGGAGGAATGGGAATGGGGGAGGATCAGAGGGTGTGGGGGAGAGGATCGGAGGGTGGAGGGGCAATGGGAATTGAGGGGAGGATTTGATGGTGGGGGTGGGAATGTGAATTGGGAAGGCTTGGAGGATCAGAGGGTGGGGGGAATGGGAGTGCAGGGAGGATCAGAGGGTGGAGGGAGAGTGGGAATGGAGGGAGGGCTGGAGGGTAGAGAACGAATGGGAATGGAGGAAAGGGTCAGAGGGTGGACGGAATAGGAGTGGAGGGGAGGCTCAGAGGGGGAATGGGAATGGAAGGGTGGAAGGAATAGGAGTGGAGGGGAGGATCGGAGGGGGAATGGGAATGGAAGGATGGAAGGAATGGGCGTGGAGGGGAGGATCGGAGAGTGGAGGGGGAACGGGAGTGGAGAGGAGGATCGGAGGGTGGAGGGGATGATTGGATGGTTGAGGGGGAATGGGATTGGAGGGTTGAGGGGGAATGGGAGTGGAGGGGGGGTTGGCAGTGGAGGGTGAAATGGGAGTGGAGGGAAGGTTCGGCGCATGAAGGGAAAATGGGAGTGGAGGGGAAGGTTGGAGGGTGAAGGGGGAATCGGATTGGAGGGTGGGTCATAGAGTGGGGAGAATGGGAAGGGAGTGGAGGATTGGAGGATGGAGGGGGAATGAGAGGGAGGGAGGATTGGAGAATGGAAGGGAATGGGAGTGGAGGTGGGTCAGAGGGTGCAAGTGGAGTGGAGGGGAGGGTCGGAGAGTGGAGCGGGAATGGGAGTGGAGGGGAGGGTCAGAAATTGAGTGGGAATGGGAATGGAGGGGAGGGTCAGAAATGGAGGGGGAATAGGAGTGGAGGGGAGGGTCGGAAATGGAGGGGGAATGGGAGTGAGAAGGAGGGTCAGAGAGTGGAGGAGGAATGGGAGTGGAGGTGAGGGTCAGGGAGTGGAAGGGGAATGGGAGTGCAGGTGAGGGTCGGAGAGTGGAGGGGGAATTGGAGTGGAGGGTCGGGTCGGGGAGTGGAGTGGGAATGGGAGTGGAGGGGAGGGTCAGAGGGTGGAGGGGGAATGGGAGTGGAGGGGATGGTCGGGGAGTGGAGGGGGAATGGGAGCGGAGGGGAGGGTCATGGAGGGGAGGGTCAGAGAGTGGAGGGGGAATTGGAGTGGAGGGGAGGGTCAGAGAGTGGAGGGGGAATGGGAGTGAAGGGGAGGGTCAGAGAGTGGAGGGGGAATGGGAGTGGAGGGGAGGGTCAGAGAGTGGAGGGGGAATGGGAGTGGAGGGGATGGTTGGAGAGTTGGAGTGGGAGTGAAGGGAAGGGTCGGGGAGTGGATGGGGAATGGAAGAGGGGGGAATGTTCACTGTGAATCAGTGTTTAAAAAATTCATGAGGCATAATTCAACCATCCAAGAAAGCATTTTGTGTCACATAAAATCATCTTTTTGTCCAGACACCATCTATGAAAACATGATCTTTGCCAGCTGTAATTGCTGCATTGTTCCTCAGACGAGCTTTTGAAAATAAATTTTCACCAGAGAAAATTCTCATCTTTCAATCTCTGGGAATTTTATTTTCCAGACCCCTTACTGGGGCCTCAGCCTTTCACTACAGTTATCAAAATTAGATGGTGGAACAGAGGGCCAGATATCTAAGTTTGCTGTCTATAGTCAAGTTAGGTGACACAGTAGCTAATGCAAGTGGGAAGAGTAAGTTGCAAAGGGTCATCGTTAGATTGAGTGAGTGAGCAAATGGAGTTCAGTACGAATCTAAGAGAGATAGTTCAGAGTATTTTCTAAATGATGTGAGGATAGGAATTGTGATGAAGCTGAGAGAAACAGGGGTTCAAGTGCAGATAACACTAAAAACCAGGAGACAGGTCCAATAAATAATTAAAAAGGCTAAAGGATTGTTGGCACGTATCTTAAGAGGGCCTGAAGTTATATTACAGTTGTACAGAGCACTGTTTTAACCCCATTTAGAGTACTGCATTCAGTCTCGATACCACACCTCAGGCAGGATATATTGGACTCCTAGGGGCTGCAGCATGGATTCACCAGAATGAACTAGGGCTAGAGTTATATTTGGAGGACAGGTTACATCAACCAGGATTGTACTCCCTTGAATATGGAAGATTAAGGGGTGATCTGATTGCGATGTTTGAAATGATTAAAGGATTTGACAGGGTAGATAGAGAGATAAATTATATTCTCTGGTGGGGAGAGTCCAGAACACGAGGACATGACCTTACATTTAGAACAAGGCCATTAAGGGGTGATTTCTGGAAACAATTCTTCACACGTAGGATAGTGGAAATCTGGAACTCTCCCTCATCATTTGGGTAAATTGACAACTTCAAAACTGAGACTGATAGATTTTAAGGTATTAAGGGTTACAGAACCAAGGCTGTAGGTGGAACTAAGGTACAGATCAGCCATGATCTAATTGAATGGCAGGCAGACTTGAGGGGCTGAATGGTCTACCCCTGTTCTTAGGTTTCTAACATGCTATACACATCAGCTGCACCAATGCAGGATTATTATTTTTAAACTTGTATTGAAAAGAAACCCCAGCTGAAAAGCCTTGCGTGTGCCCCATGGGTTGGAACTGGAATGATAGCCACAGATAAATTCAGCAGGGGCTGGTTTTGAATTAAAACAGGGCTTGCAGGTACACTGATCCATGCAGATTATAAAGATTACACGTACAGTGTTCAGTGGTGCTTCACTTTTGTGCGCCATCAGGACTTTTGCCACATGTCAGTACAGGATAACTGCTTCAATAAGCTCCCAGGGGAAAGATGCTTTGTTGGGCAGTCCTTTGTAAGAGGATTATTGTTGGAAACCATGCTTAGCGTCGGTTTTACCAACTGTGAAGCACGAGGCACAAATGCAGTGAAAGCACCCCTCAACCTTCTGTAAAGCATTAACAGGACCAATCATTCAAGCACTGGGGAATACCAACAGTAGCCAACATTTCATCTGAGTGGCAGTGTATCCTCGGAGAGATGTTAGGTTAGACGTTAGATGGGGTGCTGAAAGAGAAACACCTGACTCCTGATAGGGAAGGTTGTCAGATGGGGACCAGCACTTGAGATTAGAATCAATAAAGGCAGGGCATGTAACTTAAAACTTATCATTACCTGCATGAGCTACTCCACACACTTGCTGGATAGGATCAGCAAACAGGAGAGGAATGCAGTCTGCTCCTGGCGCTGCTATGGTGACACCTTTCCAGTTCGTCACCATTCCATCATAGTTTTCAGGCTCAGGCTTCCCCAAAGTCCAGATGCTGCTTCCATGGCTTACCTGTTAGCAAGTGAGTAAAGGTAACAAGCACACCACAACTAGCTGCTGACAGTGCATTCACAACATCAAACAGCCTGGTGCAGTAGCTGAGATTCCAGTTGGATCACAAAACATGTACTATCACAGTTACAACGCCCGCCAGTGATGGGGGATTTAACTTTAATAAAATGGTAGAAATCGCTTACTGGGGCCTTCTGATATTGTGTTGATTAATTCTACTGCCTGCACCAGTGAGAAAGTGCTTATTTGTCTCAATGGGGCCTAAATTTAACATTATGCCATTTAATCAGCCTAAGATAAGTAGGGTAGAGGTCAGCACCTGACCTGCATGGGGTTCAAACCACTGCTAAACTACAGGCCCCATTTTAAGCCGATAGCTAAATTAGCTTGGAATAGTCAGAGTAGCTATATGTAGGCTTGAACTCATAATTCCAGCTCTTGAGCTGCCTAACCAGCAGTGCTTAGAGCAGACCATTCAAAAGAAGGGCTCAAAGCCTCCAGAAATCAAAAGACTTTAATGACCACCAGACGGTCAATGAAGTACATTTTGAAGTGCAGTCATCGTTGTAATGTAGGAAGTGTGGCAACCAATTTGTACACAGAAAGCTCCCACAAACAGCAATGTGATAATGATCAGATAATCTAGTTTTTTGTGATGTTGATTGAGGGGTTAAAAACTGGCCAGGACATCGGAGATAACTCCTTTGTTCTTCTTCAAAATAATGTCATACCTGAGATGGCAGTTTAATGTCTCCTCCAAAAGACAGCACCTGTGAAAGGATAGCACTCAGTGCCAGTGTAGATGGGTGTGCCCTAGACCTTGGTTCTGACTCAGAGTCAAGACTGCTACCAACTGAGCCACAGCTGATATGCAGTAACTTAGAGCTGCTGAGAGTTGGAGTGTTTTTTCTGGTTTTAAGTGACAACTGCAGGTGGTCTCTTACCTTGCCTGTTCCCAACCTGACTCAGATTTAAGCAGGGTAAGGTCTGGATAGGCAAATAGCCATTGAGGCACCGGATTGGTGTCCCCACTATTATTGTGACGAGGCCCAAGGACTATTTTAATTTGGTTCTCAGGCTGTTCCCTTCCCTGTGCCATTGCTGTATGTTGTCAGAGTTGTACAAGGTTTGTGGTGCTCCTAAATTTAGCACCTCCCTCCACCCCCCGCTTTGTACACTGTGGATTCCTGAAATTCCCAAAACAGTGTGGAGTGATCAGCATAAACGATTTATGTTTAAGGGAGCTATCAGGGTGTCTACAGATGAGGCATATCTAATGTTTGGATGTTAACTCCTTCATGGGGTACGTTGTGTAACAGTACCCTGCCCATGTGACTATTATGCACATGAGAATATTGACAGAAAGCACCAGACTAATCACAGCCACATTATTTCCTATCTTCAACCAAATCTCTGCCTCCCCTAATCAGAACTCATACCCAGTCCCATTCACCCCTCGCTGACCTACATTGGCTCCTGGTCTAGCAACATCTCATTTTTATAATTCTCATCCTTGTTTTCAAATTCACTATCTCTCTAACCTTGTCCAACCTCATAACCCTCAAAAAAATCTTCACCCTTGCAATTCTGGCCTCTTGTGCAGCACCAATTTCATTGTCCGCCAACAGAGCTGTGCCTAGGCCTTAAGATCTGGAGTTCCCTTCCTCAACCTCTTTATCTCCTTTAAGAGTCTCCTTACACCGACTCCTACGGTCAAGCTTTTGGACACATCTATGTGGCTGGGTGTCAAATTATGTTTGATAACCCTCTTGTGAAGCATTTTGGGATGCTTTACTACATTTAAAGGCATTTAATAAATACAAGTTGCTCCTCATGCACATCCATCACCACCAGGAGTTTCTGGATTATCACCCAGAATGGGAACACTGGGATGATGAAGTCAGTGGAAGATTGGTCAGGGTTTATAATCTGTTGGTGCTGGTTTTCCACCCCCACTGAAGTTGAAAATGACTTCTAATGTACTTGCACATTTTCCCTCGTTGTTAAATATTATGAGAGAACACTGCTTGATACTTTTCGCAACAGTAATTCTCAAATGCAAATATGAAAGTTTCACCTTTGCGAGGTAGAAGGTTTTTGCATTAAATCCTGCGCTTGTGCTCAACCGTCGGACATTCTCAGTAACCACGGCCTTTGGGTCTCTACGTTTGCAGCTACTGAAGAGATTTAAGGAAGTGAGGCCTGGTAGGTAGGATATACCACCTGTTCTGGTAGTAAAGCCATGAAGAAATACATCTGTTGAATTAAAACAAGCTTTAGAAGCAAGATAATACATGCCTGAACTTAGTCATCATTTTTTTTTAAACTTAAGATACTGAGGGACTTGTGTGTGTGAGCTTACCCTCTGGCAAGTTATTGTTGCCCCCTGTCCTAGATGGCCTGAATCTCAGCACATGCAAACCCTCCCTCTATGCTATCAACTAAGATAAACACAGTGTCAGTATCTGAGCTGGTGGCTGTGAGTATGATAGAGTGATGGTGCTGTGTCTTCATCATTACTGTCTTCTTTACGTTCCCCCACTGCCTGGTCAGGTTGCATCTCGAGTATCTGAAAGGAGAAAGGCAAAGCGGTTAAGCTGTGGCGTAGGAAGGGAGAAATGTAAAAGGCATATGCGTCCATCTGCATCATGTAAATCAGAAGAAAGATGAGGGGGGTGTGAGAAGGGAAAGATAGCATTTAGGTTTAAGGATACTATCATATTGGGTGGTTTCAGCCCCGCTGTTGGCCAAAGCCTCAGCAATGGGTGTCCCAAGAATGGCCAGCACTGTTTTCTCCATGGGGTCAGGACCTGCAGGAGTCTTTGTCCCCATCTGGTTAGCTCCCATTGCCTTCGGTTGTGTACCACCTTGGTCTGAGAGAGGGATGTGCCCTGCAAGACAGAGGGAGCTGTTCAGTTGATGTGGCTGTCACGGTTGAATAGCTGGCAATGCGTGCAACTGATGAGATGTGGGTGTGAGGCTTGCAACAGTGCTCAGTGTATGGGGTGCAGCAAATAAATGTTAGGTATGTCTGAGTCCTGATTGTTGATAGGTGAGTGATGATTTGAGCAATGTTTGAGGCAAGTGGTGCAGTTGGTAGGACATGACATTTGAAGATATATTCACTGACCTTGACAACTTGTGTGAGATCATTAAACTGCGTCCAGGTCCTCGGGCTTAGACTGCTGGCACTGACCTCCATTGGTATCTTGTCCCTTTTTACCATGGGTCTGAAGGGTCTTCTTCACCTCTGCAGGCACAGGACATCTCTCCTCCTTTCTACCTCCTCCATCAAGACCTCGAGTGCAGTGTCAGAAAGCCTTGGAGCCCACTCCCACAGCTCCCAGCCATAACACCTGCTCAGCAGAGTAGGTTAAGCTGAAGCTGGTGGGATTCAGATGATATTGGTGGGTAAGTCCTCTGGCCGATTTTAACTGCTCAATAGGGTTGAACTCGTGCCTACACAACCACAGGCCCCTTGCCTGTTCTAACCTCCAAAGGACAATGCGAGTTATGGAAAGACAAACAGTGGCCTCATTGCATTTCCTTTTACAACTAGTCCATCTCCCACGGCTTTCCACAGGGGGAGTTAAGAGTAAGGCCTCTTTCTGGGGAGGAGTTATGAGCAGGAGGCAAAGGCAGTGGGAGGGAAGTGATCGGGGCGAATACCCAGAGGGAGGGGAGGTGGAAAGGGTGGAAATGTTTCTCTAGCAGGGGCAGGGACTTGTCAGCATGCTGTTTGCCGTAGGGAGTGGCAGATAATTTCTGTCTCAGTGGGATTGTACTGATTTAGTGGACCAGTTGTTAGGGGCATACTTTACCGCTGGTGGGGTGGGGTGTCGGATGCTTGAGGACAGTATTCCTGGGTTTTTTCCCAAGAAGGTTGATGGTGGCTCTGCATTAAAGTGGTCTCAGTATCAGTGTCATATATCATGTTAATTGTCACCCCGCTATGTCCAATGTGTCACATCACTTTGTTTACAGTAGAGTGGCATTAGAATGATCAGGCTACGCAATAGCAACAGAAACAATGAATAAATAGATACAGAATCCAGCGGAAATTGAAACCATTGTATTAAAGGCTCCTGGACTATCTATAAAATGTGGGATAGTAAGAGAGGCTGGACAAAGACAGAAGCTGCGGGTCACAGAAATGGGAGCAGTGTGATTTATTACACAGGAAAGCAGATAATCATGTGTGTTGTAAAGATAGCATCCACAGGATGGTGCGCTGTTTCCCTGGAGATAGAATTATGTAGATATCACATGATCTGAGGCACAAACAGGCCATTTAGCCTAATCAGTTCATGTGGTGAGAATATAAGACTTTAAAATGGAAACTAAGCCACATCAGTATAACTTGATCCATTTATCTCCCACCCTCTAATTTCTGAACACTACATTTGAACTTGAAACTCCAGTGGTGAGGGGGCGGGGTGGTGTCGGAGGGAACATTAACTCATGTCAATTAGTGAAAATGAAGCGGCTGATGCCCCATTTCCCCGGTTTCGGATTTGAACTCTGCGGGTTTGATGGTGGATGAGGCACCTGCTGGATCCAAGCCTCATGAAATAATAAAAAAAGCAATCAGGGTTCCATGGTGCCAATGAGAAGCCGATTACATTTTAACTGGAGTCTAAGTGGGAAAGCTATCATGACTTTTCCATCAAATAGCTGCCAAGGGTACAAAGAGAGCCTCCAAGATCAGCTTAAAAACTTTCTTTTGTGGGCCAGGAGTAGGAGGAGTGACCAGTGAGTTAAATACCCCAGGCCTCAAATTTAGGCCTTTAAATGTTTTGCACTCACCCCTCCACCTGCATAAAGCCCTTTTGGGGATTGATATCTAACCCCCCTCCATCTTTTACAGAAATTCGGTTTATCAGTTAAATCTTCAATGCTTCATCTAAAAGGTGGAAGTTTATTAGTTAGAAGAGCACATTTGAATTCATTACCACACACCTCTTCATAAATAAAACACAATTCCTCCCTTGGGATCTGTCCCCTAGAGGCCACTTCCATAACCTAGAAGAAAGGATGGTGACCTGGTTTTCAGTCTGTTGCAAATTCACTTTACAAAGTCAGATCCTGAGTCAGTGCCTCTCAATTTACCCTTTAACAATGTGATAACCCAAAAGAACACTACCACCTAGTGTTTATCATGTATAAAAATGGTAGATAGCCCTGGCTGACTTTTCACACTCAACTTTTTGGCTTTTCTGAAAGTTTACCTGGGATCAGCAGAGACTTGAGAATTACAATCTCTCCCATATCTCCTTTGAGTTGGGCCAAGAATGCCCGGATGTCCTTCCAGATATCATCTGCTTGTTGGCTCAAGAGAACGTGTCCTTTAATGGCAGGTACTGGCAAATGTAGTTTTATTTCTCCTTCACTCTCCATCACAAGTGTCTCAAATGTGAATTTATAAGTTGCAGTAAAAAGCTGCTCTACATAGAGCTCCAGTGTGGCTCTCCTCTCTGTGGACGCAATCATCTGAATGACGCTGAGGCTCTGTTCATCGATCTTCTTCTTGGCAGTGTATAGGATGCCAGCAAAACTGGATTGTACCAAAACCTCAAGGTTTCCTTTTGGCATTTCAACGTGCTCTGACAATTGATACAAATAACTCTGGACGTCATTATTTGCACTGTCTGTATTTCTTTGGCTGTACATCATGAAGACATATGGACACTCGACCAGACTGCACGTGCTCATTACGTCCACAGCACGGCAAAGCCATTTCTGAATGGAACCATGGGGAACATCTGAAAAGTCAACCAGGACCACTTCTACCACCATCCTAGCCAAACATTTAGTCTCCTGTGAATCACTTTGTCTTGTACGAGCTGATGACTTCTGGAGCTAAAGAAATAAACCTGAGTAGAGGGAAGGGTAGAGAATTTTAAATTACATCACTCAGAATGTTACTTTAAAATACAATATGAAACGCAGCAATGCGTTTTCAGAAACTTAAAACAATTTACAAGTCTTTTTGCCTCGATACAATGGTGTGAAATTCCCTTTCATCTGAAAGATTAATTTTAACACATTCTGAAATTTAAATATCATCTTGCAATTTCAATGACAGTGGGTCTGCCACAAAGATTCTGGGGGGACTTGATAAGGTGGATGTTTCTCCTTGTGGGAGAGACTAGAAAAAGTGTTACGGGACACTATTTAAAAATAAAGGGTTTCCCATTTAAAATGGAGATGAAGAAATCATTTCTTCTCTGAGGGTTGTGAGTCTGTGGAATTCTCTTTCCCAGTGAGCACTGGAGGTGTTTGAATATTTTTAAGGCTGAGTTGGATAGATTCTTGATCGAAAAGGGGGTCAAAAGTTATCGAGGGTAGAAAGGAGAGTTGAGGCCACAACTAGATCAACCACGGTCTTATCAAATGGCAGAGCAGTCTTGTGGGGCTGAAATGGCCTACTCCTGCTCTTAATTTGTATGTATGATGTGCTTGATTAATTACCTGCATTCAGTTTGCAATTCATGTATTGTTCAGCAATGATGTACATAAATAAAAAAGATTTGCGCTACTCGTTGCACAGATTGTATATGGCCACACTCTTTAGATCATACAAGTTAATGCATGCTTCCTCTGGAATTCCAACGATTCATTACCCTGGGCCAGCCTAACATTAATAAGCTCTGTGGGTGTTCCCTGGGGCAGCTGGATGAAACGGGCTACATGCTGTATCAACAAGACTCACTCATCTTCTTGACAATTTCTGCAGTAGGGCAGATTGAACACCGGAGCTGGGACAACCTGACAGCTGAACTGGCCTTCATGGTGTGGGCCCTCAAATGTCTTTAGTGTTACAGCAGGACTTACAAATATAATAATAATGTAAGTATGATCTGTCCCTGCACGCCTTAACCAAATTAAACTTCCATGATTCAATTATTCTAATTAATACACCCAAGGGAACCGAATATTTGTTCCTCAAGAAAAATCTAATAAGAGGAATGTAGCGGAAGCTTTCCCTCTTGCACTCTTCAGGATAGAATCAGCAGATTTGCTATTCTTGCATCCGTCCTGATGAGTGAAAGATGAAAAACTTTCAGCAATACTCAAGTTCTGTACCTACCAAGCCACCAAAATCTAATATTTTAAAAAATATCCAACATGATATTGATAATCTAAAATTATCAGACAAGAGGCCCCATTCTAACGCCTTGTACTTATAAGGAGCAATCGACATACTTACGTTTGAACAGAATGAGCAGAGCCGAAAGGAAAAATGCAGCGCGAAGTGTATTTTGCTGGATTTTTGCAACTGAGACTAGGCGTTAAACGGTTGTTTCCGGGTAGGTTCACCCGACGCTAACGTTTTTCCTGCTGCGCTCGCCGCATCTGGACCAGTGCACGCGTCAAAGCTCCCCTGACAGCGAGGCGAGCTGAGCTGAGGTGTGTGCTTGCGGCAGGGCGGGGGGTCGCATGCACTGCCCCCTCAGTGTATGTGTTACTGTGCCTGTCCGCCCCAGCGCCCGCCTCTCTCTCTCTCCCAATGTTGTCAGGACCCGAGCGGAATCAGCATTGCTGAGGTGGGGAGAAGTTAAACATGAAAACGGACAGATGACTGGCAGCAGAGTTCCCCCAATGAGTTGATGTGTTTGTGTGTGACAGGCGGACCACATCCGCATTGCTGCACTGACTGAATTTACTCTCAGGGATCCGGGGGGAAATTGAAACTTTCATCCCACAAACTCGGCTCGTGTTTAAAAAAAGACCCCATCAAATGCGGGCAACACTCGGGTGTCCCTGGTTTAGACCAGTTTGAAAAATGTCTTGTTTTGCCTTTAGATTATGATTCACCGGGTGGGGGTGTGGCTGGGGGGTGGGGGTGTGGCTGGGGGGGGGGGGGGAGGGGGCCCACAGCAAACTCCCCGGCTGAGCCGCTGTGAGCAGCGTGTGTGAGGCTCGGGGCAGCGCCTCAAACAGCAGCTCAGGCCCGGGAACCCCCCGGGAGCCCCGACCCCCCTACCCCGCACCCCCGGGACCCTCTCGGACATCTCAGTGCGAGGACTGGGCGGGAATTGCCTGCGGACTTTCACCTTCCGATGGACGGACACTCCCACTGTGTCCAGGACCCCCTGGAAATGTCTCCAGCTCAGGGCTGAGGTCGGGGATTGATTTACTTACCCGGATACTTACCCCGATACTTACCCCGATACTTCCCCAGGAAATGTCTAACTCCCGGGTAACTATACAACTGCCCCGTCCCTTCCACCCGGCCATGACCCTCCAACTCCTCTTGACCCCACCCGAACCTCTGACCCCCGACCCTCCGACTCCCTCTGACCTTTCAACTGCCGCCGACCTGACCTGACCTCACCACCCTGCCAACTGCTACCCTACTCCCTGCCAACTGCCACCCTACCCCCACCAACTGCCACCCTACCCTCCCTGCCACCCTACCCCCACCAACTGCCACCCTACCCCCACCAACTGCCACCCTGCCCCCACCAACTGCCACCCTACCCCCACCAACTGCCACCCTACCCCCACCAACTGCCACCCTGCCCCCACCAACTGCTACCCTACCCCCACCAACTGCTACCCTACCCCCACCAACTGCCACCCTACCCCCACCAACTGCTACCCTACCCTCCCTGCCAACTGCCACCCTACCCCCAACTGCCACCCTACCCCCACCAACTGCCACCCTGCCAACTGCCACCCTACCCTCCCTGCCAACTGCCACCCTACCCTCCCTGCCAACTACCACCCTTCCCACCTGCCAACTACCAACCTACCCACCCTTCCATCTACTCCCCTTCCCACCCTGCCAACTACCACCCTACCCTCCCTGCCAACTACCACCCTACCCTCCCTGCCAACTACCAACCTACCCACCCTTCCATCTACTCCCCTTCCCACCCTGCCAACTACCACCCTACCCTCCCTGCCAACTACCACCCTTGCCACCCTGCCAACTACCACCCCACCCTCCCTGCCAACTACCACCCCACCTTCCCTGCCAACTGCCACCCTTCCAACTGCCACCCCACCCTCCCTACCAACTGCCACCCACCCACCCTGCCAACTGCCACCCTGCCAACTGCCACCCTGCCAACTGCCACCCTACCCTCCCTGCCAACTGCCACTCCACCATCCCTGCCAACTGCCACCGCACCCACCCTGTCAACTGCCACCCCACCCTCCCTGCCAACTGCCACCCCACCCTCCCTGCCAACTGCCACCCCACCCACCCTGTCAACTGCCACCCCACCCACCCACCCTGTCAACTGCCACCCCACCCACCCTGTCAACTGCCACCCCACCCACCCTGTCAACTGCCACCATGCCAACTGCTGCCCCACCCTGCCTGCCAACTGCCACCCCACCCTGCCTGCCAACTGCCACCCCACCCTCCCTGCCAACTGCCACCTCACCCTCCATGCCAACTGCCACCCCACCCTCCCTGCCAACTGCCACCCCACCCTCCCTGCCAACTGCCACCCTGCCAACTACTGCCCCACCCTCCCTGCCAACAGCCACCCTACCCTCCCTGCCAACTGCCACCCTACCCACTACCACCCTACCCTCCCTGCCAACTACCCCCCTACTCACCCTGCCAACTACAACCCTACCCACCCTCCCTGCCAACTACCCCCCTACCCACCCTGCCAACTACCACCCTACCCTCCCTGCCAACTGCCCTCCCTGCCAACTACCCCCTACCCACCCTGCCAACTACCACCCTACCCTCCCTGCCAACTGCCACCCAGCCAACTACCACCCTCCCCTCCCTGCCAACTGCCACCCTACCCACCCTGCCAACTACCACCCTCCCCTCCCTGCCAACTGCCACCCTACCCACCCTGCCAACTACCACACCACCCACCCTGCCAACTACTACCCTACCCTCCCTGCCAACTACCACACCATCCACCCTGCCAACTGCCACCCTACCCTCCCTGCCAATTGCCACCCTACCCTCCCTGCCAACTACCACCCTATCCACCCTGCCAACTACCACCCTACCCACATTGCCACCCTGCCATCCTTCCCACCCTGCCACCCAATCCAGCTGGCACCTTGCCCACCTTACCTCCCTACCAACCCTGCTACCCGACCCACTCACCTCACTCACACTTATTCACTAACGCAGTGAGAAGCTATTTAACTGTTGCAAAGCTTTTCAATGTGAATGGCTTACCGGAATATGGCAGTTGGTGCTGTGAAAGGAGATATGTGCTTGGTTTCCCCTGGCAATCCTGCACTATGAAGGTGGACTGCCAGAACAGGTACGCTCCGCATTCCTGAAGAGGTCCAGTTCAGAAATCCAGGCCAGAAATGGGGAACTCTGTCGTTGTATTAAAGGAGTAGAACGGCAATCCGCCAGCGATTGCCAATCCTCAGAAGATCTGGCACACTGCTTCTGTCTCCACATTGTCTGATTTTTATTTCAGATTTCCAGCAACCCCTCTTGTATCATGTAAATCCATCCAGAATCAGAGTCTGACCTCAGACCTGTAGAGAGCAGTGCGAATCCCTGAAGCTGGCATTGTGATTCTGCTTCCCTTCAACGTAAGTCGGAATATTGACACCTAATTCTCACTGGCACCAATGCTTTGACATTAACCTCTTAAAAGGTATGAGAGGGGCGGGAGTCAGGGTGGGAATGCAACCCCAACCTGTTGGATAGGCACCTGCTGTCTTTGTCGGATATTGGGCCATCAGTGTATCCCATCAAGGGGTGGGGGGGGTGGTGGGGGGTGTTGGTTTGGTGGTTTGGTGGTGGCGGTTGTGACAGTCATTACCAATTGTACAGGGAATGAATGACGGCTGCACATTGAGAAACTTGTCAGCAACTGGAAATGAGATTGAACTGTACATTGTCAGAGTGGTTAAAGGTCAGAAAGCCTGATGTTAATAAAGGTTCAGTATTGACATGTCCTCCCTCAGTTCTCTCTGGGACACGGTCTAATGGAAGTACTTTTGTACTGTGTTATATGTCTTATATTGAAAATGACTTTATTTATTGTGCTGAAACCACTGGTTGAGTTTTAAAAAGACTGAACAGCAGCATATTTTTAAAAACAGCTGACTTAAAACAGCAGCTTCTAAGATGGCTGAACATTAACAAAGCTGTGTCCTGCAAATTACAAAACTATTGTAATGGAGCTAGAATATCTAGAAGAACCCAGCAGAGAAAATCACTTTAGAGGAATGTGAATGGTCCATCTCCTGAACCATTCAGGAGATGCACCATTCCCAAAACATCCAATCACCTGTGTATTTAAGTGGGCGTGGAACAAGCCATTAGATGCAAACAATTTGAGCAATGAACACAGGTTGAGACGGGGATTCTTTCAGCCATAACCTAATCATGTCTAAACCATAGATCTGGAATCAACTTGCTATGACCATGTTTGGGTAATTCGTCAGTTGGTGAGAGGGGATTATGTGATGAACCAACTAACCCTCATTTATGACTTAAGAAACTGCTTTTCACCAGGCCAGAGAACAGAAGAAGAGGAGTCACAGACAACCTGCTGGACCTGGTGACCATGCATTACCTTCGTTGTGAAGGTCTCCACCACCCTCAATTTGCTTCTTGCTCCTTCCAGGATAGTACCAGAGATACCCTGAGTCTCTTTCAGTCAGCTGCACATAACTACATAATGTATGTAACAGATGGACTGTCTGCCAGGACTGGGAGGTATGTAAATATGCATTTCTGGTGCCTGGACAGGTTTCGAGGTGCGCACTTTGTTCTGCACAATGCAGTGCAGTAGCAAGGACTGGTGCAGGGCGTGGGGTACTGAGTGTGGTTATCCCTGTATCGGTCATAAGAGATTTACTTAGTTGAGTGGGACAGGGATCAGTGCTGGGCAACCTGGTGCATCCGAAGAATAAATGATGGGAAAAAAAATTCAGTGGGATTTCCCAGGGAAAGATGTTAGGCAACATTTGAGTGCAGTGTCCCAGAGATCGGTGCTGTGAGATGTACTGAGTGCAGTGTCCCAAGGATCAGTGCTGGGAGATATACTGAGTACAATGACCCAGGGATCGGTGCTGGGAGATGTACTGAGCGCAGCGTTCTAGGGATCGGTGCTGGGAGATGTACTGAGCGCAGCGTCCTAGGGATTGGTGGTGGGAGATGTACTGAGTGCAGTGTCCCAGGGATCGGTGCTGCTCAGACCCAGGGCATCACTGCACTTGTTCCTTGGGACAGTCAAACCATTCAGTTCAAATTCCTGCTTCCACCAGATTTTATTCAAGCATATGTTTGATTGATGGCTGTATTTTTCTAAGTAAATCACAATTTTAAATAATCCTATTGACTGATCAGCTAATGTAGATAGGAGCGGTAGAATTTTAATGTGCTCAGTTCTAATGTATCTCGAATGGATTTTGATAGTGTATCTCAGTCTCTCTCTCCCAGGCACCAGTCAATCTGAATCTGCCATGGTTTGGGACTTGTCAGTGACAACAACGACTACCTGTGTTTATATAGTACCTTGAACAAAGTAAAACATCCCAAGGCATTTCACAGGAACTTTCTCAAATGAAATTTGACACCAAGCCACATGAGGAGATGTCAGGATATGTGACCAATGATGAAAGTATGAAAATCTAGAGTCCACAAGAGGCCTGAATTGAAGGAATTTTTAAAAAAAATAATTTACAGGGTTTGGATGTCGCTGGCTAGGCCAGCATTTATTGCCCATCCCTAATTGCCCTTTAGAAGGTAGTGGTCAGCTGCCTTCTTGAACCGCTGCTGACCATGTGCTGTAGGTACAAAAATCTCAGAGGGTTTTAGGGTTGGAGGATGTTTCAAGGCCATGGAAAGATTTAAAAACTGGAATGAGATTTTTAAAAATTGAGCCATTTTGCTGGATTTACGGAATAGAGGACCAAACAGTGACTATGTTTGAAGGTTCAGTCTTATAAGGGCTAACGCAGAAGAAACGCATTTATTGTTTTGGATATTCTGAAGAAAAGACTAATGTTGGTGTTACGAGGCTTTGCCCCCTTTATCTTTGAAAATGTGATTTTTCAACTTTCAACTGACTGGACATTTTGCATTCTGAACTGAGACAGAGCAAACTGCTTCTAAATGCAAGGCCATATTCCAAGGTGAGGGTGAAAATCAAACAAATCATCCTCAGGGGTGCATGAAGGGAGAGACATTTCCTGTGATCCAGACACCCATCGAATCACGTAACTGTCCAAGGAAGACACATTAAAAATGCCAAGTACTGGATATTGAAACAATGGCCGCCACAGACAGAGCCACCCAAATCCTCTTGGAAATACACAATGGGTGAAGTATTTCAAGGCAAGGTTGCCAGCCACTAGAGAGAGATTGCAAGTCACACAGGCAGTATCCACAAAGCCTTCAGCAAAGGAAACAAGCTGAGTGCTGCTCACACTGTCCCGCTCTCTCTTTTTGAATAAGCATGTCACCCGGCTCGAGAAGCCAACTCTTCCAGAATCCTACCAGTGAACTGAGATCTCATAATAATGGCAACATTATCTTCATCTGACTGCATCCAATAAATCTGCTAATCCAAATTGGCCGCAAAAATTTAAAATCTATGCCTCAAGGGCAATCAAAGGACACTTAACCGTATATGCTTTAACTTTTCTTTTAATTGGACTCTAACTCCCTTCATTTCTGAACGTGTTTGTGTGTGTTTGCGTGTGTGGGCACTAATGACTGCATGAGGGCTGAATGCTTGATGTTGTGTTTTGATTATTTGTCTCAGATTTAGTGGTTAATACATTTTCTCTTTGACTCAACCTTGCTTGATTGGCTCCTTATTGTTCACAGCTTAAGTAGTAAATTACATTCTGATTTGGAAAAGGCATATCCTCGTAAAACGAAACTGAAACCTGTGTTGTGACCAACCACGGAGGTTGAATTGAGGACTTAATCCTGTTAATTTATCTGGTTACTGATCAAATGAATCTGATTAGCAGTTGAAAACCTAATTTGCGCTCTGACAAGAGTGTTTATCAATTTGCTGACTGAAGGCATGAAAATCTCATGGTGGCACATGTTGGGGTGAAGAAAGCTCATGTGGAGAATAAACACTGATATGGAACCAGTTGGAGCCAACGGCCTGTTCTGTGATGTAAATTCTATGCAATTTGAACTGGCGCTTGCTGCATTTATCAAGATATGGCTTGGTTTGATAGCCTGGAGGAACTAAGTACCAATTAAATCTCTACCTCTCCAGTAAAGGCTGGACAATCTGAGCTTGGCTGACAGCCCTGCCACATTGCTCCATTTCATAACCTTTGACCATTGAGCAGGGCATCGCACTGAGAAAAAGCTGTTTCAATTACAAAGAAAGGAGAGAAACACTTGCATTTAGATAACACCTTTAACAGCCTCAGGATGCCCAAAAGCACTTTGCAGTCAATGTAATGCTTTTTGAAATAAAAATACCTGGAAAAACTCAGCAGGTCTGGCAGCATCTACGGAGAGGAACACAGTTAACGTTTCGAGTCCATAAGACTCTTCAACAGAACTAAGGAAAAATAGAAAAGAGGTGAAATATAAGCTGGTTTAAGGGGGGGAGGGGGGGGGGGGAGGGGGGTGGGGGTAGAACTGGATAGAGGGCCAGTGATAGGTGGAGATTGCCAAAAGATGTCATAGACAAAAGGACAAAGAGATGTTGAAGGTGGTGATATTATCTAAGGAATGTGCTAATTAAGGGTAGAAAGCAGGACAAGCAAGGTACAGATAGCTACAAAAAGCTAAAAGCTACTGCGGATGCTGGAAATCCAAAACAAAAACAGAATTACCTGGAAAAACTCAGCAAGTCTGGCAGCATCGGCGGAGAAGAAATCAGTTAACGTTTCGAGCCTTCATGGCCCTTCGGCAGAACTGCAGCATAGTTTCAACAAGGGAGAAATATAAATTGGTTTAAGGTGGGTGGGGGGGGGGGGTGGGGAAGAGACACATTGAGGGTGTGGTGTGAGCAGATAATCAAAAGATGTCACAGACAAAAGGGTCAAAGAGGTGTTGAAGGTGGTGGTCTTTGTCTGAGAAAAGTGCTAATTAAGAATGGAAAACAGGATATTCAAAGTACAGCTCTAGTGGGGGTGGGGTGGAAAGACTAAAGGTTTTAGTTTTAGATTTAAAAATAATGGAAATAGGTGGGGAAAGAAGAATCTATATAAATTATTGGAAAAAAAAAGCGGGTGGGGGGGAAAAGAAACGGGGTGGGGATGGGGGGAGGGGGAGTTTAAGATCTAAAGTTGTTGAATTCAATATTCAGCCCAGAGGGCTGTAAAGTGCCTAGTCGGAAGATGAGGTGCTGTTCCTCCAGTTTGCGTTGGGCTTCACTGGAACAATGCAGCAAGCCAAGGACAGACATGTTGGCAAGAGAACAGGGTGGAGTGTTAAAATGGCAAGCGACAGGGAGGTTTGGGTCTTTCTTGCGGACAGACCGCAGGTGTTCCGCAAAACGGTCGCCCAGTTTGCGTTTGGTCTCTCCAATGTAGAGGAGACCGCATTGGGAGCAACGAATGTAGTAGACTAAGTTAGGGGAAATGCAAGTGAAATGCTGCTTCACTTGAAAGGAGTGTTTGGGCCCTTGGACGGTGAGGAGAGAGGAAGTGAAGGGGCAGGTGTTGCATCTTCTGCGTGGGCATGGGGAGGTGCTATAAGTGGGGGTTGAGGAGTAGGGGGTGATGGAGGAGTGGACCAGGGTGTCCCGGAGGGAACGATCCCTACAGAATGCCGTCAAGGGGGGTGAAGGGAAGATGTGTTTGGTGGTGGCATCATGCTGGAGTTGGCGGAAATGGCGGAGGATGATCCTTTGAATGCGGAGGCTGGTGGGGTGATAAGTGAGGTACAGATAGCCCTAGTGGGGGTGGGGTGGGGGGAAGGGTTCGAAATAGGCTAAAAGGTAGAGATAAAACAATGGATGGAAATACATTTAAAAATAATGGAAATAGGTGGGAAAAGAAAAATCTATATAAATTATTGGGGGGAAAAAAGGGATCGGAAAGGGGGTGGGGATGGAGGAGAGAGTTCATGATCTAAAATTGTTGAACTCAATATTCAGACCGGAAGGCTGTAAAGTGCCTAGTCGGAAGATGAGGTGCTGTTCCTCCAGTTTGCGTTGAGCTTCACTGGAACAATGCAGCAAGCCAAGGACGGACATGTGGGCATGAGAGCAGGGTGGAGTGTTGAAATGGCAAGCGACAGGGAGGTCTGGGTCATGCTTGCAGACCCCCTTTCCGATCCCCCCCTTTTTTTCCCAATAATTTATATAGATTTTCTTTTCCCACCTATTTCCATTATTTTTAAATGTATTTCCATCCATTGTTTTATCTCTACCTTTTAGCCTATTTCGAACCCTTCCCCCCACCCCACCCCCACTAGGGCTATCTGTACCTTGCTCGTCCTGCTTTCTACCCTTAATTAACACATTCCTTAGAGAATATCACCACCTTCAACACCTCTTTGTACTTTTGTCTATGACATCTTTTGTCTATCTCCACCTATCACTGGCCCTCTATTCAGCTCTACCTGTCCCATCCCCCCCCCACCTTAAACCAGCTTATATTCCACCTCTTTTCTATTTTTACTTAGTTCTGCTGAAGAGTCATATGGACTCGAAACGTTAACTGTGTTCCTCTCCGTAGATGCTGCCAGACCTGCTGAGTTTTTCCAGGTATTTTTATTTTTGTTTTGGATTTCCAGCATCCGCAGTTTTTTGCTTTTATCTTGGTGCTTTTTGAATTGTGTGTAGGAAACTCAGAAACCAATTTCCCCAAAGCAAGCTAATGGCCAGGTAAAAGCGTAATGGCCAGGTAATCTGGTTTTGAATGAAACAGAAACGGAAAATGATGGAAAAACTCAGCAGGTCTAATAGCATCTGTGGAGAGAAAAACAGAGTTAACGTTTCGAGTCTGAAAAAGAGTCATACGGACTTGAAACATTAGCTCTGTTTCTCTCTCCACAGATGCTGTTAGACCTGCTGAGTTTTCCTAGCATTTTCTGTTTTTGTTTCAGATTTCCAGCATCTGCAGTATTTTGCTTTTATCTGATTTTGAATGATGTTGATTGAGGGATAAATATTGGCCAGCACAGCAGGGCCAACTCCCCAACTTTTCTTCAAAATGGTGCCAGGGGACAGCTTAGATCCACCTAAGGCTATGCAGGGCCTCAGTTTACCATCTCAACCGAAAGACGGCACCTCTGATTGTGCGGTACTCACTCAGTAATGTACTTGAGTGTTAACTCTCTGACCCAAAGGGGAGCATGGTTCCCACTCAGACACGAAGCTTTACAATCTTTTCTGGGAATCAGTCCCCCCCGGACTAACCAAACTGGCTGATTGGCATTCCCTCCAGCATTGAGGGTTTGAGGCTTCTCAAAATTCTTCACCTTGCACCCTAGGAGGGGCAACCAGAAGCCTGGAACCGACTGGTTGTTGAAAACTGATGTCTGTGCAACATAATCCTATGTTTCAGGCAACAAATGGATTTGCAGTGTTGGATTTCTCAATAGAACAATCTATCTGACCAGTCAAAAACAAGATCTCGGGCTTGAGTTTCCACTTGCTTCACTAGTTATATCAGTACAATCCGGACAGAATCGGCTAAACCAGGGCAAATGATTAGGTTATCGTAAACAGAAGTGAATTAATCCCAAACTCACCTACCTTATAATGGAAAGGGATAGTGAAACAATTACATTCTATTGCACTGCCAGGTTGCTGTAGTTCATAGAAGATTTGTGATGATGCAAATCAATTTTAGTGGAAAGTTGAAGTGTAAACTCACCAGTGCATCTTGCACGCAATTTCCCAATTGCACCCAAAGCAGAAACTCTTCCCCCATCCACAAGGAAAGAGGTGATTCCAACCAGAGAGCAAACATACCCTTTCCTGAAACCCGTCAGCAGGCTTAATAATGGGGTGAAAGGTGAATCTCAATGGTGCACAGAACTTGAACATCCATGCAGAATAAATACATTTTTGTTTTTTAGTTTGAAGGCCAGAATTACTTGAATTCCTAAATCACAACTCCAAAACACTTAAAAATGTGAGAGCTTGAGTTTTAGTTTCTGTGGAGCATGCAGAACTGATTATGTGGAGTTAATCTGACAGTTTTATTGGAAAAAGGCTCTACGAACTTGTTCTACGCAACACACTTGTACTTCAACAGGAAAATGTTGCATTTATATAGAGACAGAAGGATGATGATCCTTTTCAAATAATTGTGCAGTACATTCAATGAACAAGCAGATCGAGCAGAATGGGTTCACCAACAAGAAAGGTACCAAGATAAAGGAAAAATACTGTGGATGCTGGAAATCTGAAACGAGGTACGTTGTTGTCTGGCATACTGACCTCTACCTCGCAGAGGCTGAGCGCCAACTCTCAGACACTTCCTCCTACCTCCCCCTGGACCATGACTCCACCACCGAACATCAAGCCATTGTTTCCAGGACTGTCACTGACCTCATCTCCTCTGGAGATCTTCCCTCCAAAGCTTCCAACCTCATAGTCTCCCAAACTCGGACAGCCCGCTTCTACCTCCTCCCCAAAATCCACAAACAGGACTGTCCTGGCAGACCGATCGTGTCAGCCTGTTCCTGCCCCACGGAACTCATTTCTTCCTATCTTGACTCAATTCTCTCTCCCCTTGTCCAGTCTCTTCCCACCTACATCCCGTGATTCCTCTGATACCCTACATCATATCAACAATTTCCAGTTCTCTGGCCCCAACCACCTCCTCTTCACCATGGACATCCAATCCCTCTACATCTCCATCCCCCACCAGGATGGTCTGAGGTCTCTCCGCTTCTTCCTTGAACAGAGGCCTGAACAATCCCCATCCACCACCACTCTCCTCCGTCGGGCTGAACTTGTTCTCTCACTGAACAATTTCTCCTTAAACTCCTCTCACTTCCTCCAAATAGAAGGTGTGGCTATGGGTACCCGCATGGGCCCCAGTTATGCCTGTCTTTTTATGGAGTATGTGGAACATTCCTTGTTCCAGTCCTACTCAGGCCTTCTCTCACAACTCTTCTTTCGGTACTTCAACGACTGTTTTGGTGCTGCTTCATTCTCTTGCCTGGACCTGGAAAAATTTACCAATTTTGCTTCTAATTTCCACCCCTCCACCATTTTCACATGGTCCATCACTGACACTTTCCTTCCCTTCCTTGACCTCTCTGTCTCAATTTCTGGTGATAGACTGTCCATCCATGTTCTTTACAAGCCCACCGACTCCCACAGCTACCTCAATTGCAGCTCCTCACACCCTGACTCCTGTAAGGACTCCATCCCATTCTCTCAGTTCCTTCGCCTCCATCGCATCTGTTCTGATGATGCCACTTTCCAAAACGGTGCTTCTCACATGTTTTCCTTCTTCCTTAACTGAGGTTTCCCACCCACAGTGGTTGACAGGGCCCTCAACCGTGTCCGACCCATCTCCTGCACCTCTGCCCTCACACCTTCCTCTCCCTCCCAGAACCATGATAGGGTCCCCCTTGTCCTCACTTTTCACCCCACCAGCCTCTGTACTCAAAGGATCATCCTCCGCCATTTCCGCCAACTCCAGCATGATGCCGGCACCAAACACATCTTCCCTTCACCCTCCCTGTTGGCATTCTGTAGGGACTGTTTCCTCTGGGAAACCCTGGTCCACTCCTCTATCACCCTCAACCCTCTCCCACGGCACCTTCCCATGCAATCGCAGAAGGTGCAACACCTGCACCTTTACTTCCCCCCTCCTCACCATCCAAGGGCCCAAACACTCCTTTCAAGTGAAGCAGCATTTCACTTGTACTTCCCTCAATTTAGTTTACTGCATTCGCTGCTCCCAATGCGGTTTCCTCTACATTGGAGAGACCAAACGCAGACTGGGTGACCGCTTTGCGGAACACCTTCGGTCTGTCCGCAAGCATGACCCAGACCTTCCTGTCGCTTGCCATTTCAACACTCCACCCTGCTCTCATGCCCACATGTCCGTCCTTGGCCTGCTGCACTGTTCCAGTGAAGCTCAACGCAAACTGGAGGAACAGCACCTCATCTTCCGACTAGGCACTTTACAGCCTTCCGGACTGAATATTGAGTTCAACAACTTCAGACCATGAGCTCTCTCCTCCATCCTCACCCCCCTTTTTCATCCCCCTTTTTCCATATTCATTTTTATTTTTTTAATTTTTAATAATTCCCCCCACTTATTTTCATTATTATTTTAAAAATTTATTTCCATTTTCATTCATTGTTTTATCCCCAGCTTTTAGCCTATTTTCGATCTTTTTTCCCACCACCGTCCCCTCCCCCCACCACACCCTCACTCAGGCCATCTGTCACTTTCCAGAGTGCTCACCCTGGTCCGGGCATTATTATCACATCCTGCTTTCTACTCTTAATGTCACCATCAGCACCTCCTTTAGCCAGTACCACCACCATCAACACCCTTTTGACCTTTTGTTTATGACATCTTTTGCAATCTCTCCTTTGCCTCCACCTAACACTGGCCTTTTATCCAGCTTCACCTGTCCCACCCCACTTAACCAGTATAAATTTCACCACCTCTCTACCTTCCTTTAGATCTGAAGAAGAGTCATACGGACTCGAAACGTTATCTATCTCTCTCTCCACAGGTACTGTCAGACCTGCTGAGTTTTTCCAGCATTTTTTGTTTTTGTTTCAGAAAGGTACCAAGGTTTGAGAACAACTGAGACAAAGCGCTGCACAGAAGGTCTCTGGACACAAGGGGGTGCCAAAAAGCTTCAGTTTGAATCTGACCCTTTCCTCCTTTCCTGGCACACATTCCTCAACTTTCCACAGACCTTGAGATCTAGGGAATCACATCAGACCATGAATAAAGATGGCAGGCAAAGAGCACATGGCACAAATGTAAATTGGAGGATCCAGGTGGTGTTCATATTGGATGTTGGACAGTGGATCTGGGTGCTGTCCTTGTTCTATGTCACATCATTGGAATTATGACTGGGTGCAGACAGGAGCAGGAGAGACAGACTTTCCCCCAGCACTGGGAGGAAGAAACCTGCAGCTCTCACTAAGAAGGTGTGGTTAGAGGTAGCTGAGGCAGTGAGCAGCGGGAGCATTGTACACAGATCACGAATGCAGTCGAGGAAGCAGCTTATTGACCTCACCAGTCAGGAAAAGTGAGTACGTTTGCTGCTTCCCCTAAACACTGAGCTTCAAGTACTTACCTCTCCTTGGCTTCTGAGGGGATAATATCCCTTTAAATTTATAAACACTCCTGTTTGCTGAGGCAGTGCTTGGATTGTCACGTGTGTGCAGCTGATGACACATCCAGTACCTGAGGGAACGCAGCCAGAGAGGAGAATCTGAAAGCCTAATCATTTTGGCTATTGTCATCACAGGGGTAGTTTCCATAACTCCCAGCCCTGGCAAACAAGCTGTCCATCAACTACCCTATGTATTTATGTGCGGCCGACTGTGAGGCCCTCAATATGTCTCCGGTAACATCCTGAAAGGAGCCAGGAACAAAGAGATTGAGGACGGGTTTGACCTTCACAGCCACTGGTAATGCATGGTCAGCAGGTCCAGCAGAAAACAAGTCACCCTCTAGGAGGCTGCCGATACCTGACATCTCAGCCTCTACCTGCGGAAGCACTGATCTCCCGAGCGGCCCAGGAATGTAAAGCCTTTGTATATGCTGTGATGATGTAATACCTCCTGTAACCTCAGCCCCTCTCCTGTTCACATCTCCCCCTGTGCCCCTCTCACCCTACATAAGAACATACGAATTACAAGTAGGCCATTCGGCCCCTCAAGCCTGCTCCGCCATTCGGTAATATGGCTGATCTGATTGTGGCCTCAACTCCACATTCCGCCTACCCCTGATAACCTTTGACTCCCTTGTTAGTCAAGAATCTATCTAACTCTGCCTTAAAAATATTTATTGACCCTGCCTCCAACACTCTCTGGGGAAGAGAGTTCCAGGGATTCACAACCCTCAGAGAAATATTTTCTCCTCATCTCCATCTTAAATGGGAGACCCCTTATTTTTAAATGGCGGCCCCTAGTTCTAGTCTCTCCCACAAGGGGAAACATCCTCTCAGCATCCACTCTCAAGGCTCCTCAGGATCTTATATGTTTGAATAAGATCACCACTCAATCTTCAAAACTCCAATGGATACAGGCCCAGTCTGTCCAACCTTTCCTCATAAGATAACCCCCTCATTCGAAGAATCAGTCAAGTGAACCTTCTCTGAATTGCTTCCAATGCAATTATATCCTTTCTTAAATAAGGAAACCAAAACTGTACACAGTAGTCTAGATCTGGTCTCACCAACACCTTGTACAACTGTAGCTAAATATCCCTACTTTTATATTCTATTCTCCTTGCAATAAATGACAACATTCCATTTGCCTTCCTAATCACTTGCTGTTCCTGCATACCAACCTTTCCTGATTCATGTACCAGGACACCCAGATCCCTCTGTACCTCAGAGTTCTGCAATCTCCCTCCATTTAAATAATTTGCTGCTTTTCTATTCTTCCTGCCAAAGTGGACAAGTTCACATTTTCCCACATTATACTCACTGTGCACCTCTCCACCCGTGCCCCTCTCCCCTTGTGCACCTGATGATTCCACTACAGCATGTCATCACTGTTATGGATGGGAGTGGACCTCCTCGTCTGATGTATTGTCAAAAATATCCAAGATGTCTCCTGTCCTGCCGGTGTTCCTATGAAATCCTCCTAACTTTTTCAGTATTCCTATACTGACATGAGGACAAGGGAGGTGCGGGTGTTGGTGGATGTGGCAGGGTGGGGGGTTTAAACCCCAGTTAAAATTTCAGCGTGTCAGGGACCTGACAGGAACCTGCTGATTTCCACACTTGAGCAGTGCTCATTTGAAAGTGTGTGGGAAACCCCTGTGGGACAGTCGGGCAGTAAGTGAAATGTGTAAACAAAAAAGAGCCTGACTAAAGGTTGAACTCTGCATTCTGGCATTAACTGCAAGAAGGTGGGTTTCGCGGGATGTGCGAAACTCACCAGGGTCAACAAGGCGAGAGCAGAGTGGGGATTGACGGAGCTGTGAAATTGACAGGCTGGAAAGCATTTAAATACTGATCCTGGACAACTGCTTTTCCGACTAAGTGATAGGATTTTGCTCACCGGTCTTGTTCTGAGAATTTGTCTTTTCTTTTATATTTCCAATGTATCGCAGCTCATTTCTGCCACGTTAAACTTACTGTCTTTGATCTGCACTTCCCAGCTGCCAGCCTTCACTGCAACATGGGAGCAGCTTACACAGATCTACCCTGAACCTTTGCTGAGGAACAAGAGAAGCAGAGCCAGCAACGCAGCCAGCTGCAGGAGCAACACCAGCAGCTGCAGGAACAACACCACCAGTAGCAGAATCAACACCAGCAGCAGCAGGAGCGACACCAGCAGCAGCAGGAGCGACACCACCGGCAGCAGGAACGACACCACCGGCAGCAGGAGCGACACCACCGGCAGCAGGAACGACACCACCGGCAGCAGGAACGACACCACCGGCAGCAGGAGCGACACCAGCGGCAGCAGGAACAACACCAGCGGCAGCAGGAACGACACCACCGGCTGCAGGAACAACACCACCAGCTGCAGGAACAACACCACCAGCAGCAGGAACAACACCACCAGCTGCAGGAACAACACCACCAGCAGCAGGAACAACACCACCAGCTGCAGGAACAACACCACCACCAGCAGGAACAACACCACCACCAGCAGCAGGAACAACACCACCACCAGCAGCAGGAACAACACCACCAGCAGCAGGAACACCACCACCAGCAGCAGGAACACCACCACCAGCAGCAGGAACAACACCACCAGCAGCAGGAACAACACCACCAGCAGCAGGAACAACACCACCAGCAGCAGGAACAACACCACCAGCAGCGGGAACAACACCACCACCAGCGGGAACAACACCACCAGCAGCGGGAACAACACCACCACCAGCGGGAACAACACCACCACCAGCAGGAACAACACCACCACCAGCAGGAACAACACCACCACCAGCAGCAGGAACAACACCACCAGCAGCAGGAACACCACCACCAGCAGCAGGAACACCACCACCAGCAGCAGGAACACCACCACCAGCAGCAGGAACAACACCACCAGCAGCAGGAACAACACCACCAGCAGCAGGAACAACACCACCAGCAGCAGGAACAACACCACCAGCAGCAGGAACAACACCACCACCAGCAGGAACAACACCACCAGCAGCAGGAACAACACCACCAGCAGCAGGAACAACACCACCAGCAGCAGGAACAACACCAGCAGCAGCAGGAACAACACCACCAGCAGCAGGAACAACACCACCAGCAGCAGGAACAACACCAGCAGCAGCAGGAACAACACCAGCAGCAGCAGGAACAACACCAGCAGCAGCAGGAACAACACCACCAGCTGCAGTAACAACACCACCAGCTGCAGGAACAACACCACCAGCTGCAGTAACAACACCAGCAGCAGGAACAACACCACCACCAGCAGCAGGAACAACACCACCAGCTGCAGTAACAACACCAGCAGCAGGAACAAGACCAAAACCAACAGGACCTCCAGTTGCCTTCTCTGCCACCTGCTGCTCCACAGGACAGAGGGGATGGACACAAAGCTCCAACTCACAGGGTGTGATACCCGTAACGCAGGGTTTACTAGTTGAGGATCAGCTTTCGGGACATGGCTGAACAACTGTGTTTCAGGAAACTCAAATTTCTCAGCAGATCAGTACCGATATCTGCAGCCTCCTAGAACAAGACCCACTTCCCAGTGGACCAGATAGGCATGCATCAAAGTCATTACAGCCCTCAATTTCTTCACCTTCGGCTCCATCCAGAGACCTGCCAGTGACATTTGCAGGGTTTCACAATCTGCTGCCCACAAGTGCATCTCCCAGGTGACTGATGCCATGTTTGCCTGGGCTGCCACTTTGCTACTGATGAAGCCAGTCAGAACAAGAGGCTCTCAGATCTGTGGATTTCAGCAAGTTCAGGGAGTCATAGATTGCATCCATGTGACCCAGATGCTCTCAGATAATCTGGAAATATTCATCAATCGAAGGGGATTCCACTGCAGTTTGTATGTAACCATTGGAAGATGTTCATATGACTGTGTAAGATTTCCAGGAAACTGCCATGATGCCTTCATTCTGTGCTAGTCAGGTATAACACAGATCTTCCCACTCCAAGCTGACCCAGGCTCCTTGGAGGCAAGGGATACCCCTAAGAACGTGGTTGATGACACTTCTGAGGACTGACACCCAGTAACCATACAACAGAAGTCACAGGAGAACAACAGTGATCACTGGGCAAGCCATTGGGCTGAACATATTATTCAGGCAGATTGACAGATCAGGGACCACTCTTCAGTATAAACCAGAAAGGGTTTTCAGAATGATAGGTGTCTGCTGTGCCTTGCACAATATTATGCTGAAGAGAGGGCTGAAGCTAATGGGCGGCAAAGGTGATGATTATGCTGCATCTTTGGAGGAGGAGGATTTGGAGGAGGATCAGCAGGGGGATCACCCTCTTGTGGGAAGGGGCCTACAGATGCACACCAACTAGCCTGTCAGATTGCCAGAACAGCCTGATACAGGCACAATTCAGCTAGCCTGAGACTGTGCAGCTATGTGACGCATCAGTGATGCCCCTACTGATCTTCCCAGCACAAAGTAACCCTTCCATTCACTGATACCCACACTTGTCTTCTACTCCTGTCATACCATTTACCTCAAGACAGATAACACTTGACAGGCAAGAGAGGACAATAGAGACTTGAGATAAAGTTTATGAGGCTTAACAATTACAATGAAATGGACACATTAAACACCCAAGTGATTTTCCTTGTAAACTACAAACACTATTTTCCTTTTTCTACTGCTTCTAAGTGATTCTACCCCTGTGGTTTCAGCAGAGCTGGAGACAGGCTGCTCCTTCCCCAGCTCTGACTGCTCAGATGCTCGAGGTGGACATTCTCTGGGTTTTGAAGCCTGTGAGGGACCCACCAAACACTGTCCCACCACCACCTGTGCAGGGGCAGACTCGGTCATCAGGGCAGGAGGCAGCATGTGGGGCTGACAGAGGGGGGGCGGGTGCTGGGGAGGTAAGGGGGAGGAATGGGAGCCTTGAGCAGAGTCCCCACATCCATGTACCCTTTCTCCATCTTCCCTCTCATGGCCCCACCTGCTCTTCCCTGCTAGCCTAGAGCTAGAGAGCTCTTCACTGCACTTCAGTGGGGAGGTGAATGGCCAAGGTGAGGCTTTCCTCCATCCTATTGAAACTAGCAGACTGAGTGAAGAGGCCATTGGTCAGGGCCAGTATGCACTGTGTACCTGCAGTGTCTGATGTTCCTTGCAGGTAGCTGCTCCTTCCATGGAGGTGGGCATCAGCACAAAGGCCTGAGACATCATGCTGAGACGGATCCCTCCAATCATGTGTAAACTCTCTGGAAATGCTGACAAAAGCTCACACATTTCCCACTGCTATTCCGCAAGTTCCCATTTTGTGAATGACCCCTGAGGATCCACGTCCAGCTGAGCAGAGCTAGGAGTGTCCTGCACCGTCCAATGGGGACTCTCCACAGCAATCCCTGTCTCCACCACCTGCTCACATGTGATGTGTGATTTACCATGTGACAACGTGATCCGCCTTGGAAGCTCCACTAAGGTGTGTGCAGGGGAAGGCTGGGGACGTCAGAGTGAAAGGCTTTCCACTTGCCTTTCCTGCCTGATGAAGTCATTGAATCTCTTTTGGCACTGTATCCAGGATCGTGGGACTACACTCCTAATGTTCACCTCCTCTGTGAAATCCAGCCGTTGATAGACCCCATGAGATAAACTCAATCTCATCTCCATTTCACTACAGAGCTTCCTGAACCCCAAGAGACCTGTGCTGAAGGCATTAAATCCAAAGGAGTGTTAAAATTAATGTAAAATTCCCTCTTTTCTATGTAATTATGATGTTAATTCTTGTGTTAAATGTTGACCCACCTGTCCGAATAATCGTAACAAATTATTCACGTGCAGCCAAATGGGTGTCAATCAAACCTGGAAATTGGAGCCGGGTTGGAGTCAAACTTCAGTTTTCTTTGATTTTTAGCTGACTCCATCCCACCAAATCTTAGGAGTTAAAATCCTTCCCCCCGACTCCCACTCTCAGAGGGTAGGAGGAAACTATTTAGGGGTGGAAATTCATCATGATGTAGGGTCAGGGGGTAGTTTTTGTGAGCTGAAAGACAGGGGTATTACTGAAGCAAGTAAAAGGGGTAAAATATTTATCTATACACCAGGCACTTACAGGCTGGCTTCTCAGCACAACACATTCCTCACTCACCACATCCCATTCCTCATTCACCACAACCGATTCCCCGCTCACCACATCCCATTCCTCATTCACCACAACCCATTCCCCGCTCACCACAACCCATTCCCCGCTCACCACAACCCATTCCCCGCTCATCACATCCCATTCCTCGCTCATCACATCCCATTCCTCGCTCATCACATCCCATTCCTCACTCATCACATCCCATTCCTCACTCATCACATCCCATTCCTCACTCATCACATCCCATTCCTCACTCATCACATCCCATTCCTCACTCACCACATCCCATTTCTCACTCATCACAACCCATTCCTCACTCATCACATCCCATTCCTCACTCATCACATCCCATTCCTCACTCACCACATCCCATTTCTCACTCATCACATCCCATTTCTCACTCATCACAACCCATTCCGTATTCAGCATAACCCATTTCCCACTCACCACATCCCAGTACCTGCTCACCACAACCCATTCCTCACTCGCCAAAACCTCATTCCCCGCTCACCACATCCCATTCCTCACTCACCACAACCCATTCCCCCCCTCACCACAACCCATTGCCCCCTCACCACAACCCATTCCTCACTCACCACACCTCTTTCCCACTCACTACTGTTAAGTCTCAATAGTTATTTAGAAATACAGACCGAAACTAAGACAGACTCCTTCAGACAGAGTTTTATTGCTTGTCATAAAGCTCTCCACAGACAGAACTAGTCTCAGCTGTTATCCCTTTTACTCTTTTGAGCAACCAAATAAACTAAATGAAAGAAAACGAGGGACAAAGTAAGAAGCAGCCCCTTAAAGGGGTACTGCAAAAGGAAAAACTAATAAGAACATAAGAAATAGGAACAGGAGTAGTCCATTCGGCCCTTCGAGCTTGCTTTGCTATTCAATAAGATCATGGCTGATCTTTTGTGTTTCAATTTCCACATCCCCATCTACCCCGATAACCTTTGGTTCCCTTGCCTAACAAGAATCTATCTACCTCTGCCTTAAAAATATTCAATGACCCCACCTCCACCACCTTCTGAGGTAGAAAGTTCCAAAGTCGCACAACCCTTTGAGAGAAAAACATTCTCCTCATCTCTGTCCGATAAGGGTGACCCCTAATTTTAAAACCGCGCCCCTTAGTTCTGGACTCACCCACAAGAGGAAACATCCTTTCAATGTCCTTGTCAAGGCCATACAGGATCTTGTATACTTCAATCAAATCATCCCTCACTCTTCTAAACTCCCGTGGAAACAAGCCCAGTCTGTCCAAACTTTCCTCATAAGACAACCCACTCATTCCTGGTATCAATCTAGTAAACAAAAACAGAAAATGCTGGAAATACTCAGCAGGTCTAGCAGCATCTGTGGAGAGAGAAACAGAGCTAATATTTCAAGTCTGTATGACCCTTCAGTGCTTTTATCAATCTAGTAAACCTCCTTTGAACCGCCTCCAATACATTTACATCCTTCCTTAAATAAGGAGACCAAAACTGCACACAGTATTCGAAGTACGGTCTCACCAATGCCCTGTATAATTGAAGCATAATATCTTGTTCAATCCCTCTCATAATAAAGGATAGCATTCCATTAGCCTTCTTAACTACTTGCTGTACCAGCATACTAGCTTTTTGTGACTCATGTACCAGAACACCTAGATCCTTCTGCACCTCAGAATTATGCAACCATTCTCCATTTAAATAATACTCTGCTTTTTTGTTCTTCCTGTCAAAGTGAACAATTTCACATTTTCCAACAATAAACTCCATTTGGGAATTTGAGATCTTTGCCCACTCACTCAACCCATCTATATCCATCTGCAACTTCCTCAAGTCCTCTTCACAACATACTTTCCTACCTATCTTTGTGTTATCTGCAAGTTTAGCTACCATGTCTTCACTCCCCTCATCTAAGTCATTGATGTAAATGGTAAGAAGTTGAAGCCCCAGCACAGACCCCTGTGGGACTCCACTCATCACATCCTGCCAATCCGAAAAAAACCCATTTATGGATACTCTCTGCTTTCTGCCAGCCAGCCAATCTTCTATTCATGCTAATATGTTACCCCCTACACCATGCGCTTTTATTTTCCGTATTAACCTTTGAATTGTCACCTTATCAAATGCCTTCTGGAAATCCAAGTACAGTACATCTACAGGGTCCCCTTTATCCACTGCACGTTGCTCCTTCAAAAAATGCCAATAAATTGGTTAAACACGATTTTCCTTTCACAAAACCATGCTGACTCTTTCCAATTGCCTTGAGCTTCTCTAAGTGCCCAGCTATAACCTCCTTAATGATTGATTCTAACAACTTCCCCATGACAGACGTCAAGTTAACTGGCCCATAGTTTCCTGTTTTCTGCTTCCCTCCCTTCTTGAATAGAGGTGTTATATTTGCTACTTTCCAGTCTGATGGAACCTTTCCAGAATCTAGCGAATTTTGGAAAATTAACACCAGCGCATCAACTACCTCATTAGCCACCTCTTTTAAGACCTTAGGATGTAGTCCATCAGGACCCATAGACTTGTCAGCCTGTAGCTTCATCAATTTGCCCAGTGCTGTTTCCCTAGTGATTTCAATTTCACCAAGTTCCTTTCTCCCGTTCACCTCCTGATTTGTAGCTATTACTGGAATGTTTTTTGTAGCCTCTATAGTGAACACAGAAACAAAATATTTGTTCACTTCTTCTGCCATTTCCTTATTATCTACTATTAACTCCCCACTGTCCTACCTGTAGAAACTCTTGCTATCTGTTTTTACATTTCTATCTAGCTTCCTCTCATACTTTAATTTCTTTCTCCTGATTAATCTATTAGTCATTCTCTGCCATTCTTTATATTCTGTCCAGTCATCTGTCCTGCCGCTCATCTTTGCAGAGCTGTATGCTTTTTCCTAAAGTTTGATGCTTTCCTTAACTCCTTTAGTTAACCACGGATGGTGGGTCCTCCCCTTAGAATTTTTCTTTATAATAGGAATGTACTTATTCTGAATATTCTGCAATATCCCTTTAAATGTTTGCCATTCCTCACTCACCACAACGCATTCCCCACTCACCACAACCCATTTCTCACTCACCAAAACCTATTCACCACTCACCACGCCCCATTCCTCACTCACCACATCTCAGTACAAGCTCAACAAAACCAATTCCCCACTCAACACATCTCACTCTTCACTGAACACAACCCATTCTGCACTCACCAAAACCCATTCTGCACTCACCACAACCCATTCTGCACTCACCACAACCCATTCCCTACTCATCACAAACCATTCCCTAATCAACACAACACATTTCCCTACTCAACACAATTCATCCAACTCACCACACCCCACTCCGCGCTGGCCACAATCCATTCTCCACTCACCACAACCCATTCTGTGCTCACTTAAAACCATTCCCCTTTCATCACAACATATTCCTCACTCATCACATCCTTTTGCCCACTCACCACAACCCATTCCCTACTAACCGCAACTTATTCCCCATTCACCACAACTCATTCTCCAATCACTACAGCCCATTCCGCACTCCCCACTCACCACACCACACTCCATGCTCACCACAACTCATTCCCCACTCATCAGAACCCATTCCCCACTCACCACAACTCATTCCTCACTCACCACAGTCTATTCCCCACTCACCACAGCCCATTCCCCACTCACCACAGCCCATTCCTCACTTACCACAACCCATTCGTCTCTCACCACAACTCAATCCAAACTCAACACAACCCATCCCACTCAAAACAACTCACACCTTACTCACCACAACCCAGTCTCCACTCACCACAACCCATTCCCCAATCCCCACACTCACTCCTCAGTCACCACAACCGATTCCTCACTTACCACAACCCTTTCTACACTAACCACAACCCATTCCCCATTCACCACAGGCCCATTCCCCACACACAACAACCTATTCCTCATTCACCACAACCCATTTGCTACTCACCACAACCAATTCCCCACTCAACATAATGCATTCCTTGCTCGCCACTCTGCATTCCTCACTCACGACACCTCATTCCTCATTCACCGAAACTCACTCCTAACTCACCACAACCAATTCCCTACTAACCATAGCCCATTCCCCATTCTCCACACCGCACTCTACACCGAGCACAACCCATTCCACATTCGTCATAACCCATTCCCTACTCGACTCAACCCATAACCCCACTCACCACAGCCCATTCCTGACTCACCATAACCCATTCCCCACTCAACATAACCTGTTCCTCACTCACCACTACCCATTCTTCATTCACCACAACCCATTCGTCACTCACCACAACGCATTTCCCACTCACCACACCCCATTTGTCACTCACCACACCCCATTTGTCACTCACCACAACTCATCCAAACTCAACACACCCAGCTCCCCATCCAAAACAACTCACATCACGCTCACCACTACCAATTCCTGAATCACCACAACCCATTCCCCACTACCCACATTCACTCATCAGTCACCACAACCCATTACCCACTCCCACAACCCATTCTCTACTCAACACACATTTCCGCTCACCACAACTCATTCCAACTCACCACACCCAACTCCACGCTGACCACAATCCATTCCCCACCCACCATAACCCATTCTGTGTTCACTTGAAACCATTCCCCTTTCACCACAGCACATTCCTCACTCATCACATCCTTTTCCCCACTCACCACAACCCATTCCCTACTAATCGCAACCCGTTCCCCATTCACCACAACTCATTGCCCATTCACCACAACGAATTCCACACTCCCCACACCACACTCCGTGCTCACCACAACTCATTCGCCACTCACCATAACTTATTCCCCACTCACTACTACCTATTCCACATTCACCACAACTCATTCATCACTCAACACCACCCATTCACCACTTACCACAACCCTTTCTGCACATACCACAACCCATTTCCCACTCACCGCGCCCCATTCTCCACTCACCACCAGCCATTAACCCTCACGACAACACATTCCTCACTCACCACATCCCATTCCCCACTCTACACAACCCATTTTCAAATCACCATAACCCATTTCCATCTCACCACAACACATTCCCCACCCTTCACAACCCATTCCCCGCTAACCGCAACCTATTCCTCACCAACCCATTCCTGAATTACCACATCCCATTCCCCTCTCACCACAACCCATTCCCCACTCAACACAGCCCATTCTCCATTCACCACTACTCATTCCTCACTTGCCACACAGCATTCTCAGCAACCACACCCAATTCCTCACTCACCAAAACTCATTCCTAACTCACTACAACCAATTTCCTACTCACCACAACTCACTCCTCACTTCCCACGACCTATTCCTCACTCACCACACCCCATTCCTCACTCACCACAACTCATTTCTCACTCACCACACACAACCCATTTCCCGCTCAACAGAACCCATTCCCCACTAATCACACCACATTCCTCACTAACCACAAACATTCCTCACACACCACAACCTATTCCTCATTCACCACAACTCATTTGCTACTCACCACAACCCATTCCCCACTCATCACAATGCATTCCTCACTCACTAAAACTCACTCCTAGCTCACCGGAACCAATTCCCCACTAACCATAGCCGATTCCCCACTCTCCACACCGCACTTTGCACCAAACACAACCCATTCCACACTCGACACAACCCATTCCCCACTCAACTCCACCCATAACCCCACTCATCATAGCCTATTCCTGTCTCACCACAACCCATTCCCCACTCACCACAGCCCATTCCCCACTCACCACAACTCCTTCCCCACTCAACCCGACCCATTCCCAACTCAACACAACACATTCCTCATGTGCCAACTTGCATTCTGACTCACAACATCCCAAACCTCTCTCACCAAAACTCATTTCTAACTCACCACAACTAATTCTTTACTCACCACAACACACTCCTCATTCCCCACACCCCATTCCTCACTCACCACATCTTAGTCCAAACTCAACAGAACCAATTCCCCACTCAACACAACTCACTCCTCACTCACCACAACCCATTCCCCACTGACCACAACACATTCCCCATTCACCACAACCCATTCCTTCCTCACCACAACTCATTCCCTACCCACCACAACCCATTCTCTACTCAACACAACACATTTCCTGCTCACCACAACTCATTCCAACTCACCACACCCCACTCCACGCTGACCACAATCCATTCCCCAATCACCACAACCCATTCTGTGCTCACCACATCTCATTCCTCACTCACCACAACCCACTCTATGCTCACTTGAAACTATTCTCCTTTCACCACAACACATTCCTCACTCATCAGATCTTTTTCCCCACTCACCACAACCCATTCCCCATTAACCGCAACCCATTCCCCATTCACCACAACTCATTTCCGCACTCCCCACTCACCACACCGCACTCCATTCTCACCACAGCTAATTCCCCACACCACATGCTATTCCCCACTCACCATAACTCATTCCCCACTCACTACAACCCATTGCGCATTCACTACAACCCATTCATCACTCACCACACCACATTCCCCGCTCACCACAACCCATTTCTCACTCACAACAAACCATTCTCCACTCGTCACACCCCATTCCTCACTCACCACAACTCAGTCCAAACTCAACACAACCATTTCCCCATTCAAAACAACTCACACCTCACTCACCACAACCCATTCCCCGCTCACCACAGCCAGTTCCCCACTCCTCACACTCACTCTTTGGTCACCACAACCCAATCCTCAATTACTAGGTCCCTTCCTGCACTCACCACCACTCATTCCCCACTCACCACAGCCCATTCCCTACTCACCAGAACTCATTCCACCCTCACCACCTCCCATTCCCCACTCACCGCAGCAAATAGCCAATCAACACAACCCATTCTCCATACCACACCCCATTCCTCACTCTCCACAACCCATTCCTCACTCACCACAACTCACTCCAAAACTCCACGCAACCAATTCCCCACTCAACACAACTCCCTCATCACTCACCACAACCCATTCCCCACTCCCAACGCTCTCTCCTCTATCACCATAACCCATTCCCTACTCACCACAACTCATTCCGCACTCATCACAAATCATTCCCCGCTCACCACATCTCATTCCCTTCTCACCACATCTGATGCCCCGCTCACCACAACCTATTCCTCATTCATCACAACTCAGTCCACACTCACCACAACCAATTCTTCACGCAACACAACTCACTCCTCACTCATCACAAGCCGTTCTCCACTCAACAGAACCCATTCCGCACTAACCACAGCCCATCCCCGACTCACCACAACCCATTCCTCACTCACCACATCTCAGTCCACACTCACCACAACCAATTCTTCATGCAACACAACTCACTCCTCAATCACTGCAACCCGTTCCACACTCACCACAGCCCATTCTCCACTCACCACAACCTGTTCCGCACTCACCACAACACATTCCCCACTCCACAACCCGTTCCGCACTCACCACAACACGTTCCGCACTCACCACAACACATTCTTTGCTCACCATAACCCATTCCTCCCTCATCACAACCCATTCCCTACTCAAAACCACAGATTCCCTCCACTCACCACAACCCATTCCCCACTAACCACAATCCATTCCCCATTCACCACAAATCATTCCACAATCACCACAACCCATTCCTCACTAACCAGAAACCTTTTTGCACTCACCACAACCCATTCCCCGCTCACCGCCACCCATTCCTCACTCACCACATCCCACTCCCCACACACCACAGCACATACCCACACAATACAACCTTTTCCTCACTTGTCACAACCCATTCCTCACTCACCACACCCCATTCCGTAGTCACCGCAAGCCATTCTCCACTTACCACAATCCAATCCCCACAACAAATTGCTCAGTCATCACAACTGATTCCTCACTCACCGCAACTCATTCTGCACTCAGCGAACCCATTCCCCACTCATCCTTACCCATTCCTCACTCACCATGACCCATTACTCTCTCATCACAACACATTCTTAACTCTCCACACCCCTTTCCCCGCTCATCACCACCTATTCCCCACTCACCAGAACCCATTGCTCACTCACCACAACACATTCCCCAATCACCACAACACATTCCTCACTCCTCACTCACCACAACCCATTCCTCACTCACCACAATGCAATCCTCACTCATCGGAACAAATTCCCCACTCACCACAACCCATTGTCCAATCAGCGCAACCCGTTTCCCTCTCACCACAACCGCATCCTCATTCACCACAGCCCATTCATCGTTCACCACAACCCATTCCCCACTCACCACAACCCATTCTCCACTTACCACAAGACATTGCTCACTCACCACACTCAATTCCCCACTCACCACTTCCCATTCTCCATGCACCACAGCCCATTCTCCACTCATCACAACACACTCCTCACTCACCACATTTATTCTCCATTCACCAGAACCCTTTCCACACTCTCCACAATCCATTCCCCATTCACCACAACACATTCCCCACTCACCACAGCACATTCTTCACTCACCACAATGCATTCTCTTCTCACCACAACCCACTCCAGATTCACAACAACCCAGTCCTCACTCACCAGGTCTCACTCCTCACTCTCCAAAACCAATTCCCCACTCATGACAACCAATTATCCACTTACCATAACCCATTTCCACTCACCACAACCCATTCCTCACTGTCCAAAACCAATTCCCCACTCACCACAACCCATTCCTCACTGTCCAAAACCAATTCCCCACTCACCACAACCCATTCCTCACTCACCGCAACCCATTGTCCACTCACCACATCCCATTCTCCACCGAATGCACCCCATTCCTCACTCACCACAGCCCATTTTGTCATCACCACAACCCGCTCCCCACTCACCTCACTCAAATCCCACTCACTACAACATGTTCCTCAGCCATTTCAACTGATTCCTCACTCACCGCAATCTATTCAGTACTCACTAAACCCATTTCCCTCTCACTATAATACATTCCTCACTCCCCACAACCCATTTTCCACTCCCCACTCCCCACAACCCATTCCTCACTCACCACAACCCAGTCCCACTCACCACTACCCATTCCCCACTCAACACAGCCGATTCATCACTTACCACAACGCACTCTCCTCTCATCACAACCCATTCTACACTCTCACAACAACCCAGTCCTCACTCACCAGGTCTCACTCCTCACTCTCCAAGACCAATTCCCCACTCATGACAACCAATTTCCCACTCACCACAAACCATTCCTCACTCACCACAACCCATTCCTCACTGTCCAAAACTAATTCCCCACTCACCACAAACCATTCCTCACTCACCACAAACCATTCCTCACTCACCACAAACCATTCCTCACTGTCCAAAACCAATTCCCCACTCAGCACAAACCATTCCTCACTCACAGCAACACATTCCTCACTCATCACAGCCAAATCTGCTCCCACAGCAACACATTCCTCACTCACCGCAACCCATTCCCCACACACCCAAGACATTGCTCACTGAACGCACTCAATTCCCCACTCACCACAACCCATTCTCCATGCACCACTGCCCACTCCTCACTCACTAACGCCCATTCCTCACTCACCACATTCACTCTCCACTCAACACAACCTATTCCTCACTCATCAGAACCCATTACATACTCACCACAACCAATTCCTCAATCACCACAACCCATTCTCCACTGGCCACAACTCATTCCTCACTCACCACACCCCATTCCGTACTCACCACAAGCCATTCTCCACTCACCACAACCCAATCCCACTCACCACAACAAATTGCTCAGTCATCACAACTGATTCCTCACTCATCGCAACTCATTCTGCGCTCACCGAACCCATTCCCCACTCATCCTTACTCATTGCTCACTCACCATGACCCATTACTCTCTCATCACAATACATTCCTAACTCACCACACCCCTTTCCCTGCTCACCACCCATTCCCCACTCACCAGAACCCATTCCTCACTCACCACAAACCATTCCCCGTGCCATGATCTGTTCCCCACTCACCGCAAACCGTATCTATGTACCTTACACACCAGAACACATTGCTCACTCATACACCCCATTCCCCACTCATCACAGTACATTCCTCACTCATCACAACCCATTCCTCACTCATCACAACCCATTTCACACTCACGACAACGCATTCCCCACTCACTACAACCCAATCCCAACTCACCACGACCCATTGTCCACTCAGGACAACCCATTCCCCACTTAACTCAACTGATTTTGCACTCCCAACAACTCACTTCTCGCTCACTACAACACATTCCTCACTTAGTACAAGTCATTCCTGACTCACTACAACCCATTACCCCACTCACAACCCAATCCTCACTCAAAACAACCCATTCTGCACTACCCACAAGTCGCCCCTCACTCACCACAATCAATTCCCCGCTCACCGTAACACAATCTCCACTAACCACAACCCATTCCTTGCTCACCACAAAGCATTCCCCATTGACTATAACCCACACGGCGCTCACCAAAACCCATTCCTCACTCACCTCAACCCATTCCTCACAAAGCACAACCCATTCTCTATTGACCACAACCCAACTCTCACTCACCACCACCCATTCCCCAATCACAACAACCCCATCCTCACTCATCACAACCCATTCCTCACTCACCACTGCACATTCCTCACTCACCATATCCCATGCCACACTCACCACAACACATTGCTCACTCACCACAAACCATTCTGCACTCACCGAACCTATTCCCCACTCACTGTAACCCATTCCCTACTCTCCAGAACCCATTACTCACTCACACATCCCATTTCCCACTCACTACAATACATTCCTCACTCACCAAAACCCATTGCCCACTCATCACAACCCATTCCCCATACATCACAGACCATTCCTTACGACAATCCATTACCCAGCCACAACCCATTCCTCACTCACCACAACCAATTCCTCTCACCATAATGCATTCTCCACTGTTGCAACTCACCCCTCATTCACCACAATCTTTTCTGCCCTCCCCACAAGTTGCTCTTCACTCACCACAAACCATTCCCCACTCACAGTAACACAATCGTCACTAACCACTACCCATTCCTCACTCACCACATCCTCCATTCCCCACTCACTACAACCCATTCCCCACTCATCACAACCCATTCCCCTCACACCATTGCCCATTCGCCACTCACCACAATCCACTCACGATAACCCATTCCTCACTCAGCACAACCCATTCCCCACTCATCACAACACTTGCCCCACTCATCACAACCCATTCCCCACTCATCACAACCCATTCCCCTCACACCATTGCCCATTCGTCACTCACCACAATCCACCCTGTGCTCACGATAACCCATTCCTCACTCAGCACAACCCATTCCCCACTCATCACAACACTTGCCCCACTCATCACAACCCATTCCCCACTCACCACAATCCATTCTCCACTCACCATTAGAAATTGCTCAGTCACCGCAACCAATCCCCCACTCACCACAACCCATTCCTTACTTACCACAACCCATTCACACTCATCACAACACATTTCCCACTTACCACACCCCATTCCCCACTCACCACAACCCATTCCCCACTCACCACAACCCGTTCCTCACTCACCACTTCTGACTCCTCACTCTCCAAAACCAATTTCCCACTCAATGACAACCAATTACCCACTCACCACATCCCATTCTTCACTCGCTACTACCCATTCCTCACTCACCACAACCCATTCCTCACTCACTACTACCCATTCCTCACTCACTACTACCCATTCCTCACTCACTACTACCCATTCCTCACTCATCACAACCCACTCCTCACTCAACACACCCCATTCACCACTCACCACAACACATTCCCCACTCACCACAACCCTTTCCTGACTCACCAATTCCACGCCCTTTCCCCGCAGACCTGCAATATTATTTTCTACAGGTATTTATCAAAATTTCTTTTGAAAGCCATGATTGAATCTGGCTCTACCACAGTCTTTGGCAGTGCATTCCAGATCTGAACTACTCGCTGCATGAAAAGGTTTCTCCTCATGTGTAGGGCAGAACTTTTAGGCGACAGGCAGGCGCGATTGGCGGGCTCAGGATCGGCTGGGGAACGCACGCTGAGTTCGATTGGCCCCCGACTGTGATTTCATGCTGGCCAGCCAATTAAAAGCCAGCCGGCGTGATCTGCATGCTGAAAAGCTCAGCACTGCCGGGGTGGGGGTGGCAAGAGGGCGGGCATTGACATCAGTGTGGGCGTGGGCAAGTGCTGGGAGAAAGCTCCCTGAAGGCAGAGAGCTGCCTCAGGGAGCTGGAGACCTGAAAGACCAAAAATAAAGTCTTGAAAAGCAGAAAAAAAATGTCCAAGCATCCCAATCAGGCACCTAATAATATACTTGATGAAAATGCTGTCCACCGTTTTTATTTTTATTTTATTTCTTCACGGAAACCTCATTCCGCCCTTGGATGAGATTTCATGAAAAATGCAAAGGCCGCTTGGCCGATTCCCCTGTCCGCCAACTGTAAGGTTGTGAGGGCAACATAAAACTAAAGACAATCGTGCCGTTAGTGACCTTAATTGGCCTCTTAACTGTCGGCAGGTGCGCTTCCGACTTTTGCGTGTGGCCACCGACCGAAATATCGCACGAGCGCTGGATGACACTGGGATGCTCGCCTTACGATATCTTGCACAATTTCATGCCGGATTGGGTCAGGCATGTGCCCGCCTGATCAACTTAAAATTCTGCCCATAGAGTCACTGCATCATAGTGTCATTATGGCACAGAAGGATGCTATTCAGCCCATCAACTCCATGCTAAATCTCTGTAGAGCAATCTGGTCAGTCTGATTCCCTGCTCTACCCCCATAGCCCTGCAAGTTTATTTCCCTCAAGTGCCCAACCAACTCCTTTGAAATTATTGATCATCTCTGCTACCACCGGCCTCATAGGCAGCAAATTCCAGCTTATAACCATTCCCAGCCTAAAAATGGTCTTCCTCACTGTCCCCCTGTATTCTTGTCCCAGTCATTAAAATTGTCCTCAGGCTACAGCCCACAGCCCCTCCCAACCCCCATCATGGGCTAAAATGCCAGTGGGTATCTTACCTGCGATCCGACGGCTGCACCACAGGAACTTAACATTTGGAGCAGCGTCAATTGCTTTAAGGTAAGACTTCTGCCCCTATTTCAGGGGCAAGTCCCGCCTTGGAGAGCTACTGGCCAATCGGATTTGCCAGCAACTCTGTGATCCCACCAGTGGGAGCATTGGAACCTGCAGTCCAACCATGCCGAGGAGGCCAGGTAAGTCCGAGAGCGGGGTAAGGACTAGGGGAGTGAGGGGGGAGGTGGTTGAGCAGGCAGAGGGTGGGGGGCCAGGTTTGAGAGGTTGGGGGGGCGGGGTGCTAAAGTGGGGGTATGACCTTTGGGGGGATATGCAAAGGAGGTCCCCTGCCCCTTGTCCCTAAAGCTTCTGGGTTTCCAGTGTGGTGTGGGCCTCCCCCTGCTGTGGGTGGAATACTGACATGGTGACCAGGACAGGCCAGAATACTCTAGCTGTGCCCTATCCAGAACTTTCTAAAGGTTCCCTGCTTTTGTACGCAATGCTTCTATTTATGAAGCCCAAGGCCCCGTAATCTTTGCTAGTTACTCTAGCAATATGTCCTGCCACTGTTGGAGATCTATGCACATGAATCCCCAGGTCCTTTGGTTCTTGCACAATCTTTAGAATTGTGTCATTAAATCTCTATTGCCTGTCCATGTTCCTTCTACCAAAATGCATCACCTCATAATTTTCTGTACTAAATTCCATCTACCACTTGTCTGCCTATTCTGCTAGTCCATCTCTGTCCTGTTTCAGTTGATTCTAATTATCCTCACTGTTTGCCACTCCTCCAAGTTTGGTAAGATCGGCAAATTTTGAACTTTTACTCTGAATTCCAGTATCGAGGTATCAGGAAAAGCAGTGGTCCCAGCAGTGATCTTTGCGGAACATCACTGTCTAATGCCATGCAGTCTGAGAAACGACTATTTGCCACCACTCACTGTTTTCTGTCCTTGAGCCAATTTTTTTCCCCAAGCCGACGCTGACACTCCTATTCCACAAGCCTCAGTTTTATTCATAACCTGTTATGTTGCTGCTGCTTTTGTGCGAATCACCTTCAATCAATGTCCTCAGCTTCTTGGCCCTTTGCCAATGGGAACCGTTTCTCTCTGTCAACTTTGTCTTGATCCCTAACAATTTTCAACACTGTTAACAAAATCTCCTCTCAACCTCTTCTTCAAGGAGAATAGCCCCAGCTTCTCCAATCTATCTACATAACTGATGTCTGTCATTCCTGGAACCATTTTGGTAAATGGTTTCTGCACCCTCTTTAAAGATTTCACATCTTTCCTAAAGTGCAATGTGCAGAAATTGGACATAATCCTCCAGTTGAGAGTGAAACTGTTTCATTTAAAGGTTTATGATATCTTCCTTACTTTTGTATTCCATGCCTGTTGTTGTGAAACCATGCTTTGTATCAAAAAAAGATTTAACACCTAGTTAATACACAAACACCTAACTCAAAGTAGACTGGGATCTGGTAGTTCTTACAGGGAGAGATAGGAGGGATGCAGACAAAGCTGAAACAGGCTTGAGAGAAACAGAGAGTAGGGAAGGAAAAAAGATCAGTCCCCAACTTTTAAAAGAAGGAACCAAGATGGTAAATCAGTATGGAGCTGCCCAGTGTGTTTCCAGTGTGGAAAGTCTGGGCATCTGAGGGACCATTGTTGGCATGCCAAAAGGGCAACAGGAGCTGCTGCAGTCAAGGCAGTGTCCATAGCCATGAAGGTCATAAGCCTGCATTCTAATGTGGCCGAGCATCAGGATTTGATGTTTAAAGGGAAAATTACTCCTAATTTTTCTAAAAATCCAGAAAGGGAGATCAGCATTCTTAGAGATACTGGTTGTTTGCAAACTTTGCTCGTGGCAGGAGATGGAGATTTTCCACATGAAAGCTGAGAGAATGCCAATGTGCTGGTTAAGGGACTTACTGGACAATGTGTAGAGGTTCCTTTAATAAAGATATACCTGCAGAGCAAGCTAGTTACAAGGCTGCTAATGGTGGGTGTGATCCCAAGCTTGTCCAGACAGGGAATGGACCTTGTATTAGGTCAGCTGGAAGGTATTATCCCCAAAAAGCCCAGAGCAGTGCATGGAGACTGGAGAAACTGAGGGGAGCAAACCAAATTCTGCACAGGTGCGGAGTGCTGAGGAAGCTTCAGGGGTCCCACAGGAGGCGAAGGAGGCCAAAGGAAAGCCATGGAATTTAAAGGGGCCAGGAGTGAACCTGTAGAATTTAAAGGAGCCAGGTTAGAGCTTGTACAATTTAAGACAGCTAAAATAGAGCCACAGTAAAGCTAAAATGCTGGAACAGAAGCATAGAGGTTGAAGGAAATGCACCAGAGGTGTGGTTGACACAAACCTTCTTCCAGGGTTTAAATAGAGACCAGGGAAGTTCCCAAGCAGACAAATAAAAGTGTGGGGCACACCTCACCTAGTCAATGTGCCACAGGCAAGCACAGTGGACAGCCATCTATGGGCAGTAGTGTCCCAGAAGGCATGTGACAAATTGGGGGGGAAACCCATTTCCCAGGTAAATGAAAAAGGGAAGATAATACGCCCTAAAATGAACAACACTTGTGGAAACCCCAAAGGAAATACAAGTGAAATCAATGTGGAATTACCCACTGGAAACTCAAATGGGAGGGTTCTAAATTCAAATCTAACTAAACCCAGCAATTCAACTTCAGAACCCATGAAAGTCAAAGTACAGGAGGAGAACCCAGGTCCCTCACAAGGGCTCAAGACAAATTTATCACCGACAGTCACCCTAGAAATAAGATTTATCAATGCACCAGAAGCAGAGCTATTAAACGCACTGTTTGTGGTCACAGCATTAAAGGGTTAAGAACTGTACAGCGAGTGCCACCATGTCGTAACAGAAATTCCAATTGTACAAACCTGGGAACTGACAAGTTCTCTCCACAGCAGCCTGTGGAACTTGACCCCCTCAGAAACTCAAGTATTGAACTTGAACTTCCACTAATCTCAAAGTTCATGAAAAACTGTATATCTGTTGGCATTAAAATACATAGGGCACTACCACCACGTTAGCAAAAACCCAGCCCCCCCTAGATGATACTCAACAGGGATTTAGAAGGAGAAAAGGCCAGAAGGTAAAGAGGGTGATGAGAAATTTGAACTTGAACAGTGCAGAGCTGTAACAGTGCAAGATTGATGTGCGCTTTTGAGGATTAATGTGTGTTTATGCTTTTTTTAAACAACTTTGTAATGAAATGCGAACATCTTAGCATTTCATTCCACGTGGTGTTGGGGTGGGGGGAGGGGGGTTGGGTTGTTGTTTAATCATGCTTTATATAAAAAAAATAATTTACTGACTAGAAACCCCTAATCGAATTTTTAAAAAGACTAAAGCCAAATTCCAAGGACTTGAAATCACAGTCAAAGATGACAACATTTACATCACTGTAACTTTTACATTCGAAGGCCATTGAAGGGGAAACTACCTGTCTGCAAGAGTCCATCAAAGACCTTAGAGGCATGTGAATGAACCTTATCTCATTTGCAGAGCATCCGGACTTAACTGGGTAGGGACAAACCATTAGACATAATCACAATAAGACTCTAGCTGAGTGGGGAATTTCTAGCTAGTTACAACTGGAATACACTAGCCATGGCCAAATTTGGGTCACTGGGCAGTTGGAGAGGGTCATGTGACAAGCCACCTAGCCCTTTGTGTGTTTAAGCAGCTGTTTTTCTGCAGATCAAGACAAGCACATGAGACACTGAAGTAGCAAGATCCCTCTGTGGGTCTCTGTCTCTCTCTGTTCAGATAACTTGCAAGTTTCGAACCCTGTCTGTTGTTTTTTGACCCTCCATATGCCACAGACAGAGACTTTAAAAAGAACTCTACCCCACAGCTGATATCAGGGCAAAGTCATCAAGGAGAGACCCAACTCCTCCGTGTGGGCCCGACAACCACAGGCCCGACCTGACCCGGCCCCTTGACCTCTGACTCGCCCCACACAAGGTCCAACCCCCCAACCCCATGAGGTCTGACCACCCTACGCACTTGAGGTCCAACCCTCCACCCCTCCCACACTCCTGTGGTCCGACCCCCCCAACCCACCACCCTTCCTGAGGTCCAACCCTCCAACCACACCCCCATCCCATCCCCTCACCTCCCCCGAGGTCTGACCTGTCACTCTCCGCACCCCCCCACCGAGGTCCTACTCCCACACCCCAACCCCCCACCCTCTACGAGGTCCGACACCTCCCAATTCCCTACCGCCTGCGAGGTCCAATTCCTTCCAGCCCCAAATCCTATCCACTTAACTTAGACACTTACCTTCTCCCTGGCCTGTCAATTTCAATGGGACCTTTAATGTACCTGACTAATGGCAGCTGGGTACCGTAAAAAATGGGCCATGTCCTACTTCAATCTAACTCTGCTGTATTGTGAAGCTGGGCCTCGAGGGCAGCTGCACTGCCTGAGTCTCACCCAACCTGAGTTGGAAGGCCGGGTGAAACAGGCATGGAAGTAATTTAGAGTAAGTAATTGGACATGAAGTGACAATTGGTTACTGATTGCCACTCCGAGGAAGTTACGGCCCAATGTTCTTTGTTTAAACTCAGAAAATATGTTTGACTAATTCTTTATAATCTGAAAGTGTACACAGTGGGACTCCTGCAGTATTGGCAAAGCACATCCTCTCTAAATTCACAAAAAACCCTGCTACAGTCAGACCTGGAGTGGTAGGATAGGGAGGTCATTTTTCTATTCCCCCCCACCCCCCGGTCATAACAGCTCAAGTAGAATTACACAGAACCTGTAGCACAGTAAAAGGCCATTTGGCCCATCAGGTTTATACCAGTGCTTATGCTCCACATGATGATTTCAATGGAGAATGAGATTGGGTCAGGGTGTGAAACCAGATCCCATCACATGACATCACAGCAAAAACCATGGCAACCCCGAGGGAAGTTGTTTTCACCAGTAACTGAAGTCCAGATGCTGAAAAGCTCTCAACAAATAAGAGGCAAGTTTGTTTAAAGTTACTAAAGTCTTCAACATCTGTAAAGATCCAAATCACTTAATAATGTAATTATCGGTTGATAGTCTCATCAGTACCTGTGCATATCTAAACCACCTGTTTTTAGAATTCAGTTCCTAAATTGTTCCAAATCTGTAGAGATTGAAAACGGCTTATATAATTTGGTTCTTAATTCACCTGATTAGAACCAAACAAATAATTCTTCTTTCTAATATCAGGGCAAAGTTATTGAGGAAACAAAGGATGACTTCAGACTGTGAGTAAATAAAAGAAGGAATTCTTGTTTGATAGATACAAGAATTGAAATGGTTTAATAGTGAGATTGCCCTTCATATTGAACAGGACTAGTCACAGCAAAGAAAATAAAGACAGGGAAATGGGGCTGAGGAGCCAGGAATACTTCCCTGCTGTCTTGTTTCCATAGAAACACGTGCAGGCCGAGATCCAGGAGAAGCCTACAGTGACATAAGTGGGTCATTGACCCAGTGTTAAATGTCATTAAATCTCACATCCTGTCATTAGCAGCTGGTGAGAATCAGCCCTTTCATCTCCTTATGTCAAAAGATATCTATAAGACATTGTTGGAAGAAATGAGAGGAGGTGTACAGGGACCTACATACAATAATGGAAGGTTCGTGTATAATGAGCATAATTTAAAAAATATCCACTGGAATTTAGGTTGAAAAGTAGGATGCAGAAACAAAGACCATTTGTGAGAGGCACAGTGCTCAGTTCGGGAGGCACCAGGCCTTGGTGATGCTCCACATAAACCAGTGGAACAAAGCAGTGGGGCAGGTTTTTAGGATCATAGGGAGGAGCATGATTGGAGACATAAGTGGGGTTGGGAAAATATGCAGGTTCTGCGGGGAGGGTTACCAACTGTGATTAAATGTATTCCTGGAGGTTTCATCGCATGATTTGCCTCCACATTCTTGTCATTAGTTGGCCAACACATCTATCCTTGTGACATACCACCTTCCTACGCAATTGGAAAGCAAAAAGACTCATTACCCAATTAGATGATGATTAATGTCAACCAAACAGCCTTTTTTCCCCCAAATTTCAATGTTTTTATATCTGGTAAAGAGACATGTTCAAAGAAAATGGCAAAAAAAACCAATCTTTTTTAATGTCACAATGACTTTTCTCCAGAGTTGCACATAGTAGTGTCCTGGAGATTGATCTTCAATTCCTGGAGACTCCAGACCAATCCTGGAGGGTTGGCAATCATATCTGCAGGTCAATGGATGGATGGGTAGGTAGGTCAGACAGCAACTCTGTACAGGCAGGTGGGCAAGTTGGCAAGTGCCTGGAATGGGTGAGCAGGAACCACTAACATGGGCGGTGAGACTAAGAAGCACTTGATGTAAGTGATGGATGCAGAAACTCTCAAGATGGTCATAAAAACATATAAACATACAAATTAGGAGCAGGAGTAGGCCATTCAGCTCCTCCAGCCTGCTTCGCCATTTGATAAGATCATGGCTGATGTGATTGTGGCTTCAACTCTAATTTCCTGCCTACCCCAGATGCTTTAACTCCCTTGTTAGTCAAGAAAATATCTAACTCTGTCTTAAATATCTAACCCTGCCTCTACCGCTCTCTTAGGAAGAGAATTCCATAGGCTCACAACACTCTTGAGAGAAAAATAATTCTCTTCATCCCGGTCTTAAATGGGAGTCCCCTTATTTTTAAACGTGTACTCTAGTTCTAGTCTCTCTGATGAGAGGAAACATCCTTTCAGCATCAACCCTGTCAAGTCCCCTCAGGATTCTATATGTTTCAAGAATATCACCTCTAATTCTTCTAAACTTTTCTTCATAAGATAACCCACTCATCCCAGGAATCAGTCAAGTGAACCTTCTCTGAACTGCTTCTAATGCATTTACATCCTTTCTGAAATAAGGAGGCAAAAACTGTACACAGTACTCCAGGTCTGGTCTCACCAATGACCTGTACAACTATGGCAAACTTCCCTACTTTTATATTCTATTCCTCTTGCAATAAATGACAACATTCCATTTGCCTCCCTAATCATTTGCTGTACCTGCATACTAACATTTTATGATTAATATACCAGGATACCCAGATCCTTCTGTACTGGAGAGTTCTGCAGTCTCCCTCCAGTTATATAATATACTGCTTTTCTATTCTTCCTGCCAAAGTGGACAAGTTCATATTTTCCCACATTATACTCCATCTGCCAAATTTTTGACCATTTACTTAACCTATCTATATCCGTTTGTAGACTCCTTGTGTCCTCTTTGCAATTTACTATCCTACCTATCTTTGTGTCATCAGCAAATTTAGCTGCCATACATTCGGTCCCTTCATTCAAGTCATTGATATAGATTGTAAATAGTTGATGACCCAGCATTGATCCCTGTGGCACTCCACTTTTTAAATCTTGCCAACCTGAAAATGACCTATTTATGCATACTCTCTGTTTCCTGCCAGCTAACCAATCCTCTATCCATGCTAATATGTTACTCCCTACATCACAAGCTTTTATTTTGTGTAGGAACCTTTGATGCGGCATGCTGTCAAATGCCTTCTGGTTATCTAAGTACACCACATCTAAGGGTTCCCGTTATCCATGTTGCTTGTTACTTCCTCAAAGAATTCCACTAAATTAGTCAAACATGATTTCCCTTTCACAAAACCATGTTGATTCTGCCTGATTGCATTGAGATTTTCTAAATGCCCTGGTATGACTTCCCGTATAATAGATTCTATCAGCACTGGGGAGGGGGTAGCCTCAGAGGACTGGTAATCCAGAGACCCAGGGTAATAGTCTGGCGACCCGGGTTCGAATCCCACCACGGCAGATGGTGGAATTTCAATTCAATAAAATCTGAAATTAAAAGTCTGATGAAGACCATGAAATCATTGCTAATTGTCGTAAAAACCATCTGGTTCATTAATGTCCTTTAGGGAAGGAAATCTGCCATCCTTACCTGTACTCCAGACACGCAGCAATGTGGCTGACTCTTAAATGCCCTCTCAACAAGGGCAGTTAGGGATGCGCAATAAACACTGGCCTAACCAATGACACCCACATCCCATGTATGAATTAAAAACAAATCTTACCTATGATATCACCACATGGGATTATGATATATTGGCAATAACAGGGACCTGGCTCCAGGAAGGGGAAAATTGGGGACTTAATATTACTAGCTACAAGACGTTTAGGAAAGGCATGGCTGCAAGATGGTCAGGACTGGGAGCTAAATAGACTGGCTTATAACGTTTACAGGAAAAATTAGGTAAAATGGTGGAGAGGGAGTAGAAAATATATCACAATGTTAAGGGGAACAGATAGGTTAGATAGAGAGAACCTATTTCCGTGGGTTGGGGAATTTAGGACTAGAGGACATTGTGTTAAAATTTGAGCAGACCTTTCAGGAGTGAAATCAGGAAACACTTTCACACCCACAGGTTGATAGGTGTTTGGAACTCTCCTCCCTCAATGGCAATTTATGCTACATTAATTGTTAATTTTAAAACAAGATTGATAGCTTTTTGTTGGCCAAAATATTAAGGTATATGGGTCAAAGGTGGGTATATAAGAACATTAGAACACAAAAAATAGGAGCAGGAGTAGACCGTACAGCCCCTTGAGCCTGCGCCTCCATTCAATATGATCATGGCTTATTTTTGGTCTCAACTCTACTTTCCTGCCCACTCACCATATTCCTTGATTCCCTGGGAGACCAAAATCTGTCTTTATCGAGAGCGTGTGAGTGACGTAGTGTCTGGACCTTTTGGGTGAATATGAATAAATAATCCTCTTTATTTAAACCAACAAAAGCTTGCTGCTTCTTTTAATCAATTGACCGCACAATCTCCACAAACACACAAATCTTCCTTTCCAAAATGACACACTGATTACTGACATAAAGGGAAAGGGTACGAGAGTTTCAGTTCTCCCCCCACCCTGTTCATTACAGAATTGAGTGCTGCATCTGGGGTCTCAACCAATTGGACTAAAATAAGCTGAATCAGACATTAAAAAATAAATTGGAAGCTAAAGGGAAAAGTTCAATGGCTGAAATTGTTTCTTTAACACTTAAGGACAACAGCAGCAGGTTTCATGCATTAAAACTAGAAAATGGGATGGCTGATTTAATGTGAAAGCATTCATAGAAAAGGAGGATTTAACTTGGCAAAATTAGCAACTTTAACCATTAAACAGCTTAAAGCAGTAGTTGACCAGATGGAATTTACTATGAAGAAACAGGCACGAAAACCCAATGTGCTAAAAATACTGGCTGAGCATTTTCCCCTCACTGCCGAATTGGAACAGGCAGAAGATATAGGACTTGAAGCAGGTAACTAAGTTACCTTAGTCAAAATTCACCTATAAGAGCAGAGGCTAGAGTTAGAATTTCAGGCAAGAAGAGAGAGAAAGAATTCCAAGAGAAAGAGATCAAATTCAGAGAGAGAGAGAGAGAGAGAATCCAGGAAGAGAGAGAGCGAGAGAAGAAATTACAAACACAAAAGGACAGTGAACTAAGACAGAATGAATTAGCTATGGAGAAATTGTCTTTACCTAGTGGGGAAGTCACTGGTAATTCAAATAACTGTAGCTCAGAGACAAGCTTTGATTTCTTAAAGTATTCCTATTAATGCCCAAACTTGAAGAAGATGACTTTGAAACCTTCTTCATATCCTTTGAGAAGCTGGCAGGTCAGTTAAAGTGGCCAGCAGAGATTTGGACTCTCCTAATGCAGGGGCAACTAACAGGTAAAGCCCACGAGATTTATTCCATGTTGCCTGCAGAGAGCTCTACAAGCTATGAACAAGTGAAAATTGCTGTTCTGTGCACTTATGAGTTAGTGCCAGAAGCATACAGCCAGAGATTTAGGAATTATTGCAAAAAGCCCACTCAAACCTTCCCCAAATTTGAAAGAATTAAACAACTTGCATTTGACTGGTGGGTGTGAGCGCTCAAAATTGACCACACTTAGGAAGGATTAAGGGAAAGAATCCTGATGGAGGAGTTCAAAAACTGTCTCTTGCATAACCTTAAAACTCATGTGGAGGAACAAGAAGTTTCAAAAACCAGGGAAGTAGCCATCATAGCAGATGACTATAAATTGACCCACAGACCTCTAACTCAAAATAAACTTGAGATTAGTAACTCTTACAAGCTAGGGAGAGATAGGGTGGTGGTAGATGAAATGGGCAGAATTTTACGTTCCCTCATTGGCGTGTTCATAGGCAAGGGGTGATCATAAAATTTCTTGGATGACCTTTCCACTGGACTCCTGCCTGCCCCAACCTCTCTGCAATTTTACACCTGGATGGGTGGGGCCTAGGCTGGCCCGCCCATTCTTGCACCAATTGAGGCTCTTAAGTGGCCAATTATTTACCTCTCAAGGGCCACTTCCCACCCAGCCTCAATATTCAGGCTGGTGGGAGGAGTTCAGGGCTAGAGGGGAAACCTGAAAATGAACTGTGTTCAGGCCTCAGGCCTTGGGTAGGAAGTGAGGGGGGTGGGGGCACCACCATCAGCATCTCATTTAAACATCGGGCACCACCTCAAAAGGTCTGGCCCCTGCAGGCATTCCCTTCACCCTCCAACCTTCCTGGCCTCTCCACCAATACCCCCGCTTGTCTCTGCACACCTCCCTGAGCCTCACCTCCTCACACCGCCCTGAGGCTCCCACATTTACCTGGTCCTGGGCTCCCAGGACTCAGACTGTGGGGACTGGTAGCAGTCCCAGTTATGTTCAATGCAGCATCTGGTGTGCAGGGACTGGATTGGCTGGCAGCTCTCTGCGAAGGAGCCTCCTCCTGAATGAGGGACAGAAGTCCTGTCTCCAGCCAACTAACACTTGCTGGAGCATTAAATGGCTGTGAGGCAGGCAGCATCAGTGGGGATGCATTCTCCGCCAACTCCTCAGATGGCGAGAAGGGAAATCCCACCATCCTAAAATTTCTGGCCATGGAAGCAGGTTCCAAGGAAAGTGAGTATAGGAAGTAAAACCAGATTAGTCTCCAACTTTTAAAAGAAAGCACCTGAATGGTAAACTAGCAGGACCCTTCCCCGTGCGTTTTCAGTGTTTGAAACTTGGGACTCACAAAGGAGAATTTGTGGCATTACCAGGGTAATCAAACAGTGGCTGTTGTAATGGTGTTGGTTGCAGAATGTATCTGTTAAGGAAGTCTTGTCATGAAGCTATTAATGTATATAATATTTTGGAAAATACTTTTCTTTTAAAATAGAGGTTTACTCTGCGGATGTGTCTTAATTCGATTAAAGCCAGCTAGTCTGGGTGCTTTGCTGTGTACTAGTTTTGATATGTACGAGAGATAGCATGCATTTACATTTTTTTAATAGAGCATTCAAGAAGTAGGGTGAAAACTGATGCCTTTCTAGCAGCTGCCAAGCAATATGTTTATATTATTAATAAAATTGGTATGAAATGGGTTTCATTGTTAAAAGGTGAAGTTCAAAGAGATTGTTGATACAGTGAGAATAAGCATTCAATAGGGCTGGTAGGTATAACTTCAGCAGTTTTCGGGTATGCAAAGCAGAGGTAATGTAATATCAAAAGGCAGCTGCAAGCCTCCAACTGGCTCCACAGTGAAAAGAACCTCATTTTGAATTTGTAAGGTGAAAATGCTTTGCCTGGTGTCTGGTTAAATCTATGGTTTGTTGTTGCCTTAATGGAGATTAGTTTGGAAATTTGTTAAAAGTTATGATAGTAGTAATTTGTAGACATGTGTACATATATTTTAACCTGTGTAAATTAATAAAATGTTTCATTTAGTTTAATGTAACACCTCAAGAACTGGTGGTCTGATTCCTGAATTTAGAGTCGCATCTCAAACATAACACTTAAAATTATTGGTTATGACAGTTGTTTAAAGTTTCCCTCTGGGGTTTTTTAAATAACTGCTTTGCCAACTGCATCGGTCAGAACAATCTTCGTAGTCTTCTGTATGTTAACAGTAAGTCTTTGTTAACTACTTGTAACTATATACATATATACAGTAAAGGGCACAGAGAAGGAGCTATTTCCATATCTAGATCTTAACATGTCTCTGCTCAACACCACAGTGCCCCCAGGTCTGGATCATGTGCCATCTTACATCACTGTATGGGCAGAACTGTACTCAATCCCACATTAACCCTGTATATACCAGACCCTTATACTACAGGGGGCACTGCTGTCAAGATAGTGTCTGTAGCCATGAGGGCACTGAACATGAGCTTAGGATGATGAGAAACCTAAGATTGAAAAGAAAACTGTTACAAACAATTGCAGTATAAGATTTATGTATGGATGGTAGAATGGATGTGTGCAAAATGTGTGTTCATATTTCTTTTGCTATCATGAAAGCTGTGTAAAAAATAATCAAGATTCCATTTTTTTCCCCTGTGGCAGAGGCATGCCATGCCCGGTAAAGGCATGTCCTATTCATAACTTTTAAAACATGAACTGTAATCAGTTTGGAACCTTCCAGAACTAAGTTTCTTAAAAAATGGACACTCACAAGACAGTTATGGTGGCTGCTGAGGGTCACCTGACTTGATTTGTGGATTCAAATCGACCACACTGCCTCAAAAAGAAAGTGGGACCCATTTTAGACCAAGAAGTGTCAACACCCATATCCTAAAACTATCCAGGACTGCATTGAATTGGCTTGAATTGGTCTTTTCAGAAACAAAGACAGTAAAGGTCTCAAGGCCCCAGGGGTGGATGGCTGGAAATAATAATCCAGGTTATTGTGTGGCTATTAAAAGTAAGGTTAGTATTATATTGGGAAGGGAGCGGTAAGCAGCCACATGGTGAAACAGCCACGCTTTAGGCTGCCCCTTTAATTCAAACAGTGACTGCGGAATTTTCCATTCCGGAGACTAAGTGCGACGGTGGGCGGGAAAGGTGGCACGGGTCCTGCCTGTTGGTGTGATGGGTTTCTGCGCCAGACTGTCTGCTTTTTACCTCATTATGTATACACGAACGAGGAGCATGTTGTATCTTGTGGCAGGGCGGGTTGGGATTTGTCCGCCCCACTGTGACCCCATCAGCTCATATTTCCGGGCGCCATGTTTAAATGCACCCACACACACATTCACTCTGCAAACCAGGACTTGTCGTAGTGAGTGATGGCTCCGAGGAGAGACAAACACTATGCGTCCAGGTTCAGTGACGAAGCACTGGCGTGACTCCTCCAGACAGTCGAGGACCAGCGGGAGACCCTTTACCACTGCGATGTGTGCCGGAGGTCCACCAGCCTCATTACCAAGGCTTGGGAGGATGTCGCCAGGGTGGTCAGTGCCAGTGCCCCTCAGAGGAGGACCGCTATCCAGTGCAGGAAGAGGATGAATGATCTCATCCACTGTGCCTTCTCCTCACTCTCAACTCACACTCTCACAAGGCCAACAGGCATTCACAGGGTTACGGTCCACAGGGATCTCACACACTACCAGCACATGGGACATCACCACTGATTCTCTCACACACAATTTTACATCTTTATCTCTTGTCCCATCTTGCACAAGTCACATCTTCAGCCCTTACATAGGTCCACTCAGCACACATAGCAGGGAGGCAAGATTATCATCTGCTTTGGCATTCATCCTGCTCACAGTCTGTCCATCTATCTTTATGCAGGAAAAGATCACCCACAACAGGGAGAGATCCTAGGTAGGAGGGGAGATGTCGGAGCTCAGGCCACTACCCCCTTTGAGGAGCAGGCTGCAGAGCTGGCTGGTGAGGACAGGGACCATTCCTGCACCGAAGGTGAGAACGGTGTGTCCCAACAAGCCAGTGAGGGCCCATCCAGTAGTCTTCATCCACCCACTGAAACTGTGAGCGCTCTTTAACGTAGATGACTATCCGGCCAATTACTAATTATCTCTTCTCTCTATTGCAGCCACCAGCAAGAAAATGAGGAGACACATTTCCAGATAGTCCATCAGCCCCAGAACCCAGATCACCTTGGATAAGGATCCTGAAGACCCACTGAACTGTCATTGTGTTCACCTGCACCCTCCACCAGCACAGAGACACATAGCTCAGTGTGACCTAGTTTTAGAGCTGGATTGGGGTGAACACAGCACAGATTCTGGTCCACAGCAGGTGGAGGCAGTGACAGCCAGGATCACTGACGCTCGGAGGACTGTTGGAGGCCAAGTTCCTGCTGAACCCAAATCCGATGATGATCCTCTGGAGTTGGCCCTCAGAGAGATGTTGGAACTCCAAAGACAGGCAGGGTTGTCAGAGGCCATCAGCGGGTTAGAATGGAGGATGAAGGAATCCATCCATGTTCTGTCTAATGTCACGGTGCCAACATGCCAGCACATCAAGGCCACCATTGAAAGGGTGGCGACAGCCCTAGAGACCTTGGGGCAGCAGAACGCTCAGTTTCTGTGGATAGGTGTTCGGACCTGTACACCATCCCAAAGCCATGAGTGGGATCCATCGGTGGCCATGCAAGAGGGGATGGGGCACCTCGACCAGCCTCAAGGAGCCCCTTCTCCTCAAGGAGTCAGGGAGGGGCCCTTGGGCACCAACAGTGAAAAGGAATGTCAGCCAGGGCAATCCACCCAGGACTCTCCTGGACTGTCCAGCCGCTCCTTCTGCCTGTGACCCCAGCAACTCCAGCTGCTCAGACCAAGGAGGGTGCACACCTGCCCAGCACCTGCCCTGCACTGCAGGAGACCCAGAGCATGCTGGGGCCCTCCAGAGGATGCCCGCAAAGACATCACAGACAACAGGGCGTAGCAGTCAGCAGGCTGCCTCCACTTCTGCTGCGGATGTCAGGGAAATACTTAAACGTAGCGGTTGGGAAGAAAAATTGAGAGCACAAAGGTGGTCTGGGTGTTTAGTCACTGCATGTACTTTGCATGTCTGTAAATATATTTTGCTTATCTGAAATTCTCATCTTGTGAATGGCTCACCTATCTGATGCAATGTGCCAAGGTCATACAAGTGTAACGGATGCCCCCCGGCCCTCATTTATCTCTGATCATGTGCCTCAGGTCTATGGTGTTTCATACAATCTCAATACAGTGAGTTGCCTTTCTGTCTACAGCAACGACATGAGCAAAGCCTCTTGCTCTATCAACATGGTGGTTGGGTAATGCACATCTTAGACTTGCACCAGAGGATCAGATCATGTGGCCTCACAAGTATAGATTTAGCAGTTTGTTTTTTTTCTCCTGATGCTGCTGCACTGAAGACTGGTCAATGTGGATCTTATAGGTTTTAATGGCGACCCACATTGGAGTCTAACTCGGTGCGTCTTTCAATGGCCTCTATGTAGTGCTAGATGGCAATGACTATGGCCCAGAAAATAGGAGGCCTCAAATAGGATCAGACTGAAGCTCCACCACATCTGATGTGTGCTCTTTAATATCAACAACGTTATGAAGTAATGCTTAAATGCAGTGTTGACATTTTCCAGGCCACAGATGCTAAGGCAATGCTGATGTGAACTTGGGAAGCTCCATACGAAGGTTAGGTCATGAGTGCTTGTCAATAATCAGATGATGGTGCTGTTGAAGCTTTCTCAGTGCACACAAAGGTGACCTGACTTACAGGCTCACACTGACTGAGAGTGACAGATCACTGCGTCCTAAAGGGCGAACTCATGCTGGGGACTCAGTATGAGGATGAGGCCAGTACATTATCATTGTGTGAGGGATGGCTTGTGGAGAGATGCTGCAGTCCAAATTCCGATCATACTGCCATGAGTGCACTGAGGTTTGCAGTGCTGCTCCTGCCTCTTGAAGGCTGCCATGTTCGGTGAAATGTTGGTGTGATGTTTGAAAAGACTACGCCATTTCTAATTTCTTCATAGTGAGTGCTGGTGGGGTTCTTATCCCATAACAAAACGGCCACATGCTCCAGAGACTGCCTAGCCTTCCAAGGATGAGGCCTTCATCACGCAAGATCGTGACTACTCATTCTGAGATTGATGTCCCTTCATTGAGATAATGAAGATAGCAAATTTGTGGAGGGCACAAGTGAAAAAGGCTCATATGAGTTAGTCATCCTTATTGTCCTGGAACCTTATTTCTATAAGGGTATCATGAGTGCATCTGCTGCATCTGGCCCATGCTATGGCCTCATCCTCACCCTCATCCAGCTTATCTCCCTCGATGTCCTCCTCATCGGAGGAGACATGCAGCTCCTCCATCTCTCCGTCTGGCAACTCATCCTCCTTTGGAGTGCCAAGTTGTGTAGAGCACATAAAACCACAATGTTGCAGGATACTCTCTAGGGAGAGTACTGGAGATCACCACCTGACCAGTCCAGACATCTGAAACGCATCTTCAACATGCCAATGGTCTGTTCAATCAAGGAGCATATTGCAGAATGAGCCACATTGTACCTCTCCTCTGAAGCACTCTGTGGCCACTGAACTGGCATCATTAGCCACGCCTTTTGCTGGTAGCTTTTGTCACCGATGAGCCAACCCTGGATGTGCTGAGGTCCCTCGAAGATCTGTGGCACCTGCGAGTAACTGAAAATGTAAGAGTTGTGCAAGCTCCCAGAGTATCTCGCACAGTCCTGCATAACCTGCTTTTAGTGGTTACAGATCAGCTGCACGTTGAGAAAGTGGAAGCCTTTCCTATTGATGAAGCTTCTGCCAGAGAGATCCTCATGGCACACGTGTGCAACCGATGGCACCCTGTACCTCTGGGTAGCTTGTGATTACTGCAAATCACACTGCTCTGGCACTCTGGCTGGCTTCATCCAGGGAGAACTCGACGTAATTGTGTGCCTTACTGAATAGTGCATCGGAAACCTCGGATGCATTTACGACCGGAGGATTGTGATATTCCGCAGAGGTCCCCAGTGGAGCCCTGGAATGAGCTACTTGTGAAAGCATTGAGTATGGTGGTCACCTTTAGACCCACTGGCATTGGATGGCCTCCCAGGCCATGCGGCATCAGATCAGAAAATGTGGCAGATGTGAGCCACCACATCTCTTGACAAGCGAAGGCATCTACAGTACTGTCTCTCGCTCATCTGCAGGCATGAGAGGCATCTTCGGTACACCCTGGGTCACACCAAATGCTTCCTTGGAATTGGTATCTCTGCCTCACCTTCTGTATCTTCATGGGGCTTCGCTGGCCCATGTTCCTCAGGACCTTTGTCCTGCAATGGCAATGGGCCCTTCTTCTCTGCCAAGCTAGGGACTCATTATGAACCCTTGGGCTGCCCTCATTCCAGGCATTCCATTCCCAGATCTTCCCTTGCAGCTGTCACACAGTCTTAAGGATCACTGGAAGCTGAACACCACCCACTCTGCAAATGCCCCAGGCATGACAGTGCTTTCACAAAGGGGGTTGGATCTAGATGAGTACAGCCAGGCCCTATGATCCTCAGTCAGGGCACTGTCAGGGTGCCTCCTTTGGGGTAGACTAGAGCCCAAACTTGCACTAATGTAATGACTGTAATCGTTTACGTGTTAAAGCCTGAACACCTCAACTGCAATGTGTTGAGGTCTTTGGAGCTTTTTGTATATGTACTTTAGCTGTTGCCCTGTGCAGAGCTTTGTGGACTTTGTGCATCCCTATGAGAGGGATAAATGGTCATTCAAAGCCAATCAACATTTTGCCCCAAGCTGCTCTGGCTTCCAACAAGAATGTGCACCATGACTTAAGGTGCCCAAATCCTTCAATTGGCATTTGAGTCTTACTAACATGTCTCACTGGCACTGGCATTGGAGACAACCTGCTCACTTTGTTGTCCTGTTGGCCTTGCTGACTTTGGCGGGTGTCCTCTGGCCTGTGGAGCCTGGGCTGGCCCCATCTGGGAGGGTGCGGCCAGTGACACGGCTGGCATCTCCCCAGTCACCGCAGCTTCATTGGATGCCATGGTCACTGGCAGAGGGGTGGAGGAACTACTGCCCTCATCCGGAGCGCCCTGAGAGGAGCCCGCAGAGATGACAGGCAGTTTGTGTGCCAATGTGAGATTACTCTGGACCTCCCTGCTCACCACTGATGGATGGGCACCTAGCTGGGATACTGGGTGCCCAATCCATCTCCCATACTGACACTGACCACCTGAGGTCATTGCTGGAGTGAGGGTTTGCAGGTCAGAGTGCAACCCCAGGAACCCCTGATTCAGTTCCTGGCGGAGCCTCTCCATGAAGGAGGCATTGCGCTAGGCCATGAGGGTCAACACATTGCTCACGCTCCGCAAGGACTCCTTCACAATGGAGACCATGGCACTCATTCCCTCATGTATCTCCGCCAGATCCTCACGCACACCCTGCTGCATGGCGATCATCTGCTGCCTCATGGACGACTCCAGAGGCTCATCATCAGGCATCGACTGAGCATTTTCCTGGTCCCCAGCCATCCTCTGACTGTCGGCACCCTCGGCACTCTCTGCCTTCACCTGCACCTCAGGCAAGTGTGAAATGCACTCACCAATACGCACCGAGATAGTAGCCGGCGACCTAATGCCCACTGAGGTACTGGTATCTGCGCTGGTGCCTGCTTGAGAGAGCGGGTGTGATGCTGGTGCGTTGTGATGGGTATTGTCCTCAGGGTCAGGGGTGGGTCTTCAGGCTCCTCATCCCGAAGGGCTGGTGCTGAGCCTGAAAGGAAGAACAAGGACATGTCATTAGTTGAAGTCGTCACACTGTTACCTGGCAGCCTTATGAGACAGAGATCTGGGTGCATTAGGGTGCCCTCATCTTTCCATTATCAATGGGGATTCCAGGTTCGAGGCTCACATCAATAGAGATTACAGTGGAATGGTTCCAATTACCGACATTCTCACCTCAGTGCACTGCACTCTTACCTCCCTCTGGCACCCCAACCTCACCGCGGCCGCTTGACCGAGGTGCATGGTGCCTCTCCAGCTCCAGAGCCTCCTGCTCATAACAAGTGAGGATGAGTAGGTGTGGGGGTTCCCCGCCATTACGCGGCCTCTCTGCATTGTTATGGGATGTTTTCTCCTGAAAGGCTAGAGGAGCACTGATTAGTCCACTCTCTACCTGCATTGGCATTGCAGCCAACCTCACCTGAGGAACACTTCGCAGGGCTCAGCCAATTCGTGACTCTGGAGCCGCAAGGCACTCAGTCCAAATAGCCAGGGCTCACCCCCTTGGCCAGATGCTGCCTCCAGGCAGGACATTTGCCACTCATACTGTAACACCTCTGAGACCTACAGGGGGGATGGGCAGCTCTTCTGTTCTGCAAAGTGACCCATGCCAACACGGTACTCACCCTTCCCGATCGCAGGAGATTGTTGAAGTGCTTCCGGCACATGTGCGTCTCACCACATCGTGGCTGCTGACCCTGGATGCTACCTCCTCCCAGGCCTTTTTGGTGAGGTAGGGGGGCCTCCTCCTCCCGTCCCTGGAGATAAGGGTTTTTCCCTGCGCTGCTGCCTCCTCCAGGAGGGCGGCGAGACACTCGCCTGTTTAATATATGTTCTCACATGACTTAAACAGAATTTTATTCTCTTTTAAAGGGCAGCTGTGGAAAAACTATTCACGCCATGAGAGTCTGTCATAGAAATAAAACTAGGGCCAGAATTTTCCCGTTGGTGTGTGGGGGTGGGCCCCGCACGTCGACGTGTAAAATGATGCGTGGTGATGCTGGGCGAGCATCATGATATTACCGCGTGCCATCGCGATATTTCGTTGGGTGGGCGCGTGATGATAACCGATGTGTGCCCGCCATTAATTAATGGTCCACTTAAGGCCCTTGAGCTGCCAATCGATGGCGATTTTTCGGCGCCAATGCAATCTTCAAGTTGGCGCAGGGGCGCAACAGGCAGGCGGGTAGGACACATTTGTATAAACCTCATCCACGGCCGGGATAACAGGGCTCAGTGAGGTCGCGAGTGTCTCTGTCAAATATTGATGTTTCAAAGTTACTGATACTTGCCTGTGTGATCTGAAATACTTCAAAACGCATACCAGCTGCTTGGACTGGACTCAACCTTCAGGTCAGCACTCTGCAGTGAGGAATCTTTTTTGGGCCTGCAGGTTTCAGGAAGCCTTCCCTTAGCCTGGGAATGGGAGCTGAACTCTCCACTGGAGGCACCTCCTCCTCTGAGGAAGGGAGGGCTAGAAGGGGGAGGAGGCCAGGAGCGCACATTCAGCCTCCAGGGGAGCCACCTTTGGGAGGACAGGTGCAGGCACAAGGGGTGCAGGGCCAAGAGGTAGTCCAAGGTGGAAGGGGCCGCAGAAGACGCCACTATCCTGCTACCAGGGTATACAGGCGGCGAAGCAGCTATCTCAATATGACTGAGGTGCAGTGCCAAAGGAGGCTCCGACTGTCAAGGGGGACAGTGAACTATATCTGTCAGATGATTGGGCCTGAGATCTCCCCTAACTGTGTGGGTGGACCCCATGCCAGCGGCTCTAAAGGTCACAGCTGCCCTCAACGTCTATGCCTCTGGCTCCTTCCAGGGCTCAGTGGGTGATCTTTGTGGTGTCTCCCAATCAGCTGTTCACACTTGTGTCAAGCAGGTTACAGACGTTCTGTTCAGGCGTGCATTAACTTTCATCCACTACCGTTGGGACGAGGCAAGCCAGACACAGCGATCCAGAGGCTTCGCGGCCATTGCTGGCTTCCCCCGTGTCCAGGGTGCTATAGACTGTACACATGTGGCCATCAAGGTACCAGCAGGTGAGCCCGGTGCCTTCGTCAACAGGAAGGGCTTCCACTCCATGAACGTGCAGATAGTGTGTGATCGCAGGATGCAGATTCTACAAGTCTGTGCAAGGTACCCAGGCAGCTTCCACGATGCCTACATCCTCAGACACTCCCAGATGCCAAGGCTCTTCAGTGCTCCAGCCCGGCTGGATGGATGGCTTCTGGGTGACAAGGTCTAATCCCCTCAGAAGGTGGCTCATGACGTCTCTCCACCATCCAATATCAGAAGCTGAGCAGTGGTACAATAGGAGCCACGCCTCCACAAGGGCTGTGGTGGAGAGAACCATCAGTCTTCTCAAGATGCGCTTCCAATGCCTGGACCACTCAGGGGCACACTCCAGTACCCCCCAGATCGTGTGTCACTGATAGTGGTTGCATGCTAAGCTCTCCACAGTCTTGCGCTGGAAAGGGGCGATGCTGTGGATGACGAAGATGTAGATGCAATGGATGCATATGCACACGATGAGTCCAGCAGTGAGTCCGAGGATGAGCATGCACAGGGGAATGCTGAGGGGGTAGACGTTGACCCGGGCATACTCCAGGGAGGCAGGGACACCCGGGAGGCTTCAATCCAATGAAACGTCAGCTAGCGAACCACATATGGACCTCCAGGACAAGCCTGGGCTGTATGCCCCATATTCGAGAACTAAGTGCAAAATCTGCCTGGTTAGGAACATTAAATAAGGGCCTTATTAATAAAGCTGAATGTCCCACAGATCACATAACATTATTGGTAATCATCCAAAAGAAAAGAGGCAACCTCAGCCATGGTGACATGTCTGAATTTAATATTGCAACCAAAGAAACTTAATGAAACAAAATGACAAAGGTATTAAAAATCACACCAACTCATAAAGACCTTATTGTGGCCCAACACGAAAGCACCAGTGATAAACCCGTGGCCTGCCTAAGGTGCCTTGTGTTTATGTTTTTGGGTGTTACGTCTTGGTGCTGACCCCTCGCTGAGAGTGGTATCTGAGACAGCCTGCTGACTCTGCTGTCCTGTTGGTCTCAATGACCTTGGCGGTCGTCCTCTGGCCCGTGGAGCCTGTGCTGACCCCACCTGGGAGGGATCTGCCAGTCCGACAGCTGGCATCGTCACAGCCTCACTGGATGCAACGGCCACTGGCAGAGGGGCGGAGGAGCTGCCGCCCTCATCTGGAGTGACCTGAGAGGAGCCCCGCAGAGACGTCAGGCAGCTGCTGCGCCGATGTGAGGTCGCTTCCGACCTCCCTGCTCACCATGGATGGATGGGCACCGAGCTGGGAAACTTGGTGCCCAGACCATCTCCCACACTGGCACTGACCAGCTGAGGTCAATGCTGATGTGAGCGCTTGTTGGTCTGTGGAGGACGCATGGCGCTCGGCCATGAGGCTCATTGCATTGGCGATGGTCCGTGTAGACTCCTCCACCACGGACACCAAGCCAAACATAGCCTCATGTATCCCCACCAGATGCTCCTGCACATCTGGCCACATTTCCTCCGTTTGCTGCGTCACGGATGACTCCAGAGGCACATCATCAGGCGCCGACTGAGCATGTGCCGGGTCCCCTGCAGTCCTCTGACTGCTAGCGCCATGGGCACTCTCTGTCTCTGCCAGCTCCTCCAGCGACTGTCAAGTGCCCTCACCACTGTGCCCCAGGACACTAGCCGATGTTCTAATTCCCACCGAGGTGCTAGTATCTGCGCTGGTGCCTGACTGGCAGAGGTGGTGTGACACTGGTGAGTCCATGACTTCAGGACCCTCAGGTGTGAGAGGGGCCTCTGCTGCTCTTCCTCCCGGCCCTGCTCCTCTGATGCTGAAAGGAAGAACAAGGACATTGGATCAGTTAACGCGGAGACAATGTCGATGTGCATCCCTGTCCCCTGGATCATTATGTGCTCATCCTTCCATAGGCAATGGTCAAGCCATGTTGCAAACTTCAATCACTTAACATTCAGCACTACCATGGCTGCTGAGAGAACAATGGTCACCTCACTGCTGGGCAAACATACCTGCCCGTGGCACCCCAACCTCACCGACACCGGTGGACCTGGGCACATGGCGTCTCTCCAAATCAAGGGCCTCCTGCTCAAAACGGCTGAGAATCGCCAACTGGGCCGGCCCGCCGCCAGTCCTCACCCGCTCGGCTGCATTATGTTCATTCTTCTCCTGAAAAGGAGAGAAGAGCATTGATTAGTGCTACTTGTACCTGGATTCTCTTCGCGGACGGCCCACCCCAACCAGAATGGGACATTGCAGGGCTCCAGTGCCTCCTCACCCCACTGCTGCCGAACACTCACACAAAGACGCTAGGCCTGTCCTCCACCACCCCTCCCCGACCCCCTTGGCCAAATGCTGCCTACATCACATCAGGCACCACAAGGTCTAACCTTCCATAGCAAGGAGCCGCAAGCATGTGGAGCGCAGAGGGCAGCAGATCGATTGCTGCCACGCCACCTTGAAGCTCCCATCCCAGCATGTCATCACCCTGACTTTGACCTGTCCTGGAGTTCCAGCACTGTGCCTAGGTGCAGCTCCTCCAGCTTGCCCCGAAAACAGTAATGTGGATCACAGTGTACCACATGCTGCGGGGGCAGAACCCAACTCTTCACCACCCTCTCAGGGTGACCTCGGCATGGGCAATATCTGCTGGCCCACCCAGCGAAGGACACATGCTGTCAATGATTCAATGCAGTCACTACACTCAGACTTGGGGGGGATGGGGGCACCAGGGGGGACAGCCGACCTGCTGGGTTAAGTGACCAATACCAGCATGGCACTCACCCTTCCTGAGAGCAACAGGTCGTTGAAGCGCTTGTGACACTGGATCCAGGGGCGCTGCACCACACTGCGGGAACTCACCACCTCCTCCCAGGCACATTCGGTCATGTGGGGGGGGCCTCCTCCTCCCGTCCTGGGGAACCAGGACCTCCCGCCGTGCTGCCACAAGGCAATCGTCCGAAAAACGAGGGGCACAGTGCCCCCATGCCCTCCCCTCCTGCCCGGCCTGCTCACCAGCAGCTCTCTGGGGAGCCCTTCCACTGGCCGTGATTCACAGCCTTTGAAAGGCTGCAGCAGCTTTTTAAAACAGGCGGCCGGGTCACCATTGGACCCGGTGGTCATTGCAGTCCCACCGCCCGCCCACTTCCACTGTCCTCGGGAGCCGCGATTCACACTGGGCGCGCCGCAATTGGCCCGCCCGTGTAAAATGGCAGCGCGGACCCGATCGTGGGCGGTAATCAAGTCCGCGCCCGCCCGTGTCTGCTCCCGCACCACCATTCTGCCTTAGCAGTGGCTCAGTGGTAGCAAATTTGCCTCCGAGTCAGAAAGCTGTTGGTCCAAGATCCACTCCAGGGACTTCAGTACTGCTCTGATGGATATGTAGGTTACTGTGGAATGTTTTCAAGAAGAGCAGAGGAGTTCTCGCCAGTGTCTAGACCATGAGTTATCCCTCAACCAACATCACTTAAAAAGAATATTTGGTCATTATCTCAGTGCTGTTTGGGGAATCTGGCTATGTGCATATTGGTGGTGACATTCCCAAAATTACAACAGTGACTATATTTCATAAAGTGCTTGTTGGGCTGTGAAACACTTTGGGATGAACTAAGGTTATGAAAGAACACTCCATAAATGAGAGCTGCAGCTTAGGCGGTGGCACTTTTACCTCTGAGTTAGAAGTTTGAGGGTTCAAATCCCAGCCTAGGACTTGAGCACCAAAATCAAGGCAGACAGTCCAGTGTTGTGCTGAGGGAATGCTGTCTTTTGGATGGAACTGAGTTCTGTTTGTCCTCTCAGGTGGATGCCGTGGCACCATTTCGAAGAAGAGCAAGGGAGGTATCCCTGGTGTCCGGGCCAATATTTTTAAAATTCATTTACGGGATGCGGGCTTTGCTGGCAGGGCCAGCATTTATTGCCCATCCTTATTTGCCCTTGGGAAGTTGGTGGTGAGCTGCATTCTTGCTGCAGTCCATGTGGTGTAGGTACACCCATAGAGCTAGTAAGAAGGGAGTTCCAGGATTTTGACCCAGCGAAATTGAAGGAACAGCGATATATTTCCAAGTCAGGATGGTGAGTGACTTGGAGGGAGTCTTCCAGATGGTGGTGTTCCCATCTATCTGCTGCCCTTGTCCTTCTAAGATGGTAGTGGTTGTGGGTTCGGAAGATGCTGCCTAAGGAGATGACTATGTCAGGCCATTGCTTGACTAATCTGTGAGACAGCTCTCCTAATTTTGGCACTGGCCCCCAGGGTCTAAGGACAGGGTCGACAGGGCTGAGTTTGCCGTTGTTGTTTCCTGTGCCTAGGTCGATGCTGGGTGGTCCGTCCGGTATTATTCCTTTTTGAGATTGAGTGGCTTGCTAGGCCATTTCAGAGGGCATTTAAGAGTCAATTACATTGCTGTGGGTGGGTCTGGAGTCACATGTAGGCCAGACCATGTAAGGACAGCATATTTCCTTCCTTAAAGGGCATTAGTGAACCAGATGGGTTCTTACAACAATTGACAGTGGTTTCATGGTCATCATTAGACTTTTGATTCCAGATTTTTATTGAATTCAAATTCCACCATCTGCAGTGGCAGCATTCAACCCAGGTCCCCAGAGCATTACCCTGGGTCTCTGGATTACTCGTCCAGTGCCAATACCACTACACCATTGTCTCCCCCAATCCCCCATTCTTCAATCAACAATACAACAAAAACAGATTATCTGGTCATTATCACATTGCTGTTTGTGGGAGTTTGCTATGCAAAAGTTAGTGCAGCATTTTGAACATTACAACAGTGGCTACACTTCAAGAGTACTGCATTAGCTGTAAAGGACTTTGAGACATCAAGTGGTTGTGAAAGATGCTATATAAACGCAAGGTTTTCTTCCTTTTAAAGAAATAAAGATACTGATAAAACCCACTCTTCACATACAAGCAAAGTATTTCGAGATTAAAGAAACTGAAACCTTCAGTAGTGGAATCTTGTGAAAATAAACGTTCTGTGGTTGTGTCTCCAGGCAAAAACCACTAAGATTTTGCGAAAGGTTATATAGTGTATGCAAAGATAAATGATAAAACTAGCAATGGTACTTAATACCAGTGGGAACATTTCTTTAATTTAATTTGGGCTGTACAAGACAGAATTTCTAATTAGGCTGTAGTCTTGATAAAAAGAGAATCATCCTCATTTTCATTCTCTGTATTTATGGTTTTGCTAGAAATATTAACCAGACTAAATGTTCATAAATGCATTAATGTCCCTACCTGTAGTGATGCATACCAATTGTTCCCTTGTATAGTTTCAGACGCTGACAGAGCCGTTGAGTCATTCCTCAAAATTCTGTTTCAATGAAGAATACGGCTTGAATTTTTCAGATGGCTGGTCTCGCTTTCTGCCATCCAAAGAGTTGGCAGGGAATACATCCGGGGAATGAGCATTAAGTGTCTGCAGGCGGAACTTCCACCCTTCACTTGGAGGAAGCCCTGCCTTAGTGAGCTGCCGGCCAACCTGATTAGCCGGCAGCTCCCCAGTCCCTGCAGCGACAGGAGCTGCAATGGACAGAAGAAGAGCATGTGGACGCCTGAGATTAAGTCTGGGCACTGGAGGCCCAGGTAAGTTTAAAGGATCCCTGGACAGAGAGGGTAGGGAAGGCCTGAGGGGATGTGAAGGCAATGATTATGGTCATGGGAGGAGAGGCTGGGTGGGGGCTTAGGGGAGGGAGGTCCAGAACCACGGGATGGGGGTCGCCTGGCTTCAGAAAGGAGCTTCTGATGGAGGCGGCACTCCCACCCCCTCTCACTCGAAATCTAAGTCCGTAGATTTTTGGACATCCCCACTCAAGATCAATCCTCTTGCCAGGCTAAAAATTGAGGCCGAGTGGAAAATGGGCCTTAAGTAATTAGGTGTAGAATTAAAATTGACTATGTAGAGTATATCAACATTAAAGGGGTCCAAATTGTATTAAATGAAAATCTGAATTACATGAACAATTAAATAATAAATAGGAGTAAGGGAATTTTAAACTAAAAACATTATATATAATAAAACATATGTAGATAGACTTTTAAGCACAATGATGCAACAGCTGAGACCAGTTGCCTGCAATTCCTGTAGATGTGGGAACTTTGTGACTTTTCACATGTTCTGATAACACAGTGTGCAGGAAGTGCCACTAGTTGCTCAAATCCAAGCTGAGGGTGTCTGAGCTTCAGGTGCAGCTGGATTTAGTGCAGGGCATATGGGAGGCTGAAGGTTTCCTGTAGTGGACATCCCAAGGAGGTGGTCACTCCGCAGCTACAGAAACATCAGGAGGATAGTAAGTGGGTGGCTAACTGTCAGGGAGGAAGAAGCAATTCAGGAATCCTTTGAGGGTGTGACACTCTCAAAATTATTTTTAGTGCTGAATACTGGTGAGGGTGTCAACATCTCAGGAAAGTGGAGTCTAGAACACATCCATGGCACCGTGGGGCAATCGCCTGCATGGGAGACACAGCAAAATGTGGAAATACATGGTGACAGGGGATTCAGTAGATGGGTGATTGAAAGGCTCCTCATGCCCTTTGAAAGGGACAACAGGCTGTCTGGCTGGCCTGCCAATGCATCAATCATCTTGATGTGCATGCTCATCAGACTATCCTACATGCTGCCCCACCAAAGTCCTCATCTGAATTTCCTGTAGTAGAACTTGTTTGCAACCTTTCTGGCACACAAAGTATCCTTGCCCGCTGACCTGGCTGCAGTCCACAGACACACCATATACTGATCCTGCATCTATACTGCCCTCTAAGGTACATGCAATCCTAGTAACTGGCAGGGGTCAAAGTAATTTTCTTCTTTGAGGTCTCTTCTCGAGATTTTCTCAAGGGCTACTTTTTGGTTTTCAGGGGCTGTGTTTTCATCCTCACTAACTCCTTTATTAGGTGATACAATCGCACAGTATCATAATGTTCTATATTCATGTTGAATTTTTGTTTAGGGTTTCTTCAGATAGATAAGGTACTACATATACCAATGATTGTATATATATATTATTAAAATTTTTAGCTTGGAATCTGCTGAAACCCTCATTCATGCCTTCATTACCTTTAGACTTGACTATTTCAACACACTCCTGGCTGATCTCCCACATTCTACCCTCCTTAATCTTGATGTCATCCAAAACGTTGCTCCTCGTGTCTTAACTCGCAGCAAATTTAGTTCCCCTATCACCCCTCTACTTGTTGACCTATGTTGGCTCCCAATCAAGGAGAATCTTGATTTTAAAATTCCAATCCATATCTTCAAATCCCTCCATGGCTTTGCAATCTCCTCTATCTCCACAACCCTCCAAGATATATAATTCTGGCCTCCTGTTCCTTTCCAATTTTAATCACTCTGCCATTGGTGACCTTAATTCTGGAAAACCCTTGCTACACCTCTCCGTTTCTCTACCTCATTTTCCTTCTTTCAGATACTCATTAAAACCTACCTCTTTCACCAAGCTTTTGGTCATTTGACACACTATCTCCTTATGTGGCTTGGTGTCATACTCTGTTTTATAATGGTCCTCTGAAGTGCCTTGGAACGTTTCATTATGTTAAAGGCTCTATGTAAATTTAAGCTGCTGCACTGGACTTCATTTACTCAGATCAAATTGCCACTTTGTTGCCCATCTGCTCCCCCGTCTTCAAACTTAGTTCGCTGGCACTAAAACTCAGTCCAGGTTGGCTGTGTAGATCAAGAGGCTCTGGCATAAATTTCGGGGCACTTCACAATAACTTTTCCATTTCCATCCCCATATTGTGAGGTAGCCCTTCCTGTCTTCTGTCACTTTACCTTTTAGCTACGGTAGCAAGATCTACCATTACAAAGCTTGATCTAATGTTGATGAGGAGGACTTTGCATGGTTTTCTAGGCAGGGTGTGCCTTTGTTGTGTCGGGTGCCCAGACTGATGCCGGGTGCTCCGTCCGGTTTCATTCTTATTAGGCCTTTTTGTCACAGCTTGATACAACTGAGTACATTGCCAGACATTTCAGTCAACTGCATTGCTATGGTCCTGGAGTCACATAAGTCAGACAGAGTAAGGGTGACAGATTTCTTTCCCTAAAAGGCATTAGTGATCCAGATGCATTTTTATGACAATCTGGTAATTTCAAAGGCACCACTATTGATACTAGTTGTTAAATTTCAGATTCATTTAAATTACTGAATTTAAATTCTCCACTTGCTCTGGTAGAATTTGAATGTTTGTCTCCAGATCATTAGTCCAGGCCTCTGGATTACTAGTGCAATAATATAATCACTATAACATACTCAATTGCATGGAAAATTTTGCCCTTAATGGCTTCCTTCCCAATCCCTCTTGCAATCATTCCTTCATTTACTTGTCCCCGCTATACCCGCTACCCATTCCCCATCACACTAACTATTCTCACTTCTATCATCCCTTCACTCCTATCACTATCCATACGTCTTTGCGTTTGAACTACCCACTCAACCCTTAAATCCTTACCTCCATTGTCACTCATCTTTCTCTTAACCATCCATCGCTCCTTCAGCCTATGGGCCAAAATAACCTCCACAATATTCTGATTGTATACTTGTAGCTTTTGTTTACTAAACATATTAAGCTAGGGGAAAGAGAGACAGAAACAGATAGAAAAACAAAAACAAATGGAGAGAAAGGTACAGTTTTTGCATCATTCTAACTTGATTCCTTAGTTGAATTTTGAAAGCAAATAAAATCCCTTAGAGGGAACCGGCCAGGAGGGAGGATAGGAGAAGGGGAGGAATGAATCTCATTGAGGGCGAAGAGGTCTCTTGTTTCTCAGCGCCACTTTTAATGGCAGGGAGCAATGGAGGCCTAAGGGCAAGGGTCTGTGACAATGGAGCCAGGGGAGGTAAGGATTTAAGGGTTGAATATGTAATTCAAATGGGAAGAGGTATGGATAGTGATTGGAGTGAGGAGATGGAAGGAATGAGAATAGGTAGTGGGATGATGAATGGGTAGGGGAAACAATGGGGGCAAGGAAGTGAAAGAAGCACAAATGATTGGAGGAAGGAATAAACAGGGAGCCATTGAAGACAACATTTCCCCTGCAATGCTCACCCGAAATGCAACTCCTTTCCCTGTCACATCACACAACATAATCCAATACCTTACACCTAAAAGGCAAAAGAGAAAGGTGAAGATGCAGACGTGGACACAGAGAAGCAAAATAAAAGGTAGTTGTAGAGAAGCAGTGGAAAAAAGAAATGACAGACTGCCCTGATGCCAGAGAAGTTTGATTAATATTCAATAAAATTGCAAACTATGTGCTTTTAAATCTTTTATTTGAAGCCCAGCAAAACTGAAATATTTTAAGACAGAAGTAAAAATAAAAATGTCCCTCAGCTAAATAGAATGTAAGTGGCATTAATTAACTCAGCTGAAGATTCAGATAATCTAATATGCACACATAAAAACATCAAAACATTGACATCAGATGCATATGTTTACAACATTTTTAAAGAGCTGGTTCAATTTAACACATTTAAGTTCTAACCAACCTGCCAACAAATTAATTTTCATAATCAAATTCATGCATTAATTTCAAAAAACTTCTGGACTGAAATTAGTCCATGCAATATTACTAACACACGCATTGATACACAGTGAAATTCCTTTATCCAGAAGGAAACAAAAATGCTAAAGCTTTTGTTAAAATAACTGATAAAGGAACTTTTTTTTGTTACTAATGGTGCACAGTGCAATTTCAACCTTGTTCACGATATCAGCTATGTTAAACAGTATTAACTCTTATGCTTTATATTTTAAATAGAGTATGATTTCTAAATCTTCAGTGTTGGAAGTTATTTACTTTGTAATTCCAAGGCATCTTCTTAGATGTGCTGCAGTTTTTTCCATCTGTTGTATGTCCCAGGTCAACTGGCGTTTGTTCGACTGAACTTTATTCAATTGGCAATATAGACGCTTAAGTATGGCTTCACACCTTTTGTTCTGCACCTGAAGAAATTAATTTGAAAATTTGTATTTTTAGATAGATCCATAAAAAGATGAAATAGTTGAACATATACTGTTCAAACTCTCAAGAAATGTATTTACAAAATGTGTCCACATATATGGAGTAAGTTAAATAGTGCAGGAATAATTAGATCAAGGTGAGGCATTTAGGAAGAGCTCGAACAAACAGGTAGATATGAGGGAGAGGGGATGAGTCAGATGAAGAAAACAGCATGGTGGAAGGGAGAAGGGGAAGAAGGAAGGAAGAGAGAGAAAGGAGCAGAAGGAGCTGAAAAGGGGAGGGACTAGAGACAACAGGTGGGCAAAGTAGGAAAGGGTGACATGGCACAGGGAAAAGCAGACTTTTAATTCCAGATTTTTTATTGAATTAAAATTCACCATCTGCCATGGTGGGATACAAACCTGGGTCCCCAGAGCATTACCCTTGGTATCTGGAGTACTAGTCCAGTGACAATGCCGCTACACCACTGCCTCCCCTAAACTAACTAAGGGAAAGCAAGTGAAGGGAAGGGTTATAGGTGGTTGCAGGGGTTGTGAATGTGAGAGACTGTGGAAGAGGGATGAGGAGGAGATAGTGTCAACATTGGTGGGGTTAGATGAAGAGGTGGGGAAACTCTCCTGTACCAAGGCCTGCAATCTCTCTCCCTAGGGTGTGGTAGTTCAAAAGCTGTTTCAGTGGGGGCTGGGAGCCTTGGGTCACCAAGTTTTTAAAGGGAGAGGCAGAGAAGGGAAAGAATCCAATAAAATCCAATGATAATTCCTGAAGCACACAGCAGAACAGTAAGCCTAGGACAGAACAGTAGCTGAAATAGCCTGGTTATGTGCATCGCCCCATTGTCCCCTGCCCCGCATCTACATGTGTTACAACCCAAACACTCCATGACTAAACTGAGCAAAATATGGAGACAAAATTAGGTTCAGTAACTCACATATTTTGGGCAGTATGAAGTCCCTTGGAGTTCCAAAATGACATCCGCAGCATGCCACGAAGTGTGCCGAATGGCATATTGGTAGAAGGGTTAGTGTGCACAAAGCTAATGTCTGCCGGCAGCTTGCAGAATAGGCAGATAATGGCATCAATCAAAACACAACACTGAATTTGGCACCAGCGCAGTCAGTTTGGAACTCCGCTCTCCAGCTTTTGTATTCTCAACCTCCCACAACTGGCACACACTCAATTGCATGATAGTTCCCTGTCCCTGCCCCCAACCCCATTCACCAGTGCTATTTAAAGGAACCAACAACTACATACAGGTTTGTTGTTGGTTTACTTCTTCTGGCTGTTGCTGCAATTTTAGATGTTTTGGATACTTTTCCATACACGCTACAAGAGTAAAAAGTCTACAGGGAGTAATCTAGCGGGTGATGAAGTAGTTTGCTGACTTAAAGACTTCTGTGCAAACCAGTTGCTTCCAGACCTGAGTGACCTAGTATGTAGTCTTCTTGGCATTGAACATAATTGGGAGAATGAACAGAATCCATGCAGAGCAGGACAAGCTGCTAGAAAAGGGAGGAGGAGGAAGGGGAGAAAGGTTTGCAGCAGCGGGCCATATCTGCAGAAAGTCCTTAGGGAGCAGATCTGTGGAAAACAGACTGTAGGAGTGTTGTGATGCCCCAGAGGCCCCTTTGTGCACTAGCATTCACAGCCAAGTTGACAACAGTTTGAGCTTCCATGCAGCAAGCTGAGATTACATGACAGGAGTCATAGGGCCGGATTTTGGTTACGAGGTTGATTGCTCGAGTTAGGAAATTTCCTGATTCACTGGACTTGCCTCAGGAAAAAATGCTCCTATACACACAAACCTTGCTCCTGGGGGGGCGGGTGCGGGTGCAGGATGGAGTTGAGCCCACCGACCATGGAAGCAGAGTGTTGCAGCCACAGGGGTGGGCTGGTCGGAAGGCCTGCCTCAGTTTTCTGGGACTCCATCCCAGTTGCGTTAGAGGTTCTAGCTCCCACCCAGTTCCGATGGCCGCTTATCCTCTCCATGTCAACTCATTGCTAACTCATGCTCCTTCTATTCCCATTCACCCAGTATGCACTCTGTACATAACCAATGGCATGTGTGGAACTGCTCAGAGACAAAAAAAACACCCATTCAAAATCTTCTTTTGAAAAAAACCTGCTGTTCATACAACTGTATAAGCATGTTAATTAAATTGACAGGCCATTAAAGTATCAACGACGAAGGCTTCAAACGCTTCACACTTCTTAACCTTGTCCAAATAAACATTGAGACATTGACAAACGAGATCACAGAAAGAACTTATTATAACCACTTAAATATGTCAATCAAGCGAAGTCAACAATTCACTTTCGTTGTCAAAATCAAACCCCTGCTGAGCTACTGCTTGTATTGGTCTGGGCTCACTTAATGAGCTTGCATAATGAGGCATGGCTGTAAGCATCAGTTCATTAGGGGGTTCTGTGGCTTTGGCAAAGAAAGCATTGGTGAACTGCTTTATGTGTACATACTAACTTCTGCAACCTGAAAGGTTTCAGAGGCTAAAAAGTTAAAATTGTGGTCACTTCAATTGCCATATGTAATACATAACCACTTGGCAGTATGGATTGCAGCTCTTGCTGTTAGATGTGACAGCCTCTATGGAAAAACATAGTCCCTCCATGCACTGCTCCTCAGATAATTCGAGGTAAAAAACTCAAGGTATATATACACTGTGGGCTGGGTAAGGCCTGTAGGCAATTCCTCTCCCCTTCCATGCATGGTTTACTGAGAGATCGAAGTACTGTTCCTTGTAGCTCCCAAGCCTGCTGCTCCTGCAGCTCTTCTTTCTCCAACCAAACTAGTGCACTCAACTTTAGCTCTGACCTTCTTCAGGGTGGAGAAGCTGAATAATGTGCAAGAAAGCAAAGTCCCCTGTGGAAATCCAACCACTGTAAATCCAGCTACTGTTTTCGCAAATAGATACGAATGATTTGAGTATATTCAGGTGACAGCACATCTCATTTCTGTTTGAAAGCTATTCCACCCAGTGCTGCTGAATGGGTCTAATACTGGGGAGCACTTGCATTCCAACAAGTTAAAATGGAGTTTCAGTCCGAATGATGTTATAGAATTCGGATTTGAATACAGTAATGAAACTTCAGCCTGCTTCAAGGAAATCCCTTGGCTTCCGTTCAAAACTCTGTTCCAATATGGATGATAAGTAAGAAATGAGTGGGAGTGGGGCGGTTAATTGACCACTGTGATTTTAAAGTCGCTACCAAATCCCACCCCTTCCGTTGGCAGAGGGAAAACTGTGTGTAGTATTTCTAACTAAAGGAGTAAACCGCACCACCAATATTTTTGTTAAAGCCAATTATTTGGTAAAGTTACCTGCAGCAAGATAGAATGTGTGATCTCAAATGGCACATATTTGGTTTTGTCCCTCAAGTTAAATTTTATAAGTTCTGTGCACTATGGAGCAGTTAGAAGTTCGAAGCTTTTTTTTTAATTAAATTTCAATCTCAACACAATTTCCTAACTTTCTCCCTGCCACCCACTGGCGCAGCAGATGATCTTATTGTTCACATATGTTTTACAGTTATTACATAGACACTGATCAAGTGACCAACTATATATCTAATTAAATATTGGGAAGACTGAAGGCATTGTTTTTGGTCTCCATTCTAAATTCCATTGCCTAGCTCCTGCTTCCAACCATCTCCCTCGCAACAGTCTGAGATGAAACCAGATCCCAAGATGAGCTTCTGACCGTGTATTAACGACATCGCTAAGATCCCCTACTTCACCTCCATAACATTGTCCGACTTTGCCCATCTCAGCTCATCTGCTGCTGGAACCCTCATTCATGCCATTGTCACCTGCAGACTTCACTATTCTAATGCCCGCCTGGCTAACCTCCCACATTGTATTCTTCTTAAACTTGAGATCATTCGAAACTCTGTCTTACCTTGCAACTGTACATCTATCACCCCTGTGCTCACCAACCTATTTCAGTAACTGGTCAAGCAACGCCCCGATAATAGAATTCTCATTCCTTATTTTCAAATCCCTCCATGGCTTAGTCTCGCTCTTTTGCTGCCAGCCCCACAACCCTCTGAGATATTATGCTCATCTAATTTAGGTCTTATGAGCATCCCCTGATTTTAATCGCACCATTAGTGGTGGTTGTAGTGGCGATCTTAAGCTTTGAAATTCCCTGCCTACAGCTCTCTGTCCCTCTACCTTGCTTTCCTCCTTTAAGACACTCCTTAAAACTTACCTTTTTGACCAATCCTTTGTACATCTAACAGAATATCTGCTAATGTGGCTTGGTGTTTGTTATATTTTGTTTTGTAACGCTCCTGTGAAATGTCTTGGGACACTTCATTACATTAAAAGGTGCGATAAAAATTTAAGTTGTTGTTAATTACATTTTATACACGCAGAAACAGGAGATTTGCAGTCTTCATATGCCATCTAGTGGTAGTTTGTAAAAAGTTTTGCTATGGCCACCAAATCTAATTTTACAACACTTTTTAAATAGCCAATTTCAGAGTTCTGGACTGCATTTCCCCATGTGTTTTTTGACAGGATACCTGCCTGGAAGTCAGCCCGAATGACAGACTTGACACCCGCTTGGGCTGGGATGACTGTGCACGCTGCAGGTCCAATTTAGGAGTCTTTCAGCTGCTAGTAGGTGCTTGGAAGGTGGGTCCGAATTTTGGGGAAGAAAGTCTTATCCCGGGGGGAGTTGGGAGTCCAATCCCTGATTAAGATATCGTTGGATGGGGGAGGTGGTCCGAACCCAGGGAAGCAAATGAGCTGGGTGGGCTGAGGGGAAAGGTGTGGTGAAAGCACTCTGCTCCTCCTGGCCCATAAGCAGTACTGTATGGGAAACCTGGCCAGCCAGGGTTAAATTTCTACCAGCCTCTTAAATATTTATTTGGCCAATCACCTCCTGGGAGTGAGATGGCTGTTTGCTAACTTTTTATTGTTGTGTGCAGCTTATTTTTTTAAGTGCATAGATCCTTTTAATTTTTTTATGCAGCTGTGTAAGGGGTCCAACTGAGCTCACTCTGTGCCGGACCTTCTGGGTTGCTGCACGGATGTGGAACTTAGAGGGGACATTGCTATCTGCCCCAGTTCCCATCCCTATTAAACCTGGAAATGGGTGGGTTGGGGTTGGACTTGACAGTTTAATGATTTTTTTACCGCAACTACCCATTTTTTGAAGTTAAAATTCACCCCTCACATTTATATGGTGCATTTCACAACTTCAGGATGTCCCAAAGCATTTTATAACTGTAGTTGCTATCATAATGTAGGAAACATGGTAGCCAATTTGCACACAGTAGGATCTCACAATCAATGAGATAATAACCGTATAGTTTTTAAAAAAAAACTGATGGTTGAATGATAAATATTGGCCAAGGCACCAGAGAGAATGATCTTGCTCTTCTGATATGTTCCACTGGTCACGCCCCTCAGATTAGGTAATTCCAATGTGGTCTGTGATCAGTGACAGGAGGGTGTGATTGCAGGTGAAGCAGGTATGGGAACCCAGCAGGTATTGTTCGAGCAGCCTCGGCCCCTGCAATTATCCAACAGCTACGAGGTTCTTGCAAGCTGTGTGGACGAGAGTGGGGACTGCAGAGAGGATGAGCAAACTGACCACGGCACCGTGGTATGGGGAGACATTCAATTGTGGGGAGGTAAAAGGAAAGTAGTAGTGGTAGGGGACAGTATAATTAGGGAGATAGATACCGTTCTCTGCAACCGTGAACGTGAGTCCCGAAGGCTGTGTTGCCTGCCCAGTGCCAGGGTTAAGGGCATCTCCTCAGGGCTGGAGAGGAACTTGGAGTGGGAGGGGAGGGATCCAGTTGTCACCATCCACATTGGTACCAGCGACATTGATAGGACTAGAAAGGAAGTTCAGCTGTAAGAATTTGAGCAGTTAGGAGCTAAATTAAAAAGCAGAACCTCCAAAGTAATAATCTCGGGATTACTACCTGAGCCGCAGGCAAGCTGACATAGGGTAAATAAAATTAAGGAGTTAAATGCGTGGTTCAAAGACTGGTGTGGGAGGAATGGGTTTCAGTTCATGGAGCACTGGCACGAGTGATGGGGTAGAAGGGAGCTGTTCCGGCGGGTCAGGCTTCACTTGAACCGTGATGGGACCAGTGTCCTGGCGAATCAAATAACTAGGGCTGTAGAGAGGGTTTTAAACTAACTAGAGGGTGGGAGGGTTCTGGAGAGGGGATACATAGGCTTACAAAGCAAAAGGTTATGGCAGCATTGCAGGGCAGCTATTTAGGCAATGATACCAAAAGTGTGACAGGAATGGTGTACAAAAATTTTAAAAAAGCAGCAAATAGAATCAAAGGAGGAAAATATGGTAAAAAGGCAAAATTAATGGTTCTTTACTTAAATGCATGTAGTATTCAGAACAAAATAAATTAATTAACGGCAAAAATAGAGGTTAATGGGTATGATCTTATAGCCATTACAGAGACATGGTTACAAGGAGATCAAAGCTGGGAACTAAATATTCAGGAGTATGTGACTTTTCGACAGAACAGGCAGGAAGAAAAGGGTTGTGGGGTAGCTTTGTTAGTACAAGGTGGAATAAGTACCATAGCAAGAAATGATCTTGGATCAGAAGATGTAGATTCCATATGGGTGGAGGTAAGAAATAACAAGGGGAAGACGACACTGATGGGAGTAGTCTATAGGCGCCCCAACAATAGCTTTACTGTGGGACAGAGAATAAATCAGGAGATAATGAGGGCATGTAATAAAGGCAGTACATTAATCATGGGTGACTTTAATATAGATGTAGATTGGGAATATCAAATTGGCAGAGGTAGCCACGAACAAGAATTCATAAGTGTATTTGGGTCAGTTTCCTGGAACAATATGTTACGGATCCAACCAGGGATCAGGCTATTTTGGATTTGGTAATGTGCAATGAGGCAGGTTTAATAAATGATCTCAGAGTAAAAGATCCCCCAGGAAACAGTGACCATAACATGGTAGAATTTAGCATTCAGTTTGAGAGTGTGAAACTTGGGTCCAAAACAACTGCTAAACTTAAATAAGAAAATTACAAAGGAACGAGGATAGAGTTGGTTGGAGTGGACTGGAAAAAGAGTTCAGCAGAAAAGACGGTTGATGAACAATGGCAGACGTTTAAGAAAATAGTTCATGACTCACAACAAAGATATATCCCAGTGAGGAAGAAGGATTCTAGGAAGGGGATAAACCAACCATGGTTAACCAAGGAAGTTAAGGATAGTATCAAATTGAAAGAAAAGAAATACAATGTGGCAAAGGTTAGTGGTAAGCCAGAGGATTGGGAAAGTTTTTAAAACAAGAGATGACCAAAAAAGTAATGAAGAGGGAGAAAATAAACTTTGAGGGTAAACTAGCAAGTAACATAAAAATGGACAGTAAGAGCTTTAAATATATAAAAAGAGAGAGGCCAAAGTGAACATAGGCCCCTTAGGGAACAATGCTGGGTAAATAATAATGTCATCAGTCTTCACGGTAGAAGACACTAATAGCATTCCAATACTAAATAATCAAGAGGCAAAAAAGGGGGAGGAAATAAATACAATAACTATCACTAGAGAAAAAGTACCAGGGAAACTAATGGGGCTAAAGGCCGATAGGTCCCCTGGACCTGATGGGTTGCATCCTAGGATATTAAAGGAAGTAGCTACAGAGATAGTGGATGCACTGGCAGTCATCTTCCAAGAATTCTTAGATTCTGGAAAAGTCCCAGAAGATTGGAAAACTACCAATGTAACACCCTTATTCAAAAAGGGAGGGAGCCAAAAAAAAGAGGTAACTATAGGCCTGTTAGCTTAATATCCGTCACTGGGAAAATGTTAGAGTCTATTACAAAGGATGTAATAGCAGAGCATTTAGAAAAGCATCATATAATCAAGCAGAGTCAGCATGGCTTTGTGAAGGGGAAATCATGCCTGATAAATTTATCAGAATTATTTGAGGAGGTAACAGCAGGTTAGATAAAGGGGAACCAGTAGATATATTTGGATTTCCAAAGGGTGCTTGATAAGGCTACATAATAAGATACGATAAGAACCCATGGTGTTGGGGTAGTATATTAGCAAGGATAGAGGATTGGCTAACTAATAGAAGACAGAAACAAAAACTAAACTACTGCGGATGCTGGAAATCTGAAACAAGAACAAAAAAAAGATGTCATAGACAAAAGGGTGTTGACAGTGGTGATATTAGCTAAGGAATGTACTAATGGTGGCATTAAGGGCAGAAAGCAGGACGAGCAAGTGACAGATGGCCCTAGTGGGGGTGGGGTAGGGGGAAATGGGCTAAAAGGTGGAGATAAAACAATGGATAGAAATAAATTTTTAAATAATAGAAATAGGTGGGAAAAGAAAAATATATATGTCTATGACATCTTTGGCAATCTCTTCTTTGCCTCCACCTATCACTGGCCCTCTATCTAGCTCTACCTGTCCCACCCTCCTACACAGCTTATATTTCACCTAATTTCTATTTTTCTTTAGTTATGATGAAGAGTCATACGAACTCGAAATGTTAACTGTATTCCTCTCCGCAGATGCTATCAGACCTGCTGAGTGTTTCCAGCTATTTTTGTTTTTGTTGTAATAGAAGACAGAATTGGGATAAGGGGGGCATTTTCAGGATGGCAATCTGTAACAGTGGAGTGCCACAGGGTTCAGTGTTGGGGCCACAATTATTTACAATGTATATTAATGACTTAGATGATGGAAGTGAATGTAGTATCGCCAAGCTAATGGATGATCGAAAAATAGGTGGGAAGGCAAGTGGTGAGGATGACACAAAGAGTCTACAGAGGGATATAGACAGGTTAAGTGAGTGTGAAAAAACTTAGCAGATGGGATATAATGTGGGAAAATGTGAGGTTCTGCACTTTGGCAGGAAGAATAGAGGAGCTGAATATTATTTAAATAGAGAAAGACTGCAGAAAGCTACAGCACAGAGGGAATTGGGTCCTCATGCATGAATCCCCAAAAGCTAACCTACAAGTTCAGCAGGTAAAAGGGAAGGCAAATGGAAGGTTGGCCTCTATTTCAAAGGAAATGGAGTATAAAAATAGGGAAGTCTTGCTAAAACTATACAAGGCACTAGTTCAACCACACCTAGAATACTGTGAACAGTTTTGGTGCCCTTAACTAAGGAAAGGTATACTGGCATTGAGTCCACAGAAGGCTCACTAGATTGATTCCGGGTATGGAGGGGTTTTCTAATGAGGAGAGGCTGAGTAGGCTGGGCCTGTACTCATTGGAGTTTAGAAGAATGAGAGGTGACCTTATTGAAACATATAAGATTCTTAGGAGGCTTGACAGGGTAGATGCTGAGAAGTTGTTTCACCTTGTGGGAGAGTTTAGGACCAAAGGGCATAATCTCAGAGTAAGGGGTCGCCCATTTAAGACCGAGATGAGGAGGAATTTCTTCTCTCTGAGGGTAGTGAATCTGTGGCATTCTTTACCGCAGAGGGCTGTAGAGGCTGGGTTGTTAAGTATATTCAAGGCTGGGATAAACAGATTTTTAATCAGTAAGGGAATCAAGGGTTATGGAGAAAAGGCAGGAAAGTGGAACTGAGGATTATCAGATCAGCCATGACCTCATTGAATGGTGGAGCAGACTTGATGGGCCAAATGGCCTACTTCTGCTACTATATCTTATGGTCACAGTAGTTCTGTACAACTGGGAGGAGCACTCCTATTCTTTCATGCACCACAGAAGGGGAGGTAAAATAATTTTCTCTACCATCTCATAAGAACATCAGGACACAGAAGGAGCTGGAGTAGACCATTGGTAATAATATTCCAAAATTCCCTGGATTCTGGAAAGGTTCCAGTGGATTGGAAACATGCTAATACAATGCCCTTATTCAAAAAGGGGGGGAGGCAGAAAGGAAACTATAGACCAGTTAGTTTAACGTCTGTCATTGGGAAATTGTTGGAATCCATTATTAAGGAAGTAGTAATGGGGCATTTGGAAAGTCAAAATGCAATCCATCAGAGTCAGCATGGTTTTATGAAGAGTAAATTATGTTTGACTAATTTGCTAGAGTTCATTGAAGATGTGACACGCAAAGTGGATAATGGGGATCCTGTAGATGTAGTCTATCTGGACTTCCAGAAGGCCTTTGATAAGTGCCGCACAAAAGATTAATACACAGGATAAGATCACACGGAGTTAGGAGTAATATATTAGCTTGGATAGAGGATTGGCTAACCAACAGAAAGCAGAGATTCGGGATAAATGGGTCTTTTTCTGGATGGCAAGCTGTAACTAATGGGGTGCCACAGGGTTCGGTCCTTGGGCCCCAACTATTTACAATCTATATTAATGACTTGGAATCAGGGATAGAAGCTACTATAGCTAAATTTTCAGATGACACCAAAATAGGTGGGAAAGTAAGTTGCAATGAAGAAATAAGAAATTTACAAATGGATATGGAATTCTGTGGAATTCACTACCTCAGAGTGCAGTGGATGCCGGGACGCTGAATAAATTTAAGGAGGAGATAGACAGATTTTTAATTAGTAACAGGTTGAAAGGTTATGGGGAGAGGGCGGGAAATTGCAGTTGAGGCCGAAATGAGATCAGCCATGATCGTATTGAATGGCGGGGGAAGGCTCGAGGAGCTGAATTGCCTACTCCTGCTCCTGGTTCTTATGTTCTTATTCGGCCCTTCTTGGCTGCCCCAGAATTCAATACAATCATAACTCATCTTCCACTTCAACTCCTCTGTCCGTCCAATCTCATTTGTTAGTTCTGTTAGTATCCAAAAATCTATCGATCACCGTGTTGAATATAATCAATGACTGAGCATCTACAGCCCCCTGGGGTAGATTTCAAAGATCCACAACCCTCAATGTAGAAATTCCTCCTCATCACAGTCCTAAGTGGCGAATTCTTTATTCTGAGACTGAAACCCCATGGTTCTATGCCATCCAGCTTGGAGAAACATCCTCCCAGAACCTATCCTCTCAAGTCTCTTGAGAACACTATGTTTCAACTAGAACTTGTAAATTCAAGGGAATATAGGCTTCGGGCCTAGCTACTCAATCTCTCCTCTTCATCCCAGGAAACAGTCAGTTCAGTAAACTTTTGCTGCACTCCCTCTAATGCAAGTATATCTTTCCATAGGTAAGGAGACCAAAACTGTACACAATATTCCAGATATGATGTCACCTCTGTAGTAGTAGAGTCAGGGTTAATGTGGGACTGAGTACATACCGCCCACACAGTAATGTAAGAATGCACATGACCCAGAGCTAGGGTCAGAGATGAACAGGTATGTGTAAAGACCTAGGATGGAGCCAGCTTCATACCTGTACCCTCTACTGTACATATGTAAATAGTAATGAGTTGTTAATAAAGACTTGCTGTAAATATACTCAAGACTAAAAAGCATACCTTCATGGTGTCCAAAGTAGGATTCTTCATGATGGCAATGTCCGGATCAAAAATACTTATCCTCACAAGAATGCAGAAAAACTAAGAAAAAGAACACCTTCAATCTGAACTGAACTGAAACAAACTCCCAACTGACGCTACAGATGCAGAGAAAATTCACCAGAAAGAGAAAGCTGCAGAGAGAGATGAGCCTGGAAGCAAAAACATAGAAGTTTTACTCCAGCATAAGACTCCATTGACTCTCCCTTGCAAGTCCAGCTTCAGCAAACAGAGCTCACAGTCTGCAAGGGTGAGATAATTCTTCCAAAATTCCAGGCCAGGATTCAAACGACAGACACTCCACTTTATGGAGCAGGGGGAATCTGACTCCTGGTCATTGGCATGATCCTTGAACCATTGAGGTATGGCAACAAACAGATCTTTAAGCTGGTATATGTTGTCCAGAATCAGCCTCTCTTCTGAGCAGGGATGCCTGCGTAGCCCTTGATCTCCTCCAGACGGCAGAAGATGTCAAGACTACCACTGTCGTTAGCCAGCCAGCATAGCACGGTCCTGAGTCCTCAAACACTAAAGAGTATTCAGACTCTGATTTCACCTGTGATCTCTCTTCTCTGTTTGTGGAGCAGGTTTGTCCATCATTTCAGGTCCAGGAAAGTCCTCAGTGGTCAGATCAACCTACCGCAAACAAGATACCATAGAACCTCCAGTGGAAGTGGTACATGAGAAGGACCAACAGTCTGAGGAGCCTCTACCTCCAACTATGATGATGGTACAGTTGGTAGACACACCAGCCACTGTGCACACATGGCGACTTCCAGCCAATGTGCCAGAACCACAAGGGAGTCTCGCACCATCAACAACAAAAAACAGAGGTGAGCATGCTGTTCAATCTTCTCCTTGCCACAGGAACGCCCTTCCTCAGCCTCAGAGAGCTTCCTAACAGCTCAAACGGTAAAAGAGGAAACAGCAGACGAATATCATTTTTGTCCACCCTGCAAGGAATGATCAAGAGTAACAACAACAATGTACCACCAAACCAGCCAGACCAGACCAGGTTTAAAATCAAGCAATGGAATAAACAGATGAAACCATAACCTCCAAGCCAACAAAAACCAGAACCACCAGGGCCTACCACTCTCCCGACAGAACGGCGAATGAAATGTGGAAGGATTAAAAGGTCTCCAGACCGCCTGAAATTCTAACTTCAAGGACTTGAAAGGGGGAGATGGGATAGTGAGAATGTCGTGAATGTTAATACTGTAATAGAAATAATGTTGGAATAGAATTAAGGTTGTAATAATAAGGTATATGCAAATGACTTATAACAATGCAAGACGTGAAGTAAACTAAAATTACTCTATATCCATGGGATAAAGACTTGGGGGGAGGTGTAGTTGTAGGGTCTGGTACATACAGGGTTAATGTGGGACTGAGTAGAGTACCACCCATACAGTGATGTAAGAAGGCACGTGACCCAGAGCCAGGGGCAGTTTAGAGATGGACAGACATGTGTACAGACCTAGGAGGCAGTCAGCTCCATACCTGCACCCTTTACTGTATATATGTCTAGAGTTATGAGTTGTTAATAAAGACTTGCTGATAACATACTCAAGACTAAGAAGCCGACTTCATGGTGTCCGAAGCAGAACTCTTCAATCTCTTTCACGGCCTTCGGTTTTCCCTTTGAAAACTGCTGTTTAGCCCACTGAGAACTGGAAAAACTAGTCAGAACCTGCACAGCACTTTTGCTCCACCTAATTTCTTAAAACTTTTGCAGAAGGATGATGAAACAAATGCACGGTCCTTTTTTGCATATTTAGATTGATTCAGGCTTACTTAAAATAACTGTCAAAGTGTCTAAAATCAATGAGGGCCAATATGGCAGCAGTCATGACACTGGCATGGATTAGGTAAAGGATCTTGCATCCAGAAATTGGTATGCTTTGCACCCATTCAATGTCCAAAAATTGAGTAAAAGGCTTAACCATTTCTACCCCTATGTGTAGTCCTAAGCTGTCCAGTTTTTCGATAAAATTCAGACTAGGGCAATGACTTGTAGTTCTTCTCTGGACTATTTACAGTGCTTGTACTGCTATATACGATTCTGGACTGGATATACAATTCAAGATGTAGTCAGACGAAAGCATTGTACCATTTGGTTATAATTTTCTCTGATTTGTATTCCACTGTTTTTGTAATATAGTTCAACATTCTGTTAATTGTTACTCTTTATTGGTTGGACATATTGAAAATTGAGTCCAGTAGGATTCAAGCTTATTCTTGGGCCATTTCAACACTGTTCATGGAATATGTCATCTTTAGCTATTTCAAAGCTATTCATGTCACTATTTTTCCTTGACTTCACACTTAGCAGGTCTAAATTTCATTTGCCATTGCTTTAATCCCTCATATTTTGTTTAGCTCATTTTGTAATTTGTAGGCTGCCTCCTTCGATTCCTCTGCCCTTCTTAGTTTTGTATCATCTGTAAATATGGTCAATTTGTATTGAGTTTCTGAATCCGTCATTGATGTAAAAGACAGCAACAGTCAGATGTCAACATATACAGACCCCACCCAACTCGGTACTCTTCTCCCACTCCTTCCAACCTCTAACCAGTATGTGCTGTTTTCTATACTTTAAGTAGCTTTCTTTTCATACCTAAATTTTGCCTGAAATCCTGAATTTTATTAAGAACCTTTCGTATGAAGCTTTATTAGCTACAAATGAAAAGCTTGGATATGTCATATCTGAGAACGAGAGAATAGACCCTGTCAGTTCATTAATCTCCTTTTACAACACAGATTCTGTATTTTTTAAACTCAGAGCTGACCAAGCCATTCGAAGGATCAATCGCTAATCAGTTGAACTGCCATTCTTTGTCCATGTGGCCATTCTTGGTGTTTAGGGTTTGGATTCTAAGTGGCTGTTAGACTTGGAGATATGCAGCACACTTTTAACAGGGGTCACTGGACAATGATCAGAAGCAGGAATCTTAACTTTAATTTTCCCCTCTTTAGTTGTTGTTTATGAGAAAACAAAATATACAAGTTAGCAATGACACTGATTTCATTTACAGCAGCCTCTAACACCTACAAGATGCACTGCAGCAACTCATCAAGTTTCCTTCTACAGCACCTTCCAAACTCACGATCTCTACCATCCAGAAGGACACGGGCAGCAGAATAGCAACACCACCATCTCCTAATTACTCTCCAGGTTACTTACCATCCTGACTTGGAACTATGTTGTTGTCCCTTCGCTGTTGTTGGGTCAACATCCTGGAACTTGTTCCCTAACTTAAGAAGGCCACTCACTACTACCTTTTCAACGGCAATTAAGTTGAGTGACAAGTACTGGCTTTGCAAGTGACACCCACATCCAAGAACAAATGAAAAAGTGCTTTTATTGTCAAATGACAAAGATTAGCTGACTGACTTCAGTAATATGCCATGTGTAGCATTTACCAATTGCCAAGCTGAGTGACTTTTAAAACAAAATCCACATCCCATTCGTGAAAGCACAATTCAAGGTGTTACCTAACCTACCTCAATTATTCTCAGCCATTCTTCAAGGCATGGTGTACCAGGTTGTGTGTTACTCAAATAAATTATTACAATCTAAATCTTAAGTTAATTGACTGTATAGTCAGTCGATCCAAATGCAGGAATGCCGAACTGAAAATAATTATGGCTGAAAAAAATGGTTCCATAGCATCAGTAGTTTTGATGCTGAGGGTGACAGTTTAGGAGAAAAGCAGCATCGTGCCACACCCACCTATTTCCAGTACATCCCATTCTGAATGCATGTTGTTGAGGGCATTATCGCAGGTGTGCTATAAGTATCCAAAGTAGGCAGATTCTAAAGAAGAGTCATCTGGGCTTGAAATGTTAACTCTGTCTTTCTCTCCACAGATGCTGTCAGACCTGCTGAGTTTTTCCAGCAATTTTTGTTTTTGTTTCAGATTTCCAGCATCCGCAGTATTTTGCTTTTATATTAGATTGGGCTACTGTTCAGTGCTGAATGCCAATTTGACACCTGACCTGAACTTGCTGCTCTAGTTAACGCCTTCTGTTAAATACGCACAACTGAACATGTGTTTGGGAACATGAGGGACCTCTCATCATGACTATTTAAAGGCACCATTATCCAGCTGGCAGTTAGTTTCTTCTTACTTCCTACTGGTTCTTGCTGAGTTTGTGGAAGTACTGGGTGTTTGGAAGAGTTCCTGAACGTTGGTGAAGTCCACAAAGGGTGGTGCTGGATATGGGGAAGGCGTTGCTTCTGACTGCAAGGCTGCAGAGTATTTGCTCTCTAGTCTGTTGCCCCATTTCTGTCTTCCGCACTTCTTGAAGCAGTTTTAGCCCTGGCTGCAGCCAGAATGCACCTTGACTTTAGGAGGTGGAGTCTGGCATTAAGTAGTGCAGGCTAGCTTTAAATGATGTTAGCCTTGCATGAACTTAGGCCTCTTACTAAGGTGCGCCGCCACTCAGCAATGCGTTTAGCACTGGGTTGCTGTAGTAAAGTGAGGTAACCTGTCCCTTTAAGAGAATGCAAGTATACTGATCATGCGACAGCACTGACGAATCACTGCACAGCACGGGAAATTGGGAACTGGAAGTCTAGTTCTGGAGGTTTCTGAGTGAGCACGTATGATCTGGTGCTCTGCCCCATGTCTCAATAAACCATCACTGTTTATTCTTTTATCAGTCTCTCCCCATTATCGATTGCAAGCAGCAATTGAGGAGAACAAAGGAAGGCACGCAGTTAGAGTTTGGTTGGCCAACGAACTCATTTACCCAAGACATAAAAGATGCACCCACAATCACTATAATTAGCAGGCAGCGTAAGCTTTTGTGCTGCTGGCATCACTATGAATGGGAACTGGGTAATTATGCATCGCAATCCACACACCTGATTTTGGGACTCTGATTTAGTCTCCTATTTGTCTCATTTGGAAATAAAAGAGCCACCACTTCCTGAATCGAAACCTGCTTTTGTCTGGCTGAATTTTTTAATCTGTTACAGTCCATGTGCAACTGCTTATGGAATGTGACAGATACAAAAATTGTGGCCAAGGTGTTACATTTATGCTTTTTGAACTGTGATATTTTAGTCTGTAAACTGGATAATGTAATCTCCAGAGATTACATCATATAACAGTAACAATATCAGTACTGTCAAGCACCTGTAATCATATTTCATATGCTCTGTAGTTTAATTTTCTATAATATGGGATTTGGATAGGTTAACATATAATCTTTTCATCTCGAGGGCCCCCGTTTGAATTCCAGGTTGAGAGAATTAAAATTTCCACTATATGCTGACAGTAGGAGTCCTACATGAAATGCAACTGAAACCCAAGGATAAATTTTAATCCTGACTACCCAGTGGGGACGGTTACAGGCATGAGGTTAAAATGGAAACCAACTTTTTAACCCCTGAATGAGAGGGCAGAGGCTGCCCCCTCCACCCCAGGCATTTCATAAATGTTGAAATGTTACTGTCTGATAATATCATTCAGACCCCAGCACCAATTTAACTTGATGAATTGTAAATCAACAGGCTGATAGGAAAAGTTGGCCACAAGCAGAAGAGGCCCAGGTGACTATTTCATTTTGGAGTGCTCTACCAAGGAAATCTTAGGCCTCCCCTACCCCTGGTTTCTATCCCCACTCCTCTAGCCACAATTGGCATGGACAACCTCCCCTTTGTTAATTTACCCTCCAGGAGAAAGTTTCCACATGTTGTTCCCAATGGCTGTGATGTAATTTTCTAATCCTGTCTTTTGGCCTCCAGTCAAACCCATCAATTTAGAAAGTCAAAAAGGGTCTCACATCACTTCTTTCCAGCTATTGGCCCACCATATCATTTTCCTCTCAGGCACTTCATAGGCCGGTGGTGGGCCTTCCGCTGGGGGTGGAAGACCTGTCTAGCAAGAGCTGCTGGTGAATCAGAGGGTGGCAGCTCTACTGAACAGCAGTACCACTGGGGGGCAGTGGCTGCTGCTGGTACAACACCGATCGAACCCTGGTTTCGTCGTTGGATCCAAGGCAAAATGTTAGTGATATGGGGAGGGTGGGTTTTCGGGTTGGAGGTCCCTTGAGGTCAGCAGAAAGGGCAGGGGGAAGGCTTTCAGGGTTCCCTCCTTCCCAATGCTGGGTCCCTTGATCAGGCATTGAGTACCTTTTGTTTGTGCTCCCCACATGGCGAATCTCCCACCCTCTTCTGGGTTAATACCTGTTGTGATGGGATGAGACCCTTAAGTGGACATCAATTGCCCACTTAAGAGCCTCAATTGGCAGCAGGTTTGGAAAGCCATCCAACAGTCCTTCCGTCCCCAGTCTTAAATGGGGTGGAGACTCACCTGATAATGCCTCCTCCCACCACCAAACTTGCCACGGGGGAGGCCACAAGATTTTGTCTCATGTTGAGAAATTTAATTGACATACGGGACTTAAAATCTCAACTTCACTCTTCAGTTGGGGTTGAGGTGGGTGTGCAGTCAAATTTTAACAAGCTTCAGACGCTGCAACCTTGATTTCCATATCGAGTTAAATAGGAGCTCTGATTTTTGTCAATCCTGATCCAAGGCACTTTTTCCAAAACTAAGTACAAGATTAATAACCTCCCTCTGCGAGATTTTCTATGATCAAGTTTTTGGAACATAAGAAATAGGGCATTGACCATATAGCCTCTCAAACCTGCTCCACCATTTGATATGATTATGACTCATCTTCTGCCTCCATTATATTTTCCTTCCTGCTCCCCATATCCCTTGATTCCCTGAGACCAAAGATATGTTAAACTCAGCCTTAAATATACTCAACAATGGATAATCCTTAACCCTCCGGAGTAGGGAATTCCAAAAAGTCACAACTCCTTGAGTGATCAAGTTTCTCCTTATTTCCATTATTCATGCTCAACGCCTTATTCTGAGACTGTGTCCCTGTATTCTAGACTCCCCAGCCAGAGGAAACAACTTGTTGGTGTCTATCCTGTCAAGCCCCCGCAGAATACTGTATACTTCAGCGAGATCTCTTCTCATTCTTCGAAACTCCAGACGGTATAAGCATAATCTCAGGACAAACCCCTCATCCCAGGAACCAATCTAGTGAACCTTTGCTGTACCACCTCCAATATAAGTATATCCTTCCTTAAGTATGGAGACCAAAATTGCACACAGTATTCCAGGCACGGATTCCTCGAAACCCTGTATAATTGTAGCAAGACTTCCCTATTCTTGTACTCCATTTTCCTGATAGTAAAGGCCAACATGCCATTTGCCTTCCTAATTGTTTACTGTGCCTGCATGTTACATTGTGTTCTTTGTACAAGTACACCCAAGTCTCTCTGAAAATCATCATTTAGAAGTTTGAAAAAATATTTTGCTTTTCTGTTCTTACCACAAAAGTGAATAACCTCACATTTTATCCATCTGCATCTCATCGTCCATTCACTTGTTTCTTTGCAGCCACTTTGTATCCTCCTCCTCACAGCTCACATTCCCAACTAGCTTTATAAATACCATCTTCCCTGTCAATAATCAGTTCCTGCAATAGACATGTCTCCTTAGCCTGGAACATTTAGCTCAACTATATTCAAACCTCAGAGCGCTAAGTACATGAGAGGCTAACTACTGTCACAATTCTATTTTTGGATTTAATGTAGCCTCATATTAGTCCAGCAAATTCTTTTCAAGATGAGTGATATTCTAACAAACCAAACAGATGAAACAGCCATTATTTTTGCATATCCACATATAGTAATATGCAGCATAATAACATCGCCCTTCTACATTCAATTACATTACAATTGCTGAATCCATCACTTAAGGGGAGGTGATGGCATAGTGGTATTGTCATTGGACTAGTAATCCAGAGACGCCCGCCACAGCGGATGGTGGAATTTGAATGCAATAAAAATCTGGAATGAAAAGTCTAATGATGACCATGAAACCTTGTCGATTGTTTTAAAACCCATCTGGTTCACTAATGTCCTTTAAGGAAGGAAATCTGCCGTCCTTACCTGGTCTGGCCTACATGTGACTCCAGACTCATAGCAATGTGGTTGACTCTTAAATGTCCTCTGAAATGGCCGAGCAAGCTACTCAGTTGTATCAAATCACTACAAAGTCTCAAAAAAGGAATGAAACCAGAAGGACCACTCGGCATCGACCTAGGCACCGGAAACGCCAACAGCAAACTCAGCTCTGTCGACCCTGCAAAGTCCTCCCTACTGACACCTGGGGTCTGGTGCCAAAATTGAGAGAGCTGTCTCACAGACTAGTCAAGCAACAGCCTCACATGGTCATCCTCACGGAATCATATCTTACAGATAATGTCCCAGATACCACCATCACCTTGGAGGAGGAGGCTCCACAAATATCCTCATCCTTGGGTATGTCCTGTCCCACCAACAGAACTGACCCAGCAGAGATGGCGGTACAGTGTTATACAGTCAGGAGGGAGTTGCCCTGGGAGTCCTCAACATCAACTTCAGACTCAGGTCAAACATGGGCAAGGAAACCTCCTGCTGATTACTACGTACCGCCATCCCTCAGCTGATGAATCAGTGTTCCACCATGTTGAACACCACTTGGAGGGAGCACTGAGGGTGGCAAATGTGCAGAATGTACTCTGGGTGGGGGGGGGGGCTTCAATGTACATCACCAAGAATAGCTCGGTAGCACCACTACTGACCAAGCTGGCTGAGTCCTAAAGGACATAGCTGCTAGACTGGGTCTGCTGCAGGTGGCGAGGGAACCAACAAGCGAGAAAAACATACATGGCCTCATCCTCACCAACCTGCCTGCCGCATATGCATTGTCCATGACAGGATCGGTAGGAGTGACCACCACATAGCTGTTGTGCGGACAAAGTCCTGCCTTCACATTGAGGATACCCTTCGTCGTGTTGTGTGGCACAACCACCGTGTTAAATGGGATAGATTTCGAACAAATATAGCAACTCAAGACTGGGCATCCATGAGGCACTGTGGGCCATCAGCAGCAGTAGAATTGTACTTGAACACAATCTATAACCTCACAGCCCAGCATATCCCCCACTCTTCCATTACCATCAAGCCAGGGGATCAACCCTGGTTCAATGAAGAGTGTATGAGGGCATACCAGGAGCAGCACCAGGCATACCTAAAAATGAGTTGTCAACCTGGTGAAGCTACAACACAGGACTACTTGCATGCCAAACAGATAAGCAGCAAGTGATAGACAGAGCTGAGTGATCCCACAACCAAAAGATCAGATTTAAGCTCTGCAGTCCTGCCGCATCCAGTCGTGAATGGTGGTGGGTAATTAAACAGCTCACTGGAGGAGGAGGCTCCACAAATATCCCCATCCTCAATGACGGGGAGGCCAGCATATCAGTGATATCAAGAAACGGCTGAAGGCACTGGATACTACAAAGGCTATGGGCCCTGACAATATTCCGGGATTAGTATTGAAAACATGTGCTTCAGAACTTGCCGTGCCCCTAACCAAGCTGTTCCAGTACAGCTACAATACTGGCATCTACCCGGCTATGTGGAAAATTGTCCAAGTATGTCTTGGACACAAAAAGCAGGACAAATCCAATCCGGCCAATTACCACTCTATCAGTCTTCTCTCGATCATCAGTAAAGTAATGGAAGTGGTCATCATGAATAAATAAAAAAAATACCAAAATTAAAAGAACAGGTATGTCATGGTCCCCTTTGAAAGCTAACTTCCGAAGGATCTCTGTTAAATGATGAACAAAATTTGGTCAATTCAGCTGTTTCATCCCTCTTGCTCAAAATTTCATTCACCTTCATGGAAGGCTTGCTTTTTATAGACTCTCATTCAGCTGAAACACTGTTTTCCCAAGGTACAAAATGTTACTGCAACCACGTAGATTCCTATATGCTGATTGAACATGAAATAGCGCACATGAACAAAATAGGATACTTTGCCATGAATGCTCAGGAGGTATGCACGGTCCGAAGAGGATTGTGCAAATCTTAGTATGAAAGGTTTAGAGGGGGTGATTCTTAAAGTGCGTACAGGAGAGCTTTTTGAGCCAGCACGTAAAAAGTCCTACAAGAGAAACAGAAACATAGAAACTAGGAGCAGGAGTAGGCCATTCGCCCCTTCGAGCCTGCTCTGCCATTCATTATGATCATGGCTGATCATCCAGCTCAATAGCCTGCTCCCGCTTTCTCCCCATACCCTTTGATCCCTTTCGCCCCAAGAGCTATATCTAACTCCTTCTTGAAAACATACAATGTTTTGGTCTCAACTACTTTCTGTGGTAACGAATTCCACAGGCTCACCACTCTCTGGGTGAAGAAATTTCTCCTCACTTCAGTCCTAAATGGTTTACCCCATATCCTCAGACTGTGACCTGTGGTTCTGGACTCCCCCAACATTGGGAACATCCTTCCTGCATCTACCCTGTCTAGTCCTGTTAGAATTTTATAGGTTTCTATGAGAATCCCCCTCATTCTTCTGAATTCCAGCAAAAATAATCCTAATCGACTCAATCTCTCCTCATATGTCAGTCCTGCCATCCCAGGAATCAGTCGGGTAAACCTTCGCTGCACTCCCTCTATAGTAAGTACATCCTTCCTCAGATAAGGAGACCAAAACTACACACAATATTCCAGATGTGGTCTCACCAAGGAAGGGGCGGTACTGGACCTAATCTTAAGGAATGAAGTGGTAGAAGTGTTTGTGGGGGAGCATTTCGGGGATAGTTATTGATTAGCATTGAAAGTGAGGAGGTATTAACGGTTTTAGCAGGCTTATAAGTGGATAAATCCCCAGGCCCAGGTGAGATGTATCCCAGGCTGCTATGTGAGGCAAGGGAGGAGATTGCAGGGGCTCTAATACTAATTTTCAAATCCTCTCTGGCCACAGGAGAGGTGCCAGAAGACTGGAGGACAGCTAATGTGGTACCATTATTCAAGAAGGGTAGTAGGGATAAACCAGGTAATTACAAGCCAGTGAGTCTAACATCACAGGTAGGGAAACTATTGGAAAAAAATTCTGAGGGACAGGATTAATCTCCACTTGGAGAGGTAGGGATTAATCAGGGATAGTCAGCATGGCTTTGTCAGGGGGAGATCATGTCTAACAAATTTGAATGAATTTTTCGAGTAGGTGACTAGTTGTGTAGATGAGGGTAGTTCAGTTGATAATCTATATGGACTTCAGTAAGGTTTTTGACAAGATCCCGCATGGGAGAATGGTCAAGAAGGTAAGAACCCATGGGATCCAGGGCAATTTGGCAAATTGGATCCAAAATTGGCTTAGTGGCAGGATGAAGAGGGTGATGGCCGAAGGTTGTTTTTGCGATTGGAAGCCTGTGACGAGTGGTGTACCGCAGGGGTTGGTGCTTGTAGTGTACATTAATGATTTAGACATGAATATAGGAGGTATGATCTGTAAGTTCGCAGATGATACAGAAATTGGTGGTGTCATAAATAGTGAGGAGGAAAGCCTTAGATTACAGGATGATATAGATGGGCTGGTCAGATGGGCAGAGCAGTGGTAAATGGAATTTAATCCTGAAAAGTGTGAGGTGATGCATTATGGGAGGACTAACATGGCAAGGGAATACACAATGAATGGTAGGACCTTAGGAAGTACAGGGGATCAGAAGGACCTTGGTGTACATGTCCATAGATCCTTGAAGGCAGCAGCACAGGTAGACAAGGTGGTTAAGAAGGCATATGGGATACTTGCCTTTATTAGCTGAGGCGTAGAATATAAGAGCAGGGAGGTTATTTTGGAGCTGTATAAAACGCCAGTTAGGCCAAAGCTGGAGTACTGTGTACGGCTCTGGTCGTCACACTATAGGAAGGATGTGGTTGCACTGGAGATGGTGCAGAGGAGATTAACCAGGATGTTGCCTGGGTTACAGAATTTCAGCTATGAAGAGAGACTGGATTGGCTAGGGTTGTTTTCCTTAGAGCAGAGAAGGCTGAAGGGGGACCTGATAGAGGTCTACAAAATTATGAGGGACATGGATAAGGTAGACAGGAAGAAACTTTTCCCCTTAGTGGAGGTGTCAATAACCACAGATTTAAGGTAAGGGGCAGGAGGTTTAGAGGGGATTTGAGGAAAAATGTTTTCACCCAGAGGGTGGTTGGAATCTGGAACACACAGCCTGAGGGGGCGATAGAGGTAGGAACCCTCGCAACATTTAAGCAGTATTCAGATGAGCACTTGAAACACCATAGCATACAGGGCTACAGGCCAAGTGCTGGAAAATGGGATTAGGATAGGCAGGTGCTTGATGGCCGGCATGGACACGGTGGGCAGAAGGGCCTGTTTCTGTGCTGTATAACTCTATGACTCTAACCTGAAACAAGGAGAACAAAGGTTGGAGAAATTGTTCCAGGGAGGACTGGGTGCACAAACTGCTACATAATCCTTAGCACAGTAATCAAGAACAGACACATGAAGGCTCATGTGAAGATAAAGACACAAAGCAAACTTCTGGACGTTAAGGTAGCATTTTTGGTGCTTGGACTTCTTTGAAGGTAGGCTTTTGCAATATGCCCATGAAGATTCAGCAAAATAACTGTGGTTTGATCTATGTTTCTTTTTATGGATAGCAACAGAGAGATCTCCTGGAAGGCATTATGAAGCAAATGCAGTAATAGAAAGTTGAAAAGGCAGAGGCGGATGATCATCAGCTGAACAGGAGTTGAACAGGATTCCTTGTTGAAGGAAAGCTTGATGTATCAAGAACAGATTCTTAACCTTTTAGTGGCGACCAGCACAGCAATCTACCAAGTTAGCGATTCAACAACTGAGCTACTGCAGCAAACTTGCCTTTACTATTTGGACGTCTTAGACACGAACAGATAAACATACAGGGATGTAAGCCATTCAACCGCTTGAGCCTGTTCTGCTATTCAATAAGATTATGGCTAATCTCTATCTTAATTTCATCTACCTGTCTTGGTTGGGTAGTCCTTAAGACTGTTTAAGCTGTTGAGGCTGGGAGTCAAAACTGAGTTTGATAGATTTTTGTTAGTGGAAGTGGTGCATTTGGATTTTCAGAAAGCTTTTGATAAAGTCCCACATAAGAGGTTAGTATACTAAATTAAAGCATGTGGGATTGGGGGTAATATATTGGCATGGATTGAGAATTGCTTAGCAGACAGGAAACAGAGAATAGGGGCAGGATTTTACTTCTGTCGGGCGGGTGCTCACCTGACCCGATCGGGTGCAAACTCACGCGGGATGACATCAGAGTGTCCTGACATCATCGCTCACTCTCGCGATCTTTCGGTCAGCGTGCGAGAGTCGGCAGTGTGCCCACCGACAATTAAGAGGCCTATTAAGGCCCTTAAGCAGGTAATGTAATTAATTTGTAGTTTTCATTGCCCACTCAACTGTGCGGTTGTAGGGCGGGCGAATAGGCCAGGCGTTTTTTACAAAACCTCATCCACAGGCAGGATGAGGTTTCTAACCGCAAATAAAAAAGCGGAAAAAATTTTTCAACTTCATTTCAAACATGTCCCTCTTCTTGTGACTGAGTCACATCTGGGGACTTATATCATCTTTTAAATCTTTATTTTTGTTTCTCCAATTCTTCAGCTTCCTGAGGCAGCTCTGTGCCCTCAGGGAGCTTTCAGCGTGCGCTCCCACGTGCATGCGCAGACTTCTGGGGTTGCCCTCCTCCTGCCCCCACCCCGGCAGCACTGATTGTTGCAGCGCCTCCTCAAGGGATGGGCATCAAATGCTGGCCTAGTCAGTGATGCCTACATCCTATGAATAAATTAAAAAAAGTTGATTCCATAAGCAAGTTTTACTGGGAAAAGGTTTTATGAAACATGGAACTTAACAAGGCAGGATATAAAAAGGAAGAGTCACTAAAATGAGCATTGGTCCATGAGGGTAAGATTGATGAATAATTGGAAACAAGGAAATGGCAGAGACTTTGAACAAGTACTTTGTATCTGTCTTCACAGAAAGCATCCCAGGAATAATGGAAAATCAAGAGGCAAAAGGGAGGGAGCAACTTAAGACAACGATGATCAATAGAGAAAAAGTACCAGTGCGGATGACGTCGTGAAACTGATTGTTGGCCTTCTCACCATATTGTCTGCTCACACCGTTGAATACACCTGACACTAGTGGGCACAGGATATTCCGCCTACTGAAGCATTAGGAAAACTAATGGGACTAAAGGCTGACAAGTCCCCGGGACCTAATGGCCTGCACCCGAGGGTCTTAAAAGAAGTGGCTGCAGAGATAGTAGGCGGAATTTTCTGTGCCCATTAGTGTTGGGCGTGTTCAGCGGCGTGAGCACACAATATGGTGAGAAGGCCAAAAATTGGTATCACGACGTCGTCCGCTCAGCCTGTCGATGGCAGGCCGTGTTCCCCGCCATTGGGAAAGTTATTGTAATGCATCTGCATATCATTATCATGTTAGCCCGCCGGTCCTATCCCCCCACGCTGGATCATCCGGCTATGTTGGCATGATTGCTTGCCGATGTGTTTCACAACTGCATATATAAGGTGCGCACTTGGTGGGCTGCACTTCATTCAGGACTTCAAGGTTTGTTTGCCTACCTTGCTTCGGGCAGAACTCACAGTCATCAGCACCAGGCTTCGCAGACAGCAACACATCACTTTTAGGGGGGCTCATGGGCAAGTCTCTACCTACCAGATCAGCCGTAAGGCTTTGTATGGCTGCAGGGCTAGGGCTTGCTTGGTGAAGGGTGAGCAGTGGCCTCCGGCAAGGGAAGAGGGTGCAGGGTGAGGGCTGTACTGGCAAAGGGGGGTATCCAGGATTTGTGTAGGGCCACAAGTTGATCTGTGCAAGTGGCTTCAAGATGGTGAAGACTGAGGAGGTACTCTCCAGAGCAGATGAGGCCAGATGGAGATGTGAGGGTGTGTGTGAAAGAATGAGTGGTGATGTCCCTGGGAGTTCCCATGACTCATACATCCTGAGTCACTCACAGGTGCCTCAAATATTCAAAGGGCCTCAGCGATTACAGGGCTGGCTGCTTTGGGATAAGGCGTACCTGCTCAAATGATGGCTCATGACACACATGCATCATCCTCAGAGTGACTCTGAGGAGAGATACAACGCAGTGCAAAGGTCGACACGGTCCACCATCAAGCAGACCATTGGCATCCTATGTTTGGACTGCTCTACAGAGTTGGGGCTCTGTAGTACTCTGCACAGAGGGTGTCTCGCATAATTGTGGTCTGTTGCATCCTTCACAACCTGGCGCTTCAAAGGGAGGAACCCTTGCCAAAGGGAAACATGGAGGAGGCTGAGAGCTCCTCAGATGATGTAGGGCACGAAGGGCAGGAACCTGAAGAGGAAGATGAGGGTCATCTTCCACATGAAGAAGCATGACACGGAAGATGTGCCCGTGCCACAAGATTCCAGAAAGAGTAATGTGCAGGCAACGGAACATGGCCACGTTCCAAAGACTTAGTGTTGATGAGCTGGCAGCCAGTGAGATGCCAGGGCATGTGTGATAGGCTTGAGTGTGTGAGCTTAGAGTGATGAGATCCCTGGCGTCACAGATGATATCATTCATCCTCTATCTGCACTGGATGGCCAACTTCTTCTGTGCAGCATTGGCACTGATCACCATTGCCATCATCTACCAAGCTGGAGTGGTAATGTTACTGTCTCTCCTGCGGCCAGAGGAGGGGTAGAGGACATCACAGCGGGCCTCCACTGTGTCCAAAATGCGCTCGAGGGACGTGTCACTAAATCTGGCTTCAGTCTTCTTGCCTTTTGGGGCCATGTCTTATTTGCAGCAGTCCTGGGCTAGAAGCACTGAGAGGTGTGTGCACGGCTGTATTTTAAATTAAGCACCCGGCATGATGAAGCGGTGAGCTGATGGCGTGGCAGAGGAATCAGAGCCCGCCCGCCATCGAAACAGCATGTTTCCCAGGAATGCATAATTAATGTGGCAGGATTGTGATGATACGGCGTGAGAAGCCGCCATTGCGGCCAGCGAGTAAAACATTGTTTTTCCTGTCTGCTGCCGCACTTAGTGCAAATCTGGGACGATTCTGTCCAGTGAATACATTGGTTGTAATATTGCAAAATTCCCTAGACTCTGGAAAGGTCATAGTGGATTGGAAAACTGCAAATGTAGCATCTCCCTTCAAGAAAGAAGAGAGATAGAGGGTGCAATCTTCTCTTCCAGAGACTAAGTGCAGCAGTGGGCGGGTTTTGTGTAGTGTTTCCCGCTGGGCAGCGCGGCTGTCTCCAACTCTGCTGTGGATATTGGGGATTCACCAAGATATAGTGGTATGGTTAGAAAAATTAAGAAACTCAAGAGTTGTCCATGTGTATCAATGTGCCCTCTTATTGCGAGTTGGTCAGTGTTCGCCTCCCTTTGTGAGCCTCCTATTCATGTGATGTGTAGCTCAGTCATGATAGTTAGTTGACCCGTGTGTTATGTCAGGGAGATGTGTCAAACTCTTTTACGGGAAGCGTTTGTAAAATGCGTTAGTAACCTCTACTCCTTACAAGACAACATGGAGTTAGGTGTGTTCAATAGCCTTGGAGGGTTAGCTATAATTGTTTCCCAAAATAAGATGGCTGTCTTCATTGGTAGTGCCAATGCACAAGATCTGCAGCCATGATGGTCTCTCCAACCACACAGCTCAGTGTCTGCTAAAAGTTTCTCATTAAGATGATGATGACTGCATCAAGACTTTTGATACAGCGTTTGCACTGTTGTGCTGACTTTCACTTCCCAGAGCACATGAATACAGAGTTCACTGCTGACCTTTCCAAAGATTAGGGCCTGACAAATCATGAGGGTTGAAAGTGTAAGTCTGAATGCTGAACTTGCTCTCAATGTTACTGGTTGTAAAGGCCTTTCAGTGCACTTGCATGGCACTAAGGGATAGGAGGAACGTGGCCGTGTTCCGTTGCCTGCACATTACTCTTCCTGGAATCTTGTGGCATGGGCACGTCTTCTGTGTCATGCTTCTTCAATGGCATTCTCATGTGGAAGATGACACTCATCTCCCTCTTCAGGTTCCTGCCCTTCATTGTCCGAGGAGCTCTCAGCCTCCTCCATGTGCCTTTGAGAGCTCCATGGTAGCAGTGCCTGATGTTCACCCTTTGTCAAGGGTTCCCCTCTTTTCGCCAGGTTGTGAAGGACGCAACAGACCATGATTATGCGGGACACCCTCTGTACAGAGTACTGCAGAATCCCAACTGAGTGGTCCAAACATAGGAAGTGCATCTTTAGGATGCCAATGGTCTGCTTGATGATGGATCATAATGATCTATGCACCCTGTTGTATCTCTACTCAGAGGCACTCTGAGGATGATGCATGTGTGTCATGAGCCATCATTTGAGCAGGTACGCTTTATCCCAAAGCAGCCAGCCCTGTAATTGCTGAGGCCCTTTGAATATTTGAGGCACCTGTGAGTGACTCAGGATGTATGAGTCATAGGAACTCCCAGGGTTCCTGGCATAAATGTGTATGATGTGCTTCTGATAATCACGCACCAGTTGAACGCTCAGGGAGTGGAACCCTTTCCTGTTAATGAATATCAGGCGCTGCTGCCATGGAGCTCTCAAATCCACATATGTGCACTTGATTGCGCACTGAACTCTAGGGAAGCTTGAGGTTGGAGGTTTGGATGTATTCATGAAATATGCCACTCTACCAAAGGCACTCCTGCAATCTCTCACCTAGTATGCTGATTAAGCTCAACTTGCACTTCAGCAATGACTGCCTGTTATCCATGCCATTTGGAGAAAGCACATTAGAGCCTTTTATTGGTGATCTGGCAGACATGCAGCTGCTGTGTTTCCTTAATGGATGCCTGCATTGTCCACTTTCACATAACTCTCTGTTAATGTTCAAATGAAGCAACTGTAATGTGAAGCCAATGACTCCTATAGGCTCTCGTTAAAGTGAACCAAAAGGCAGTGGTTCCAATTGTACCTTCTCAAGGAAGTCTTCCTCTTCTTTCTCATCTCTGATTCTATTTCAAGGTGTTGACTCTAAGCAGTTTGAGGGTGCCCCTGAAAGAGCCCCTTAGTTCAGCTATGGGCTCCTCCTACACTGCCTAAGACCCCTCCCAGTCAGATTCTTTCCCAGTTTCAACTGTAAGCTGTGCAATAACTTTGGGGTTTCATGATGGTGGTGCTGCATTTTTACTTTCAGACCAGCTTCAACCCTCCCCTTGTCAGTGCTCGGATCCCTCCAATCTTCCTGGAACTTCACAATGTGCACTTAGACCTCCCTCTAGTTGTTCTCCAGCCTCCCCCAATAACCCTGGATCCCATTGTAATTGTGGTGGACATTCCAGTCCTCCCACTGAACCCATTACTGCTGATGGCCCCATGCTCCATGTGAACCTCACCTCTCCCCATCTTGAGGCTTTGTCACTGCATGGTCACATACAGAGGAGAACACCCCCCAAGATGAGCTTCGAATACTACCCCCTCTCCCAAGTATTACCTGTTCCCCATTTACAGGCTGCAGATGTCTCCCCTAACCATGACCACGCCATCTGCAGTTCAGTAGCGAGCCAGGCAACCCCATCGTCACAGACTGTAAGACAATGAACATGCCCTGCACAGCACGCTGTGCCTTATCCCAATTGAGCACACAGCTCCCTGGAGAGGGACTATGATGTGTGTGCCATGCATAGCCTTGTAGCATGGCCCACAAAGCCCCAGGACTGTCTTTAATCTCTCACCCTGACTATGAGGTCCACAAAGCTTCAGGACTGCCTTTAATCTCTCAATGACTATGAGGTGCACAAAACCCCAGTGGACCGCCTTTAATCTCTTAGGACATTTAGAAAATCATAATACACTCAGGCAGACCCAACATGGTTTGTGAAAGAGAAATCCTGTTTGACTATTTTATTTGCGGTCTATGAGGATGTAACCAGCAGGGTCGATAAAGAGTACTAGTAGAGATAGTGTATTTGAATTTCCAAAAGGCATTCAATAAGGTAAGACATAAAAATTTACTGAACAAGAGCTCATGGTGTTGGGAGTGTAATGTTAGAATGAATAGGGGAATTGGCTAACTAACAGGAAACAGAAAGTTGGGATAAATGGATAATTTTTATGTTTGCAAACTGCAATGAGTGGAGTACTACGCGTATCAGTGGTGGGGCCTCAACTATTTATGATTTTCGTTAATGTCTTAGATGAAGGGACAGACTATACAGTAGTCAAATTTTCTGACGCTGTGAAGATAGGTAGGAAAACAAGTTGTAAGGAGGGTACAAAGAGTCTACAAAGGGATTTAAGCAGACAAAAATTTGGGAAATGGAGTGTAATGTAGGAAATTGTGACATTGCCCACTTTGGCAGGAGGAATAGAAAGCAGAATATTATTTAAATAGAGAGAGCCTGCAGAATGCTTCAGTACAGAGGGATCTTGATGTCCTTGTACATGAATCACAAAAGGTTAGCATGCAGGTACAGCAAGTAATTAGGAAGGCAAATGGAATTTTGGCCCTTTTTTGCAAGGGGGTGGAGTATAAAAGTTAAGGAAGTCTTGCTACAACTGTACAGGCCATTGGTGAGACCACATCTTGAGTACACTGTACAGTTTTAGTCTTTGTACTTCAGGAGGGATACACTTGCACTGGAAACAGTTCAGAGGAAGTTCACTAGGCTGACTCCTGGGATGAAGGGGTTGTCTTATGAGGAAAGGTTGAGCAGATTGGTTCTATACTCATTGGAGTTCAGAAGAATGAGAGATAGTCCTGTTGAAACATGTCAGATTCTGAGGCAGCTTGACAGGCTAGATGCTGAGAGATAAAAACAAAAAGCTAAAAGCTACTGCGGATGCTGGAAATCCAAAACAAAAACAGAATTACCTGGAAAAACTCAGCAGGTCTGGCAGCATCGGCGGAGAAGAAATCAGTTAACGTTTCGAGCCTTCATGGCCCTTCGGCAGAACTGAAGCATAGTTAGAAGAAGGGAGAAATATAAATTGGTTTAAGGTGGGTGGGGGGGGTGGTGGGGGTGGAGAGAGAGACATTGAGGGTGTGGTGATTGTGGAGATGAGCAGTTAATCTGCTCATCTCCACAATCACCACACCCTCAATGTCTCTCTCTCTCTCCCCCCCCACCCACCTTAAACCAATTTATATTTCTCCCTTCTTCTAACTATGCTTCAGTTCTGCCGAAGGGCCATGAAGGCTCGAAACGTTAACTGATTTCTTCTCCGCCGATGCTGCCAGACCTGCTGAGTTTTTCCAGGTAATTCTGTTTTTGTTTTAGATGCTGAGAGGATGTTTCCCCTTATATGGGAGAATCTAGAATTAAGGGGTGCAGTTTATAAATAAGGGGTTTCCCATTTAAGATGAGGAGGAATTTCTTCTCTCAGAGGGTTGTTAGTCTTTGGAATTCTCTTCCACAGAAAGCAGAAGAGCTGGGTCATTAAATATATTCAAGGCTGAGTTAGACAGATTTTTGATCTACAAGGATGTAAAGGGTTATCAGGGGGTAGACAGGAAAATGGAGTTAAGGCCATAATTAGATCAGCCATGATCTTATAGAATGCCATAGCAGGCTCAATGATCCGAATGGCCTACTCCTGCTCCTATTTCTTATAAACCCTATTATTTAAATAAAGAATTCAAAATATAATTAGACAATTGTGGTTTGAGGTGGATTTTGAAATGAACCAATGAAACATCCTGCCCACCTTGGAAAGAAGCATATAAAGATCATTGTAAAGAATGATTTGGGGTCATAGCTGGGCAATTTGGTCAATTGCTGAAGAATATAGGAGGTTGATTGCTTGCTATGTGATCATGTGCAACTCCTTGTAACATATTTGTAGCTAACGGGTGTATTACTAATGGATGTATTGCATTTCTAACTGATATTCCTATCAAACCTAATAAAGACATTAGTGTCTAATTTGGGTTTCGTGTTGTCTCATTATTTCCCGCAATTCTCCTATCTGACCTGTAGAGTGACCTGTCATGGGTAGAAGGTTACATTTTACATTGTCTCTTCTGGCTCTCTGCATGATCAACTCAGTTAGCCCCATTCCCCAGCACTTTCTCCTTAACCCCTGCAATTTTTTTTCTCTTCAGATAATTATCTAATTCCCTTTCGAAAGCCATGATTGACTTTATCTCTGCTGCACTCTCAGGCAGTACATTCCAGATCCTAACCACACACTGCGTGAAAAATTTTTTCCTTATGTTGCCTTTGGTTCTTCGACCATTCACCTTAAATTGGTGTCTCCTGGTTCTTGACCCTTCTACCAATTGGAAACATTTCAGCCCATCTACTCCATCCAGACATCTAGAGCAGGATCTTCCAGTCAGCGAGCTTGGGGGGGTGGGACGTGGCCCGCTCGCCAACGTGTAAAATGATGCGGGATGATGTTGGGCAGAACTCCTGACGTCACCAGATGTCATTTCCATTTTCAGGTTGGTGGGGGCGCAGCCGAATCAGCTGTGCGCCCGCCGACCTGTCAAAGGCCTATTGAGGCCATTTAAAAAGTACTTAACATAATTAATGGACTTGCCCATCCAACCTTAAGGTTGGCGGGGTGGCCGGGAGCCCTGACGAGCTTAAGAAAAAGCATGAAACCTCATCCATGGGCGGGATGAGGTTTCATGAGGGTTTTTAAATATTTAATAAAGGTTTCGTTAAAAGTGATGGACATGTCCCAACTCATGTGGCAGTGCCACATGAGGGGACATGTCATGGAAATTTTGTTTTTGTCTCTTTAATGTTTTTAAATTTGGAGCCGATCTCCCTGAGGCAGAACTTAGCCTCAGGGAGATCAGTGCACTCTTTCGCACACACGTGCGAAAGAGCGCACTTTTGGCTGAGGGAATCCCCCCTGTCTACACAGGGAGCGCATAGCGCTTCCTGGCAGGCGTCATGCTGGGTGGACCTTAATTGGCCTGCCCATGTAAAATGGCGGCGGGGGTGCCAATCGGAGGGGCGCCTGCCCACACCCGCTCCTGCACCCCCCCGCCCCAAAAACGGGGGGAAAATTCTTCCCCTAATGGTTTTGAACACCTCCATCAAATCTCCTTTCAACCTTCTCTTTTCCAAGGGGAATAGTTCCAGCTTCTCCAATCTATCTATGTAAATGAAGTCCCTCATCCCTGGAACCAATCTTATAAATCTTTCCTGCACCCTTTCTAAAGCCTTTACATCCTTCCTAAAGTTTGGTGCCCAGAATTGGACACAATACTCCAGTTGAGGCCAAGCTGGTGTTTTATAAAGGTTCATCATGACTTCCTTTTGTAATCGCTGGCCCGGATTTTCATCCATAAGTCTGCTGTGCAGAGTCGGAGAATTCTCAGCTCCGTGGACCCTTTTTCTAAGGGTGGTTGGGGGGTGAGGTGGGGAGGGGTTGATGACCTGGGAAGTACTGAGGAGGTGGGCTGGGTGGAAGGCCTGCCCTGGGGATTGGCACTGTGTCCAAAATTTTAAAAAAGAGTAAAACATGAAACCTCCCTCCAGCCCTCACATCCCCTCCACACATTCCCCATGCCCTGCCCATGCCACCTTATGCCCACCACCCAACCTCCATGGCCGCTTATATCCTGCATGATTTTGACAGGTCCTCTTGACACTTTTGACAGGTCATCTCAACAAGTCCTCTTGACATTCTTGCCAGGTCCACTTGGCAGCTCCTCTTGACACTTTTGACAGTTGATTTTGACTGTTCTGTGGAAAACTCCAACGAGCTTTAGTGTTAATGAGTTGATGCACTTTATACACACATTCATGTCTACTTGTAACAATTTTAAAGGGCACCTGGCCTACCCTAAAGAGCACCTGATCTACCCTAAAGGTGTTCCGGGGCCAGATCCAAAGGGGTACCTTACCTCTCCAAAGGAGTACCCTGGCTGCCAAAACAAATCCACAAAATTCAGACCTGCTTTTACTAGGTCTAATCTGCACAATTCAGGTCTCACACTCCAATATTACCAAAATCCCACTTGAGTCCTCCATCAGTCAGCTGATGACTTAAATAGCCAGATGCCTCTGTAAAACGTGCATGCGCGAAACACAACCCGACCCCACAAAAATCTGAACTGTTGCGTTCAGGGCTTATGATTTTTGGCCATTTCTGCTATTTTCGGCAGATAGCTTGTCCATCATGGTGAAAATCTGAGCCAATGCCTCTATTTGTAAAGCTGGGGATCCCATGTGCCTCATTAACTAGATTCTCAACCTGCCCTGCACATTCAATGATTTATGCACATAACCCCCAGGTCTCTTTGCTGTGCACCCACTTTCAAACCGTACCCTTTATTTTGTATTGCCTCTCTTCACTCTTCCTACCAAAATGTATCACTTCACACTGATCAAACCTGATCAAACATGAAAAAGGAAGCAGAAATTAATGAAGGTGACCAAATTAAAAGTGCCAAACACAAATCCTTTCAGAGATAAGTACAGAATTTCTTCAAGGTGGGTAGTTCCTTATTTATTATGTTAATTACCTTCTCAAGAAATACAACTAGGTTCATTAGATGTGATTTAACCTTTGCAGGGTCCCAAACATGAAAGAAATCCAACAATTTATAAACTAACTCCCTCCCCAGTAGCTGATGCCATCATTCTGCTTGGTCTGACTGGGAAATCTGTATACAATGCCACAAAATAAAGGCTGAATGGATTTCCTGGATAACTGGCATTCATTTGCATTATGTTGTTTCAATGATCAATTATCATGACAACATTAATTGAATTGAAGTTCTGAGGTTGACATAAAAGCTCTGATGCACACCTTGGTGCTATCTACCATAACCTGCTGTTCACATTTTTCATAGTATTATTGTGGGATATTGTAAAGTAGGCTTATATGTGTGTGCGTGCGTGTGTGGTTGTGTGTGCGGCTGATTTAATTAAATTAGAGACAAGTAGATTGCAAGGTTGAAATTATCAAAAGAGCTAGATATAAAAAGGCATTTGAAATGCTAATGACTGAGCTAGGGTAAAGTCAGCAGATAGGGTGTGAATGAAACTTACATTTTTAAATAAGGGGAAAAGTTGTTCAATTTTCAAAGAGACATGATAAGCTTTTTACGACTGGCAAAATAAATAGGGCAAGGTTATTATGTTGCCTTTTCCCAAATGTGCTGACCATAACGATAACATAAGAGATTTTTATATTAGGGGAAAAGTAAATTCCAAGGACATGGGGGAACAATGGGATTTACAAATCAAAGGAGAAATATATTTAAAGAAGAATGGAAGGCTGTATGGGGCGTGGCCATGTGAGATCTGAAAGGTACACCGTGTGAAACAGACTTGGGGAAAAGCCCCTAGCCACTTTGCAGAAGTCTGCTGTTCCAGTAGTCAAAGTTGTGTTAAAAGCCTTTGAAATTCTGCTGTCGACTGAGTATTTGTGGTAACCTTGCTGGATTGTCTCTATAAATTTAAAATCTATTTTGGACTGTTGCCTTAAAGGGTGTGTGTAGTTGGGAGTCTGATTAATTAGGAATTTTGGGAATTGTTATATTGTTAAGTAACTGTGTAACTGTAATCTTGTGTGTGTTTCATTCTTTTCTTTTGTTAATAAATGTTTTAATTTAATTTTTAGAATCTCTAAAGGTGTTAGTGGACTCATTACTTTTGAATTCAGTGCACAAACCTTTTCGCAATAACTACAAATTGCAAAACCGCTGTGATAGCGTGGCCAAGTTTCCCTTGTGAATTTGGTCAGCCTGGCAAATACCACCTGCTGTATCATAACACTGCACTCTTAGAAATCGTGCCACTCAGTAAAGCTTCTGTGCCCTGAAGGGTTATAGCTGAACCAATAACCTGTATTTTCTTTTCATAAATGCTAATGGGCCTGCTGTCCATTTCATCACTTTCTGTTTTTTTCATTTTATTCTGTGCCTGGTCCAGATGATGTTTGCTTTACTCTTTGCAAACACTGGGGGAGATTTTCAAGATGTCACAGGGGCATAAAATTTGTGTTGCAGATCAGTTACTCTTAGTTTCTTACAGAAACTAAGCTGATTTTCATTTCTATTGATCACATTGATAATGGGCGGCCAATTTGCAATGACTGTTTTATGTCTGGGTAATAAGTTGTAAATCTTGTGGTGTGCCTATTGTTATTTGATTGATAGATCTGTGCACTGTATACTGACAAAGCTGGCAGATGTCCCTGTGATGGTCTGGGAAAATCCAGTTGTATAAGAACTTAATGCTATCATAAGCTTCACTATTGTCTACAGGCCAGCCTACTGCAAATAGAATTACTCTGTGACTGCATCTCTTGTGAAATGAATTCAGTGAAGATGGGTTAGCTGATAAACCCAGAAAGAGTCAAAAAGGCATGTCCTGAGGTAATAAATCAGATGTTAAACCCCTCCCATATGTTAATGAGGGATCATTTGCCAGTTTTAGAACTCCTTTGGGAAACTGGGCTACTCTGGGTGCCCCCTTTGATGAGGATTTCATGGTTTGGATGAGGCCTAGTGTAAGAAATGGTGCCTTTAAGAATATTATAGAATTAGCAGGCTTTGTACTGTAAACCCTTAGTAGAGATTGTATGCTTTCTGTTTCTGTCTCTTCAGAAAAAGCATTCTTAGCAGCCAGGGACTGACGTAAAAACGAAGCTAAACACATTCCAGAACTGGTAGCAAGAGTCTTCTGGTGCCTTGTGTACCCATATACACACATACAAGTATCTGTTAAGGGCTAGTAAATAACCCCCAGCATGAGGTAAACTAAGAAGTGACCTCGAGCTGAAGTGATGGACAGAAGGAGGTGACCATCCTGACATCTTGGGTACCTGTCCTGTATTCACTGGTCAGAAGGGTTTGAATGGGTGATTGATTTAGGGTAAACTACCAGCCCCTAGAAATAAAATATATTAATGCGTGCTCGGAGACGTGGGGCAGTCTTCATCAGGTGGCAGTCCTCGTCAGATAGCTGTCTTCTTCAGATAGAAGATGGACCAGGAGAAAGGAGGAAGATGGGGAAAGAGTTCCTTAACACTTCGGTTAGAGAGCAGAATGCTGCCATCACAAGTTACTGAGATCAACACACTCTGTGCCAACTGTCTCTTCTTCCTCTGGGATCAGTGAGTAGCTCTCAACTGTCACGAGTCATTTACTTATCCTGTCTATTTAGCTAATGCATTATATCTAAACTGTTACTTCTTAATAAATTATCTTAAAATTACTGACAAATACTCGACTGCCTACCTTATGTTTCTGTGGCAGTCACCAAAAGAGTAGGTCATTTTTTAAAGTTTAATGATGCAGATCCAAAAGGAACAGAAGTCCTTCTCCCAGCAACATAATGCTGGAGAGGGCTTGTGATTGGCCCAATTCCATTCTTTTTCTCCATCTCCGGCCTAGGGTTTAATTGAGAGCCACTGCATGAAAGGCAGGTGGCCCAAATTGGAATGCTTGTGTAGGGTGACTTGGCTTGGTGATGGAACAGGCACCTGCTCACTCAAATCATTAAATTGAACTCAGGTGCCCAATATCAGGTGACTCTCAGGTCTCCTGGGTTGAGGATGGATGACTGTTATGTGACCAAACATTGTCCATAACCAACTTTTATCTCATAATCTCTATCATTTATTAATTAAATAGCTCTTAATATCTCTATTAGTTGTACAAGTTTTTAAAGATTCGTATATTGTAAACAACAGAAAGCTGTTTTTCTAGGATTCTTGTGTCTTTTCCACCAAAATTAGAGAGGATGAAAGCCCTACAGAAATTTATCTGCAAGGTAGCTACTTAATTTGTTTTTAACGTGGCTACCAAGGTCACCATTTCTTGCCTCTCCCTAACTGTTTTTGAGAAGGTGGTGGTGAGCCTTCTTCTTGAACTGCTGCAGCTCATTTGGTCTAGGTACACCCACAGATTTCTGACCTAATGACAGTGAAGGAATGGCAATATAATTCCAAATCAGGATGGTGTGTGGCACGGAGAGGAAATTGCAGGCGGTGGTGTTCCCACGTATCTGCTGTTCATTTCCTTCTAGATAGTAGAGATTGCAGGTTTAGAAGTGCTGTCAAAGGAACCTTGGTGAATTGCTGTGGTGCATCTTGTAGATGGTTCACACTGCTGCCACTGTACTCCAGTGATGGAGGGAATGAATGTTTAAGGTGTTGAGTGGGTTGCCAATCAAACAGGCTACTTTGTCTTGAATGGTGTTGAGCTTCTTGAATGTTGTTGGAGCTGCACTCATCCAGGCAAATTGGATACTTCCATCACACTCCTGACTTGTGCCTTGTAAATGGTGGACAGGATTTAGGAAGTCAGAAAGAGAGTTACTCACTGCAGAGTTCCCAGCGCTGCTCTTGTAGCACTAATATTTATATGGCTGGTCTATTAAGTTTCTGATCAATAGTGATCCCCAAGATGTTGATGGTGAAGGATTTAGTGATGGTAATGCTGATGAACTTCAAGTGGAGATGGTTAGATTACCTGTTTTTGAAGATGGTTATTCCCTGGCAATTGAGTGGCGTGAAAGTTACTTGTTATTTATCACCCCAAGCCTGAATGTTGTCCAGGTATTGCTGTATGTGAGCACAGACTGTTTCAGTATTTGAAAAGTTGTCAATGGTACTGAGCACTCTGCAATCATCAGTGAACATCCCTATTTTTGACCTTATGATGGAGGAAAGGTCATTGATGAAGCAGCTGAAAATGGTTGGGCCTAGGACACTGCCCCAAGGAACAGCTGCAGTGATGCCCTGGGCCTGAGATGATAGGCCTCTAAGAAACACCAGCAGTTCCTTTGTGCTATATGATTCTAATCAGTAGGAAGTTAACCCCAACAATCGGGGTGTAAATAGGAAAGGTTCAAGAGTACTCATGCTGATGTTTTGTCTTAAACATTAATAATTTTAGTGAAAAATATGTTAGGGGTCAATGTTAATTATTCAGAATCCAAATTCATAAAGTATTCTGTCACTTCAATTTATATTAAATTTGAGTGCTTGTTTTAATGAAGTTTACAAACTAATATGGTCACTGTTAAAGTTTAATATTACATCTTGTTTTGCTTCCTTAAGATACATAAGCCCTGATAATTACCGGGAGGTGGGGTGGGAGTGGCAGGGAAAATACTGAAATCCTGGGATTGCGGCAGATCTGTTAAACCTAACAGCAGGCGGGACCTGATTATCAATTTTTAGTTCTTCTTCCTGTCTGGTAACTGGATAGGTTAATGGCCTGGCCATTGTCCAACAGGTAAGCAAGCAGTAGAAGGACGCAGGTGGGGAACAATGGGGATCTCAGCAATTGGAAAATATTGGAGCTTTGTGGGTGAGGGAATTGGACAATAACAGCAGAAGGTTTGCATGAGGGGCCAGGGTTAGCACTTCTGCTCCTCCTAGCCAACAACCGCTATAAAAACACCCATCTGCTTGATCTAGCTGCTCATGTCTCCATTTAGCTGCTGAGTCAGGTTTTAATTGAAATCAAGCTTCCAGTTGCATTGTGGCCATTGTGACAATGTATCCTGGCTGTCAAGAGGGGGACACAGACATGTCTGCTGTAAAAATGGAGGCTGGCACTTTCACAGTGGGTTGGATGTCTCATTTCACAATTTTAAATTTTTCACCCCAGCCATGAAACTCTTCCATCTGCCATTGTGGGTTAACAACAATCCCATAAATTTAGGTTAATTGCATCTCAACATACCTCTATTTCTTTCCGAAGTTGAACATGACGCTCTTGTTCCTTGATCAATGGAACTGATTTTTCATTAATTGCTTCTCTTATTTCTGAGATTTTGGCCCTCAATTCGGTAATTTCTCCCTGTTTAAATAATAAAACTTATTTAATTTTTTTTCAGTGACAAAAGCCATTGGGGAGAATTTTCATGTTGGCATGTGGGGGCGGGCCTGGCACGCCGACGCGTAAAATGACCTGCGGGGACGTTGGTCATGCGTCCCGACGTCACCGCGCATCATTCAGATCTTTTGTTCAGTGGGCACGTGCCAGAGCGGCTGTGCACCCGCCGAACTTTCAAAGGCTTGTTAAGGCCATTAAGAAACAAATTACAGTAATTATTAACACTGCCCGTCCAACCGTAAGGTTGGCGGGCAGGTGAAAAGCCCAAGCGGCCTTCGCATTTTTCAGGAAACCTCATCCACGGGCAAGGTGAGGTTTCCTGAAGGTTTTATTAAATGAATAAATATTTTTGTCACAATTCATAAACATGTCCAAGCTCATGCGACACTGTCACATGAGGGGACATGTCTAAATAAGTTTACCTTTCTCCATTTAAATATTTCAATGTGAGGCAGCTCCGTGCCTGAGGGAGATTTCATGCATGAAAGAGCACAGGCCCTGCCTCTCCCTCCTCCCCTCTGCCCGCACAGGTAGCGCTCAGCGCTACCAGCCGTGCGTCATGCCCGTTCATGTAAAATGACGATCGGCCCGTTCCCGACCGGCCTGCCCGACAGGCAGAAAATTCTGCCCATTGTGTATAGAAAACTCTGAACAAAGCATCACAATTTGTTTTTCTTCTGCAGTGAAGGAAAATTTAATTCATTTACAAACACAGAAGAATCTCAATTTTCAATTATTAGCACTGTGGATATGAAATTCATAGCTGTTGCGCTGCCTAGCTCTGCTTTTCTGGGCCACTTTGGCCTCATGATCAACCCTGATTTGAATTGCTCCACCATTGATGGCCAAGCCATCAGTTGCCAAGGCCCTAATTTCTGGAATTCCCTCTCTAAACCTCTCTGCCTCCCTTTCCTCCTTTAAAATGTTCCATAAAACTTTTATGACCAAGCCTTTGGTCATCCGCCCTAATATCTCCTTAAGTGACTTCACATCACATTTTGTTTGATGATGCTCCTGTGAAGCAGCTTAGGATGTTTTAGTGCTATATAAATGCAGGTTGTTGTGAAGATTGTGATGGGGTGGGAGGTGGGCTAAAAGTTTATTTTAGGGCCTCTTGGAGCATTCTGGCCATGATTCACTGATGTATTGGGTTGGCCTGGCGGGCAATGCTACTAATCCTTCGGTTCTTATTGTGAAAATGTGATCGGGCCTAATAGCATCATTGAAATGCACAGATTAAAAAGCACATGTGCACTTTGGGTGGGTGTTCTTGCTGCCTGCCCAGTGAAGTAGGTTAAACAGAACGGGTAAGCTCCCGTCTGCAAGGCGGATAAGTAACTTGGGTGATTTTAACTGCCTACCCATTTGGTTTCTGTCAGGTAGGCAGTGTTAAAATCACCACCACAATCATTTTATCATGTTATGCACTGAAGCTAGGCGGAACAATTTCTGCCGTAAATGTATGGCTACATTATATGACTGTTACTTATGTGCTTGTTCATCTTTTGTAAAATAAACTGGCTTTATATTTCAAATTTAAAATGAAATCAGATGTGTTGTTAAGTTGCTTTCAAAGACTAGAGTGAAATCTTATGGAGATGAAATAAATCCAGTAGCAAAAGTAATTAGTAGAGAGCATTTTCAGTTCAATTCCAAGTCAGTTAATTGAAAGTTTACCTAGTTCTCAAAGAAATAACACATAGGCCAGAATTTTTAGCTCGCCCTACCCGACCGAGCTTAAAATGATGCGTGATGACGTCGGCCGCGCGCCTGCCAGCAATTAAGAGGCCTGTTAAGGACATTAAGTTACGAATTGACGTTAATTTTTCACTGTCCGTTCAACCTGACGGTTGGCAGGCAGGTGAAAAGGCCAAGCGGCCTTCGCATTTTTTTGGAAAACTCATCCATAGGCAGGGTGAGGTTTCCAAAAGCAAATAGAAATAAAATAAAAACTTTATTTTTTAACTGAAAACATGTCCCTGCTCATGTGGCATGCGTGAAGTTCGCGCGAGGCCTGCTCGCCCACACAGGCAGCGCTCAGCACTGCCGCTCGCCTAGCCTTAATTGACCTGCCAGCGTGAAATCGTGGTGCGCTGTCGATGGTGGGCAGTGGGTCGGCTTCCCGACTGCCCCTGCCGAGCACCCCCTGCCAAGGGCAAAATTCTGCCCATACTTTCAAAGATATGAGCAGTTGGAGGTCACAATCAAAGTAACATAAAGAAATGAAAGTCGAAGTAATGCAGGGTAAGATGGTTAACCCCAAAGCATAGAGTGTTACATAATATTATGGAAAATGTTTCAAACCTGTACTTGTTTTATAATATTTCCTTCTGGATTCATAAGATCTGTCGCTAATTCTTCTTTCTTTGCTTTTAATTCTTCAACCATGAGTATTTTTTCTTCAAGTTGCATCATTATTGGGCTTCTACTTTCCAACTGATTAGTCAACTCTTTATGAGCCGACATTTTTTTACGATATTTATCATAATCAGCCAGCAACTTGAAATATTTTTCTTCTTCTTCTTGTATAGCAAACTTTAGTTGCAAATTGTTTGCATTAAGGCTCCAGAGTTGGGCCTCCAGATCTGCACAATGTTGCCGGCGACTTTCCGATTCATTCTCTAAATGGTAAATCTGTTTCTCGGTTGTCCTAATTTCCTGTAAAATAACTTTATTTTCTTTTTGCAATTCAAATAATTGGCCCTGTAAAATAAAATTAGATGCATTTTGTAACTGAACAGTGAGCACTTCTTCCATTCAGTTACCAGCGAAGAAAACAGTACTTTAGGTTATAACAGTATTTTTAGCAGTAATGCCACATATTTAGATATCTAACTCTGGCATAATTGAAAAACACTAATCCGAACAAATGCCATTAATGTTGTTCAGTCTAATATTTCAAATGCAGGATAAGTCATAATCTACCAGTTGGATAAACCATAATCTAGTGAAGTTTTATTACTGGTGACATGCATTAATTAAAAAAAAAGATTGAACTTGAAAATTAATTGTTAGACCTTGGTGAAAAGATGATCCAGTACACAGCAATACAAATTATGCTTCATTACACCATGGCACAGTCCCATATGTTTAATAAATCAATTTATTACCTTGTTCTCAAAAAACATATCGCAGTGAAAGTAATTTTTATGTTACAATTGGTATAAGCCAGGCTGGCTTCTAGATGACTATAATCAATGAAAACTAAATGTTGCAATGAAATGTGAAGTTTTTAAAGCAAAGCTATATTTTCACAACTTAAGTAAAAGAGCATTGACATTAAAGTCTTTAAAATATTAATAAGCTAAGCATTGAATTTGTTTCCCCTAAGGCCAAAAACAGTAAAATTTTCTTACAAAAGCAAAATACTGCAGATGCAGGAAATCTGAAATAAGAGAAAATGTTGGAAGTACTCAGCAGGCCTGGAATCATCAGTGGAATAGAATTAACAGTCTGGATTTTCGTGAGGCAGACAGGTATTGGGAATTGGGAAAGTTCCCAACTGGCAAACTAGTCTCCGTTAAGGAGGCCCCACCCACCATATTTTTGTTCTGGAGAGGTGGACTCAGGCCAGCTGTCTAGAACACCCTCCTCCGTATATTGGGACATCAATGATGAGTGTCAGGCCCTCATACCCTCACCTCCATACCTATCCCAAATGCCCCCCATATCTCCCATGTCCCCCCTATTCCCTCCATGGCCCCCATATCTACCATGCCCAGTCCATGACTCTCATAGCCCCCATGTCCCTTCCATGCCTCCCATACATTCTCAATCCATCTGTTCAGCCTGTTTTTATTGACACGTTTGCCAGATGGTCTTATTATGAATGGCTGGCTGAGCTACAAGAAGGCTAATGCACTTAGATTTCAGCAAGCAATGTTTATATGTCTTTAGGGGCGGGAAAACTGTATTTGATTGACATATCTATTGTTTGTAATAGTCTGCTGTTTCTTTGAAGATATTTTTCACTGCCTGTGTTTGTACTTACACAGGATTATGTGGTCTGAAGTGGATAAAAGCCCCTGACACTGATACCAAAAATGGTTGTGCTTGATTGACAGCTTTCTAAGAAGGTAACAGAGCCAATGTATTTTAATGGGAATGTTGAATGCTGTGTCTTTTGAAGTTGATGCCTCGAGAGTGGGGTCCCCGATGGTTTATTACTCCTCCAAGAGGCTGTGAACCATTTCTACTTACAGAAGGGACAGGGTTTTGTCAAAACTGAGGGGGGTGGGGGGGGGGAGGGTGGTTGGGCAGTGGGGAAGGGGGTTTGAACTGTCTATTTGTTCATTAGAGCTGGCAAAGGCAGTAATGCTGCCTATGGGCTGGTTACCCATAAGACGTAGGAGCAGAAGTAGGTCATTCGACCCATCGAATCTGTTCCCCATACCCTTAACTTGTACCTGCAAAAATTTCTGGAAATGGGAATGGGGGTGGGAATCCTGGCATTGGGTCCTGCCCTCCATCTTTAAATGCCTCCCAAGTCAGCATAACTTGGCAAAAATCTGGGCTAATGTTTTAGTTTAGTGACCCTTCGTGTGGACTGGAAAAAGTCTTGCTGTAAGGGGAAAAAAGGACTGTCACTGATCTCCTCTGGAGCTCCATCCTCCACAGCCTCCAACCTCACAGTGCCCCAACCCCGGATAGCCTGCTTCTATCTCCTTCTCAAATCCACAAACAGGACTATACTGGTAAATCCAATGTTTCAGCTTGTTCCTGCCCAATCAGCTGATTTTTTTTCTATCTCAACTCTATATTTTCTCCCCTTCTCCAGTTTCTTCTATCTACATCTGTGACTCTTTTGATGCCCTCTGTCATTTTAATAATTTCCAGCTTCCTGTTCCTAGTAGTCTCCTTTTCATCATGTATGTCCAAACCCTCTACATTTCCATCCACCACCAGGATAGTCTGAGAGTTCTCTGCTTCTTCCCTGAATGGACGCCCAACCAGTTGCCATCCACCACTACCCTCTTCTGCCTGGTTGAACTTGCTCTCTCAGTGAATAACCTCTCCTTCAACTCCACTCACTTACTCTAAATAAAAGGTGTTGCTATGGATACACCCATGGGTCCCAGCTATGCCTGCCTGTTTTGAGGGAAATGTGGAACATTCTTTCTTCCAGTCCTACTCAGACCCTCTCCCTCATCCCTTTTCTCTGGCATATTGATGACTGTATTGGTGCTGCTTCCTTCTCTTGCCCTGAGCTGGAAAATTTAATTGACTTTGCTTCCAATTTCATCCTTCTCTTGCCTTCATACAGTTTAGCTCTGACTCTTCCTGTCCTTGATTTCTCTCTCTCTATTTCTGGGGATACGTTATCAGCCAATGTTCAGTATAGAACCAATGGCCCCCACAGAAACCTTGACTACAATTCCTCAGACTCCACTTCCAGTAACAAAATTTATTAGCCCATCTTGATAAATACTTAATATACAGTGCCCACAGACTTAGCAGAAGTTGCCTGTTATAGGTCCTCCCTTCTTGTTGTGAACAGGGAAATAAAATAGATAGAAACACAAAATTAAAATTTAAGCAGAAATCCGTTGGTGAAAACTTTCAAGCAGGGCCAGAAGGTCATGGTGCAAGACAATAATTAGAAGTTATTTTGATTAAGTTAAGCTAGATGGCTCACTGATTTCTCCCCTTGTTCACTACTGCTGCCTCAGGTTATGTGCTACCTTGTCCTACAAGAGAGAAGAAAGTGTATCAATGAGCATTGTGAAATCTGTGTCACTGATATTCTGTCAAAGAATAGCTGAGTGTGTGCATATGAGGCTTTCAGCAATGTGCAAGAGTGTGATGAGGCATATGAATAAGTCCTGATTGATGAGACGGTAGGTAAGTGATGGGGGTGTGGTGAATTGAGTAATGGATGAGGCTAATGGTGCAGTTGGTAGGATATGACATTTGAGGATGCTTTTACTGTCTTTCACTACTAGTGTGAGGTCATTGAGCTTCTTGTGGAATTGCATCCTGTCCTCGGGGCTAAACTGACATTGACTTTCACAGCTATCTGCACCCACTGCCATCTGAACATGTGTCTAGAGGATCACCTGGTCACCTGTGGATACAAGACATCTTTCTTTCTTTCTACCTTGCCCACCAAGGCCTCCAATGCAGCCTCCAAAAATCTTTGATCCTACTCTCTCCCATGCTATTGCCAATTTTCTGTCTTTCCTAGGTGAGATTCAGCTCCTACTGGACAGTCAGCACCTTCTCTAGGCACAATGCACATTCCCTTTAACAGATACAGGGCAGTTTTAGTAGTGCAGGCTATGCTAGCTGCTAACTTCCTCAGGCCGTCCAGCCAATCAACAGAGCAGTTGCAGGCAACGCGGTGAGTTAATTACCTATTGTGATCCCCGCACCCCATTTCAAGAGCTGCTGAATATAGCTCCACTGCAAAATTTAGCACTAATGTGCTGATTCGATACAACTTTCACTGAGTAATATATGTGGTTCCTTGCATTTACTTCTACTGACTGCATTCAGTACTATGGCTGGCACACAGCAGCCAGTTCAGGATGGCTCAGGGTCTAAGGGAGAGAGGATACATACTTTCTCGGTCAAGGAACTGGAGATCCTGGTGGCAGAGAGTCAGAGAAAAAGGGATGTCCTGTACCCATGGGGACTCAGATGTGGGGGAGAATGCCCTCCTAGAAACATGGAAAATAGGAGCAGGAGGAGGTCATTCAGATCACTTGAGCCTGCTCCGCCACTTAATATGATCATGGCTGAACCTCTATCTCAACGCCATACTCCCGCTCTCTCCCCATACCCCTTGACACCTTTAGGGTCTAGAAATCTAGCTAAATATTTCATTCTTAAATATATTCAGTGACTTGGCCTCTGCAGCCTTCTGTGGTAGAGAATTCCACAGCCCTGTCAGAATTTTATACATTTGAATGAGATCCCCTCATTCTTCTAAACTCCAGTGGATACAGGCCTTGTCAACCCAATCTTTCCTCATCCTGCCATCCCAGGAATCAATCTGGTGAACCTTTGCTGCACTCCTTCTATGGCAAGTATATCCTTTCTTTGGTAAGGAGACCAAAACTGCACACAATACTCCAGATGTGATCTCACCAAGGCCTTATACAGCTACTGTAAGCCATCCTTGCTCCTGTACTCAAGTCCTCTCGCAATGAAGGCCAACATTCCTCCTAACCCTCTCTCATACAGCAGCTGATGCTGCTTTGTCTGGCCTCATGTTCTCCTCTACACTAAGGGGGCCCCCAGGAAAATGCCCATGACCGAACATTCCCTTCCTCCTGATAACTAGTGTAAGGGGCCAAATCTTCCGGTTTCTGGACGTATGATTCCTGAGGATGCACTTTGAGGCCCTGTGGAAGTCCTGACATGCGGGTCTATGTGGGAATTGCCCGGGAAGTTTAAAGTTCTGATGGGCAATTACCCCGTTCCCCAGGTCCCTCCATGAATATTTCCAACTCTGAGCTAGAGTCAGACACCTCAGACAGTTCCATGGTACTTACCTGAGTATTTACCCAAGGAATGTTAGGCAGATTAAAGGCTGTCTAACACCAGGGTATCACCACAACTGACCCCCCTAGTCACCTCCCCTGACCCGACCTGACCAACCCCAACTTGACCCAACTACCCCCAACCCGGCCACGCCCAACTCGACTTGACCATCCCCCTGACAAATTACCCCCGAGAGCCTGACTATCCCCCGGCCCAACCTGACTACCCCCGACCTGATCATCCCTGGCCCGAGGACCCCGCGACCACCTGACTATGCCCCCAACTCGATCCGACTGCCTTGCCTTCCCAACCAACCTCCCCCGCGATCCGACTACAGCCTGACCACCCAACTATCTCCTCACCACCCGACTACCCCCCAACCACCCTACTACCCCCCTGACGTGACCCAACTACCCTCACCTGACCCAAGCCAACTACCCGCCAACCCAAGCCAACTAACCCCCAACAACCCAACTATTACCATAGTTGACTACCCCTGACCACCCAGCTAACTTCTGACCACCCGACAATCCCAGAGCACCCGAGTACCCTCCTGACCTGATCCAACTATCAATAACTACTCCTCCGACCTGACTACCCACCTACCACCTTACCCAATTACCCTTCCTACCCACTCACCCAACTACCTACCTACCAGCTACCCACACCAACCACTTATTCACCTACCCACCTTACCCACCCACCCACCTACTCATTCACACATCCACTTATTCATCCATTCACCCATTCATTAACGTTCAAAGACTGGGCCTTTAAAATTACCCTACGGCAACTAGTGCCTTAAAAAGGTGTGTCCTCTGCACCAATTCTTTTCTCAGGTCCCTGCATGGATTCCTGCACTGAGCGACTTCTTCTGGATGCTGCAACAGCAGTTTGATACTTTTAAACGTATCCAGGTAAGTGCATAGTTTTCTGATTGATCAGCGTCGGATGCAGCAGTTCTGATAATGATCGGAAGATTTGGGCCAAGATGTCCAATAAAGTGGAGTAGCACAACCCTTAACTCTTTTTAAGTGAAGTCCTCAGAGAATTTATAGAATGTTGATGAAATCTTGACAAAGTGTCCCAGAAAATGGTGAGTATTCCTTTAAAGTATCATTTAAATTCAACATCAACACTGCGTTTACCCCCAAATAGCTAGTTGTTGTTAAAATGGGGAATTATATCGCTGGTCACCAAAATACTGTGCAGCCTCTTTAATGTGCACTGCAGGCATTTTAAATGACAGTCAGCTGTTTAGCAATCCTCCGGGAAGCCGTTCCTACCGCTGGCTTCAACGCTTTTACCAAGATAATGTCTTGTGCCAACATGGGCTAAACCAGTTTATCAAACCCCATTTTGTCCATCCTTCTAGCATCTGGAATATTGAGTGTAAATTGTCCTAAAGACATCCATGTCAAGGGGTAGGTAGCATCCGCTGGGTTATGCTAAGTATAGACAGATAATGGGAAATTTGAATCAACAGAGGGAATTATGAGAGTGACTGACATCACTAAACATAAGAATATATGTGCAGCAGGCCTGAATTTGTAACAGCCACACATGATAGAAAATTCCAGAACCTGCAAAAGCTGCGCACAGGATGATTAAAAAAAGAACCACATTGCACATAAAAATATGAAAGGAATAACTATCTTGGAAGAGGAAAGAGGACAACAAAGTGATCAGAATTTATTGTTTAGGCAAATATATATAATTAGAGGTCCTGGCTTAGAAATCAATACACCTGTGTCCGTGACAGTTCACAAACATGAAGGACTTGGGATGCTTTTCTATGTTTAAAATGCTATATAATTGTTATTGTCAACAAGGTTTTGATGTCAAAAATATCTTAATGAATATATAAATGTAGTAATTATGATTGTCTTTAGTGTGCAATGTATTTATGAATAATACTTGTTAGGAAAGGTCATATGATCTGTAGTAACCAATTGGAGAGTAGCGCGGTTAACCTCAGCAGTTAGTGTAGAGATAGAATTGGAGTTGAAAGCACATGTGTAGTTGCTGCTGAGTATATTGTAAATAAACTTAATGTTTCCACCCAATTGTCTGCAGATCAACTCTATCACTAATAGTATAATTCGGCCACCCTACAACAAACTGGTGACAAGGATAAAACAGGATTGAACAGAAGAAATAAAGTTAGAAAGAAATCGGCACTGTACCTCATCCAGTGATTGTAAGTAGCAAGTTCCGTTAGAATTGAAGAAGTTACACTCTCTCAAAATGCCACAATTTGGGAGAATTGATCTTTTGAACCAGCCATAGACGATTGTTCTCAATAAATAGAACACCTCATGTTCTTTTTTCAAACAAATGAGATTACGGGAGAAGAGAAGAAGCGAGCGATCCCCTTGAATACTTGTGGGAGTGAAACGTATGGTTTGATTCTAAGTTTGATGGCAACCCGGGGCCTCAGATTCGAAAAATTTCGACGAATTGGTGGACCTCGTGAAGGGTCACTTTCAACCCAAGCCCTCAGTCATGATGCAGAGGTTCAGGTTTAATTCACGAAATAGAGTCCCGGGTGAGACAATTGCATGCTACGTGGCAAATTTGAAGCAGCTAACGGAACATTGTGAGTTTGGTATGACTCTGAATGACATGCTCAGAGATCATTTTGTGTGTGGTGTGAAAGAGGACACTATTCAGAAAAGATTATTGTCCGAAGTGAATTGGATTTCAATAAGGCACTAGAGATATCCTGGCCATGGAGAGCGCTGTAATTGCACAAAATGGTGCCATCCTCCATATTGGGCGGGAAACCTAAGCCGAAAGTGGCGCGAAAAAGCGAGACTCTGCCAAGAAGCAGGAAACAGCCCCTGCCAGCCAAAGAATAAAGAAAAAATAACTTAGCAGCGAAATCGAAGAATAATTTTAATAGAGATGGAAACAATCAATCAATCTTTTGGCGATTGGCAGTTTAAAAAATCGAATGCTATTATTGTTACAGAAATGGACATATAATGAGGCAGTGCAAGGAAAGATTCAAGCAGGCTTGAAAACAAAAGTAGAAGCCCAATGAAATCTAAAATGTAGAAGAGCTTGAAACAACAAAGTCTGACATTTACTCATTGTTTAATCTGAAGTTGGAAAAACAGAACCAATATTTGTCACAGTGAAAGTAAATGGCAAACCTGTTAAAATGGAAGTAGGCAAGGGAGCTTCCACTCCAGTACCTGGGGAACATATCTTCAGATATTTGAATCATGGTGAACATCAATTAAGTTTGGAACGAACAGCGGCCAAGCTAAAAACTTATATGGGTGAAGACATTCAAGTAAAAGGCAGAAGAGTAACTGTTCATTATGGAAGCCAATTGGCACAGCTACCCGTGATGGTGGTAGCAGGTGAAGGGCCAAGCCTCCTGGGGCGAGATTGGTTAAAGGAGATTAAATTAGAATGGTCTGAGATCTTTCAGTTAAGAGCAAGGTTTGGACCAGTCTCCCCACATGGTTCAAGCCTTGTAGTGTGGGTTAAGAGAATGCCTGCGCCTGAGCTGAGAGCACAGCCTGCAGTCCAATGGCCAAAGCTGTCATCAATTGGTCAAGTGGAGCGGGGTTTCGGACAGCCAATGAGTGCACCACACACTGGCCATCCAAGTGGTGGCCAGCACTTTCCTGCATGCATGAAGGGGCCTTCAGACTTAACCAAGAGAGGTTCTTAGGACACATATGCTAATCCATGGATCTCTCTTTGATCCTGCAGGAAGAGAACATCAGGATCAAGGAGTCTGGTGATTTAGCGGTATGGCTTACAGGGACCAGAGAAGGAGAAGAGAGCGGCGGGGGCACCTGGCTCAGCAAAGGGAGGAGCACCTCCCTCAAGATGAAGGCGCAGCAGGGCCTGCTGTGCAGCTGAGGATCCACAGTGAGCTGTCACACGTAGGCGCCTTACTAGACCCAGGGTCTACAGACAGCGCTTGTTATTCTTGCAGATGAATGAGGATCAGTGTTGCTGAAGACTGCGCATGTCTAGGGAACTGCTTGGTCATATATGCCACCTATATATATGCATGGAGATGTGGAGGGCATCCACTGTCAGAGGCTGTGAAAGTGACTGCGGCGCTCAATTTTTACGCCAGTGGCTTCTTCCAGGGTTCCACAGGTGACCAGTGCGGGATCGCGCATACCTCCACACACAAACGTATCCAGCAGGTCACGGACGGCGTCTTCGCGAAGGCACAGAACTTTGTGCATTTCGACTGGGAGCAGCAAAACCAGGAAACAAGAGCGCTGGGATTTGCTCAGATCTCAGGTTTTCCACAGGTGCAGGGTGCCATCGACTGCACTCACGTGGTGCTTAGATCTCCCTGGCAACAGGTAGTCAATTATGTCAATCGCAAGGATTTCTACTCGCTCAATGTTCAGCTTGTGTGCGACCACCTCAAATACATCCTACAGGTCTGTGCACGATTCGCAGGGAGTGTCCTTGACTCTTACATCCTTAGCAGGTCTCAGATCCCTGACATCTTCTAGGGTCCAGAGAGACTGCAGTGTTGGCTCCTTGGGGACAAGGGCTACCCACAGAGGACATGGTCTCATGCTGTGACCCAGGCTTTGGTGGACCAAACAATAGGCATTTTGAATATGAGGTTCTGGTGCCTCGACAGGTCCTGTGGAGCACTGCAATACAGTCCACCGAGGGTGTTGTGCATCATCGTCGCTTTCTGCGCACTCCACAACCTAGCGCTGCAATGGTGAGGGGACCTAGCTGAGTAGGAGAAGGAAGTGCTACACGTCTCCTCCAATGAGGAGGACGTTGAAGGGGATGACAATGATGAGGTCCCCAAAGGCAAGGATGCCGGCAATGAGGCTATCGCACTAGCCAGACGAGGCAGGCATGTTTGTGAGGCCCTAATAGACGCTAGATTCGTGGAGGATTATGATGAGATGCAGTGAGGACAGTCCTGACATCCTTACCTTGCATCTGTGAATGTTTGACTGCTGTGTGGCTGATGGCAGTGCACATACCCTCAGTGCTCAGGCTCACGTCATAGAAACCAGCGGAGGCCCTAACAGTCACTAGATTCCAGAGGGAGGATGATGACATGCAGTGAGGACACTTCATAGATCTTCACATAGCCTCTGTGAATGTCTGATGCCTTCTGGATGAGGGCAGCTTGCTTGCGTTCTGTGGTCAGGGTCAACTCATGGAGACTCAGCCTTGAACTTTAAATGCACCTGATCCTTTGTCAGTCTTCAGCACCTGACCCCTTCAGGAGTACACCGTCATCGGTCACGGATGCTGAAGGGATGGGGGGCCAGCCCCACCTCAAAGGTGCTGAGAGCACACAGAGAGAATGACGGAACTCTGTGACGCCTGCCAATGACATTTTAGCAGCAATGACAAGTACCATTGGATGCAGGCATCACTAATGTGTCCAATGAATGTGAAGTTGAGCTATGACTTTGGTCTGAAGGTTACACACTGCACAGGGAAGAGGCCCAGGACTGAGCCACCTGCCTTTATCTTGTGCAGGAACCAAGACTTCACATCTGAGTGACAGGAACACTGCTCATCGTAACAAGGAGCCACAGACAGGGAGACATTCTTAGGAGTTTATTCTGAACCTGGGTTCAGCCTACCCAGTGTGCAGGATCAATGTCCTGGACCAAGGTCTCCTTGGCGGCCGCCATCCTACCAGTGTTGAGTGCTCTCACCTCAGACTAAAGGCGTCGGACTCCTCCATTGTGTCTTGCAATCTGAGGAGTGCAGCGGACATCCCTTCCTGATGTTCCTGAGCTTGTCTTTGCAGCCCCAGAAAACTGAGGTATGACCAAATCCAGAGGCTCTGACTCGGCAGATTTCTAGCCTCCAGCAGTCCTCTGAGTGCCGGAAACCTGGGAATCCCTTGCCTCCGCCTGCTATGGATCAGATAGTGCAATGTGCTCACCAGATTCTGACCGAGGCTACTCTAGAACTAGGTCCCACTGAAGTATGTGTAACTATGTTGGTGGAGGGGTGTGGTTGAGCGCTGTGACAGGTCTTAAATTAGGGTGTCATCAGATTCTTCTTTCAAGGTGTCTTCGGGGCTTGAGTCGAGGACCTGGCTAGTGGACCTCTCGGCTGCTACCCAGATGTGCCTGCAAAAGTAAGGAGAGATAATTAATGCATGGCAGGGGACTGCAGAACAGGGGAACTCACTCAGAGCATGGTTATCTGATGGATGTTGCACTGCTGGATCCTCACTTGGTTGAGCACCGCTGACCTCACAGGAACGGTCCAGGTCATCACAGGCCATCTGGATGACTCTAGTTTCAAAGTCTGTGAGGACCTTGATGTCAGGCATTCCTCCACCAGTGTGTGATCTCTCCCTTTTGTTGTGTGTCAGCTTGTTCTGCATGAAGACAGATGGTGAGATTGTAAGCAGGATGCTTGATAGGCCACATGAGAAAGATGCCTGGCATGTGTGGGTGGTGAGTGGTGCCATGGATGGGATGAGGACATGATGCGCAAGGCAGAAGATGTGTGTGAGAGAGTGAATGGTGATGTCCCTTGAACTGGCAGTGAGTGCGATCCCTGTGGATGTGTGATGGGCTTGTGAGTGTGAGTTGAGAGCGATGGGAAGAGTGACTTACCCTGGCAGAACGGAGGAGGTCATTCATCTTCTTTTGGCACTGGGTGGCTGTCCTCTTTTGCAGGGTTTTGGTGCTGAACTTCGCTGCCACTGCCTCCCATGCTGGGTTGCTGGCCAATCAAGGCTGGGCAGAGACCAGCAAGCAAGGCTGGACGGAGACCAGGAAGCAAGCTGGTCTTCGCCCAGAACGGGGGGCAGAGGACTTCACGGTAGGCCTCCACTGTGTCCAGTAGGCACCTGATGCTAAATTTGGGGGCAGCATATTTCTTCCCTTTGGCAGCCATGAGTTTACAGCAGCTTTCGATCCCTTAGAGAGTGCTAGCTCTGTGCAGGTGCACCCTTTAAATATGGTGCTTGGGTTAATGAAGGCCTGAAGTGATGGCAGGGAGGGTGACACAGAGGCCACCCCACTAGTGATCCTGAGAGTTTCCAATGCATGCATTATTAATGAGGCAGGATGCACTGGGAATGGGACAATACAGCGCGAAAACCCGCCATTGCAGCCGGTGGGTAAAACAACTGTTTTCATGCCTGCTACCGCACTTAGTGCAAATCTGGTATGATTCTGCCCAGGGTCTCTTGGATTCTTTTATCCTTGTATCTCAATGTTGCCTGCAGGGTGCCTTTCACCAGGAGCTTTATGCCTCCTGCACTATTTCGGAGTGTCATGGGCAGCATCAGCCGTTTGGTCAGCAACCATGGTCTGACAGCATGACGTGTGTTCTCTTGGTGTGCAGTCTCGACCTCATAAAACATCTTTGGGCCTTCTGTATGTTTAGAGGGTTTGGCCTTGTACAGTTTGCCAAAGTGTCCAATTCTGTTATATTGAAAGCATTGAGCTGAAATTGCAGAACATTGATCTCGCCTGTGGTGGCACGTGGCTCCACAGCACTGGCATAGTCGCTCTACTGGTCGGTGAGAGTATTGCTTCCCTTGGCCTGGAGTGTCCCTGTTTCTGTGCTGTTTAATTAACTGGACTGTGGGGTTTCCTTTGTACCACGGTTTACTTTGTTCTCTTAAAATGGACCTGTGCTGCACATGGAGTTCAGAATGCCTAACAACCTGCAGAGCTTTCTCGAGGGTTAGATCTTCCTTTGCTTCCAGCCTGACTTCGAATGTGTTGCCTGCGACTCCTGCAACTATTCTATCCCTGAGAAGTTTGGATTTTAGGTCCCTGTATTCGCAGCCTTCAGCCATCCTGTACAGACCATTAATGAATGAGCTGACAGGTTCTCCTGGCTCTGGACCCATTTATTAAATTTAGCCTTTCGATGATTTTGTTACTTCTTAGGTTAAAATAAACATCAAACAATTTTAATCCAGTCTCTACAGAGGTGTGGGTTTGGATCACATTGCTACCATGCTGTAGGGTATTAGATACCATTTGATAGGTCTTAATAAAGTCTTTGTGGTCTTAAATAGGTTAGCTGTATGTATTTATTAACTACAAGAACTATATACATATATACTGTAAAGGGTTCAAGCTAGGAGCTGTCTCCATGTTTGCTTGTGAACGTGTCTCTGTCCAACACTAGACTGACTTCTAGGTGTGGGGTCATGTATTCTCTTACATCACTTTGTGGGCGGTACTGTACTCAGTCCCATGTTAACCCTATATGTACCAGACCCTTATATTACAAGTAATTCAACAGGAATGTTCAAATTACAAATGGATGGTATGGAATTGATTTAACAAGAATTTCTGTTACTGTTGAATATTTAGAATAAGGGATCATTGACATAAGATTAAGTGTAAGAGATTTAGGAGGAGGGCAGGAGAAAACATTTTACACAGTGTTGTGGGTCTGTGGGATGCACTACAGAAGATTGTAAATGAAAAGACCATATCAACATTTAAAGTAAGTTAGTTAGGAAATAATAGAAGACATAAGGGCCAAACAGAGAACCAGTGTACTCTGACTTACTTTAACATATAGTGCCACCATTTAAAATCCATCATGTTCAAAGCAAGCAGTTGCTTACTATGGCCAAAAAGCAAAAACCATTATGCATTTTCATTAACATCAATGCAAAGTTGCTGGTTATAGTGCCATTAGTGTCCCATTTATTTCAGGCAAAAACAGCTGAAGGCCAGTGTTTTATTGGAAAATAAGCTAATGATTGATATCAACACTGAAGATTATCATGCTCCAAATCTCCTGTGACAAATTGTTTTTTTTCCTAGTCACTCTGTTCACAAGTTTTATTAAAAATGAAACTATCTCTGGATAAGTGCGGCTGATGTAATTTACAGCTTGGGGACTACATTGTTTTAGAATAAAATACCTAGTGCAGCAGTGAGTGGATATCAGACAGGTGTTAGCATATTTGCATATACAAAGGACCTTACAGGACAGCTTGTGGCACACTGGGTAGTGACCCTGCCTCTGAGTCAGAAGCTCTAGGTATAAGCCCAACTCCAGGATTTTATGGCCAATGAAGTTGCATTCATAACATGGCCAAACAGGCTGAGTATCAACTAGTAAATCCTTCAACATATGCCAATGGCAGATGGTAAGAGCAGGAGAGTTCCTGGTCAGCCATGTGATGGAAAGAAATTGGAGCCTCTGTTATCACTATCCATACCTCCAGGTTACAACATGCATGTAAAAAATGTTGCCACAGCAAGTTGGACTCCTTGGGGGGTCTGGTTAGCTCAGTTGGCTGGATGACTGGTGTGCATCAGGTTGGTGAAAACAGCATAGAGTTCAATCCCCGTTCTGGCTGGGGTGGATTTGCCTTGTCCTAGCCATGGCGGAGATCATGGTGCTGTGGATCAGACCTGTCTTCAAGCAGAGAATTGAAGAAGAAAGGACCCACATCCAATAGCTCCACACTGAATGTGGGTCTTTGCTTGTTAGAATTCACAGCGGAAGTCAACAAGATATTGAACTGGAGAAATCACATTTTGTCCTCACTAATTTACCAAAACATCTGTACAAGCTTTCTAATTAGGATCCTGTCAGTTGTAAGTAATAAATAACTGATTTTCATTTTACCTTTGCAAAGCAAGCTATTGATATCAGGTTTGCATCTACAGTATGTTTTTGAGTACTTGATTTTGCAAAACCTTGACTACGGAACAACACGCATGGTACACATAAATTAACGTGAAGTCTTGTTTCCTCAATGCAATATAAACCAATTTACCTGCAAGTTACTAAGAATGGTCTTGCTTTTTTCTGCTTCTACTGACTGTTGATGTTGTTGCTGTGCCACTTCTTGAACTATCTGCGAAAGAGAAATCTGTGTGCTTTGTCCAGTCATACCTCAAAAGCAAAAATCACCAAATATAATTAGTATGTCAATTATGACACTCTCCACTACATTCTACATAATTGGACAGGGAGATAGAGAAAGGGAATGGGAAGCTTTGTCTGCATGGTGCTAATATTGCCTTCTTCTACAACAAGTGCTGTGTGCCCATGAACTGCATGACTTTGTCCTGGAAGATGGCATATGGGTTTAAATGGGATACTCCCTTTAGTGGCCTACTTTATGTGGGCATTGTGCGCTAATTTGTCCTGTATGGAATTAGATTAAATGAGGGTAAGGTTAGCAGTTGCGAAGTGTGTTCCTTTTAGGTACTCTCACTCTGCCCTGAATTTGTACTTTGCTTTAGTTTCTCTTCTATCTCCCCTCATGCCCTCTTCTAGTTCATTCTGACCATGAGATCCACCTCTTGCTCCCTCAACCCTTTTCCCAATAACCTGACCATCCAACTTTCCTTCCTGGTTCCCATGTTAGCTGATATTGTTGCTGGTTCTCTCTCTTCAGGTGTTGTCTGTCTCTTGTTCAAGTCTACTGTCATCACCCCTCTTTTAAAAAAAACCCTGACCCTGTGTCCTTGTAAAGTCACGGCCCATCTTCAACTTCGCTTTCCTCACCAAAGTCCATGAACATGTTGTCGTCTCCCATATCTGTGCCCATCTTTCCCAAACAGGTTTCTGCTCCTGCCACAGTACCAAAACGGCTATTATCAAAGTCATATATGACATGCTATGTGACTGTGACAAAGGTAAACCACCCCACCTCATTCTGTCAACTTGTCTGCCGTCTTTGATATGGTTGAACCACACCATCCTCCTGCATGCCTCTTAACTGTCATCCAGCTGGGTGGGACTGCACTCCCCTGGTTCCACTGTAGCCAGAGAAGCAATGACTTCTGTAATGACTTCTCTTCCTGCCCATTAACTCTGTTGTCCTCAAGGATCTATCCTTGGCCCCCTCCTATTTTTTATCTACATGCTGCTCCATGTCTGAAACTATAGCATTAGTTTCCAAAAGTACACTGACGACACCCAGCTCAACCTCACCACCACCTCCTTTGACCACTCTACTATCTCTAGATTGTATTACTGCTTGTCCGACATCCATTTGTGGATAAGCAGAAATTTCTTCCAAATAAATATTGGGAAGATTGAAGCCATTGTCTTCAGACTCTGCCACAAACTCTGCTCCCTGGCCACTGATTCCATTCCTATTCCTGGCAACTGTCTGAACTAGTGCCATCCTCACCAACAGGCACAAGTTAAATATCTGGTTGAGCCATTTGAGCCCCCTGCCTTCAGTTACTGGTGATCATATATTCAATATATCTAATCTTCAAAAGTCATTGTAAAATGGATGAAAACTTACATCTAAAATGCATATACATCCATAAATGTTGCAACCTATTTTTCTGTCAGTAGAAGAAACAGCTGCTGATCTAACTAATAAGTTAAGCTTAGAAATCAAGAGATTGACTTTTAAGTTATTAAAATCAAAAACATAAGTTTACAAAGCAGATTTGGTTCACTGGTTTCGCAAGCCATCTTGATCCTCAAGATAAGCACTCTCATGAGTCTGAGAAAACATAGCACTCTTGAGAAATGCAAGGTCAAACATGAAAACATGTGGAACCAGATTTTCAAAGTGGGTTTGGGAACCAGACACCTGGATGAATTCCAGGTTCCAACCCCACACCTCAACTGTATGCTTTTGCAATGTTGTTTTTAAATGTAAATGCCCTAATTAGACAAGAGGCAAGTTTGGAGCCCAAATGATTTCGCTAAGTTCCTGTGGGAGACAGGAGCTGCCTGCCTGGTGCCAAAGCATACTGCAGCCATGTTGGGGCCTGCCACTGCCTTGCTGAATAGCACAGACAGCTCCTTTGAAGGCCAGGAGCTGGAACATGGAAGAAAGTGTCCATGCACAGAAAGTAAAGGTAAAAGATACAGTGTTCAACCCAGCGCAAGTTGGCCCATCAAACTTCAGTTTTCTACAATTAGAAATAAACTTTCTGATGTTCCTGCAATGAACCCAACAGTTAGGTATTAACATGCAACACCTATTCCAGTTCACTGATTTGGGCTTTTAAAATCCCATCCTCGCCTACCTCCAGGGGCCTATTAGCAAGCTCCTAAAGGAGCTTCATAGGCCATTAATTAGAGGTGAAAGAGTTTGCCAGTCCTGTGAAAATTTGTGATCTTGAGACCACCCCACCATCAACACCACCCCCCTCCACGCCTCCTTCACACACCCCCACCCCTGCCACAATTTTGTATTTACGCCCAGACCGGCATTTGAAAATCTGTCCCGTGGAGTCGGTCTTCTCAACAACATTGGCTGAACCCATTTTGTTTCTGAACTATATATACTTGTTTGAGTAGCAAACCATACTGAAAGCTAACAATATAAAACACAAGTAGAGGTAGAATTAGTAAATGTTGCTAAAGATATGCACAAAAATTCAGATCAGTTACACAGGTGGCCCACAGATGGCAAAGTAAATTTAACATTGATGAATTCAAAACATTGCACAGAGATTGGAAGCAATAGCAAATACTTCTAATGTCTAGACAGTGTGGTATAACTATTAGTAAAGTTAATAGGTAGTTTGAAACCATACAGTGCAAGACTCCAGAGATTATGCTAAAGCTTTACAATGCACTGGTCAAACTAAATTTAGAATAACTAATCATAAATAGGTATACCCTGTGAGGTGGTCTTCCATAAAGGATCCTGAGAAAGAGGGCTGATTTTATCCAAGGGCAGTTCCATACTAAGAGGGCAGAAATTAAATGATGCCCACATAAGGGTCTGTGCTTCAAAGATAACAAATGGCATTGAAACCATGGAATTAGTTGGTACTGGCGTGGGATTTTCTAAACAAATGGTGCTTGTCAATGCTAGAGTATGTATGAATGATACAAGAACCCATGCTAAAGGCTTAGCCACAGTAAAACACATAGCAGTACTGTCAAGATGTGACATCAGTTAGATTCAGCTGGTGTGAAGCATTTGAGCCTCTGTTACTGACATTTTAATGGTCTGTCTGATTGATATTTTTGTAGGATCATAGGAACAGCAGGTTTTTTTCAAAAGCAGATTGGCTTTGAAGGCCATAAGTTGGCATGGGGCTATAAGGGGTCATGAGGGTCAGTAGGGGCATGAGTTGGCACTGAGTTGGAATGGAAGGAGTATGGAGCATGGAAGGGGGATGTGGGAATGAGAAAGACCTTTTCATCTTACCTGTCAAAAGGTTTCCGAATCCAGACTACGGTTCACGACGCCTCTGAAGAGCCATGAACCATGAGTCACGGAGAAGCTGGGCCAAATCCATGAAAATTGCTGAGGACACGGAGATGCATACCCCCGTGATGGAGCTGGCCAGATGGGGATTGCAGGGTGTGGGATCACTACACACACTCCTTATCTTGCGCCAGCGAAAATTGGGGTTGCAGGGAATGAGAGCGAGAATCCCAGAATCAGGTCCCACCCACCATTGTTAAATGACTCCACAGAGTCGTTTTGACTCTACAGAAATCCAAGCCACCATGCCTGACTGAATATGAGTAATTATTCTCAGCAATACATTGACCCTATAATATAATGGCCAAACTTTTGTTAGATTAGGGCATCTCTTGGTGTGCCCTGTTTGTTAGGCTTCACCAGGCCAGTTGGATTTTAAAATTTTTTGTCAGAAAGTTAAGATGGAAACATGATCTGATAACGGTTTGATGAGAGCATCTGTGACCTCAGTGAGCTACAGTATATCTCCTTAATCAATGAGATTAAAAGATTAAGAAATAAATAGAGGAAGGACTGAGAAGTAGGGTGAATTAGGGTCAAAATCATGTATAGAAAGAGGAATAAAGTGAGGGAAAGAAAGACTAGATTAAGAAAAAGAGACAAAAAGTAGAAAAAAATGAAAAAAATTGCCATTATTCATGACCTGGATTTTGTAGCCAGTGGGAAAGAAAGGCACTCGCTCTTTTTTACATTTACAGCTGCCCACATACAGGCTTTTAAGCAGCAACTTTGGATATTTGGAAGTCTTTTTCAGCACATCACCCTCTATTGGAGATCTGTATGACAGTAATATCTCTTCAACCAATCAGATTGACGAATCCTCACTGGGAAACACAGGACATGATTTTTGGTCCCCACTGAGGATGGGAATGGAGGCAGACAGGGCTCAAAAATACCAACAAGGGCAGACGTACTTTCCCGACCCCATTCCCAACGTGGCCATTTTGGCTGAGATTTCTTATGAGCTTTGTTAAGGGATTTTCCAGTTGGCCTCCAGTTTCCTGACATGATGGGTGCATTTCAACTGCCAGGATTCCTTCCCCCACAGTGGTGGCCTGGCTGCTTTTTCTATTTTTGAATTAATTTTTTAACAACATTGTTGAGAGGGCACCTTCACACTGAAGTGCCCTCTCAGTTAATTACAATTCATTCCAGCCTGTTGCTTCTCTTACGCTGGAAGGCCTCTAGTTGGTTGTCCAGTTTCCAGAGCCTGCCCATCCCTTAATAGGACATGGAACCTGTCTCATTTAATTAAGGGGATGCCCCAGTCAAAATCCCGAGTGTCTGTTCATCCACACGCCTTGGTGGTGGGTTCGGAACCCGGAAACAGTCCTGGCTCCTGTTTCCCACCACAAAGTGAAAATTCAGCCCGCAGTCTAAACCAGGAAGTATAAATAAGAATATTTAATTAATGGTAAAATCATTTACAAAAAGTGAGAAAAAGGAAAAGAAAGATGAGATTACAAGAGAAAGCTTACTTTTTATAAAATCTCCAACAATTAAATTCTGAAAGAATGCAATTCTACACTTCTAAAATTAATTTTTTAGGCTAGAGAGGTTGTTTAGCAGGAATTAATATTTGTCAAAATTCACTTACACATGAGTATCCCAGCACTAACATTTCTTAGCATGTTTAGTGGGTAACTCATGGGTAAATACTGCAACTCCCTGCCCTGCATATATTTTCATGGCGAGTAGGATGTGACTGACCATGTACTTTGGTCCAACTCAACCCTGCATAGACTGTGATTAAATATATTCCCGCAGGTTTCACCATATGACTTGCCCCATGTTCCAGCCATTAGTCAGCCAACATATCCATCCTCATGATGCACTGCCTTCCTACTTCAATTGGAAAGCAAATAGAATCATTATCCAATTGGATAATTCTTGACTGTAAGTCAAACCCAGCAACCACGCCCTCCCCCCCATTTTCAACATTTTTATATCTGGTGAAGAGATATATTGAAAGGAAATTATATAAGCATATTTTTAATGTCCCTCCAGGATTTCTCTAAGCGTTGCACACAGCGATATCCTGGAGATTGATCTTCAATTCCTGGACGCTCTTGGAAAGCAATGAGGGGGGAGGGGATCAAACATTTTATAAAACGGCTTTAACATATGAAAGTGAAGCTTGCGTGATGTTGATGTCGTTTCCCCAGCGGCAGGTGAAGACGAGGTTTTGCGCAAAGTTGCTTTAGGAAGTCGCTTTCTCTCCGCCTCATTTGCTTTCACTGCCGCCATTTGAACTTTATCTTTATCCCCTTGTGTATTCGCTGGATGTTGGTTTTGGTTTGCGCGCGCACAAATAAAAAGGCGCCGACTTACCCTTGGGGTCTTGTTTGCTCACCATGCAGCTTGTTGGTTGATAATCTGGCTGCATGTTAGCTTCTCACCCTCTCTCTCCTTCACCTTGATGACCGCTCGGGCCCGGGAAGCTCGAGACCGTCAACCGACGGCGCTCGAGCTGCTCCTTTCCCGCCCAAAGTTAACCGCCGGCCATGGCCGTGGCCATGCAGGAGATGCCAGTGAGTACCACAGACCAACTCCCCCCGAACCTCAATACCAGCTGTTCTTAAACCTCAAGAATGTGGAGTGTTTGGTTTAAGCATGGCTGGGGAGGTTTTTTTTTTATTGCTTTGCGGGCATAATTTTTCATAGTTCACCCGTCATTTTATCACCAGAATCAGAATATTCGATCCCGCTTTTTTTTTCTCAGCTGCCATATCCGCATCTTTTAGTTTTTTTTAAAGTTGTTTTTCCAACCCAAGTAGAATGCTGGATGTTGGGGAATCCATGGATGCCAACCTTAGTGGTCAATACTGGTGCCTGGTGTGTACTCTCGCTGGCGAGGATTGCTGTTGTACATTATAAAGAGCAAAGGAGTTATCTCCAGTGTCTTGGCCAATGTTTCTTCCTCAGCCAGTATGACAAAACCCCACCCCCTTCCCGTTTCTCCCCCTCTTTGTTTTTTCCAATAATTTATATAGATTTTTTTCTTTTCCCACCTATTTCCACTAATTTTAAATGTATTTCCACTATTGTTTATTTCTACCTTTTAGTATTCCCCCACCCCCACTAGAGCTATCTGTACCTTATCTGTCCTGTCTTATACTCTTAATCAGCACATTCCTTTAGATAATATCACCACCTTCAACACCTCTTTGTTCTCTTGTCTGTGACATCTTTTGGTTATCTCCTCCCATCACTAGCTGCTTGTCCCAACAAACCCCCCGCCCCTTAAACCAGCTTATATTTCATCCCTTTCCTAATTTTACTTAGTTCTGTTGAAGGGTCAAGAGGACTCGAAACGTCAACAGTGCTCTTCTCCGCCGATGCTGCCAGACTTGCTGAGTTTTCCCACGTATTTCTGTTTCTGTATTTGTTATGACAAAACACCCCCCCCCCCGCCCAGAAAATCTTGTCATTATCAGTTCTTTGGGATCTTGATCTGTGCAACTGGTTGTCATATTTCCTACATAATCACGGTGACTACACTTCAAAAATACTTGATTGGCTGCACAATGCTTTGTGGTGTGACAAGATCATGCCACTGACATGCAGGTCTTCCTTTCCTTACAATCCATGATTATCCACTTAAGGTATAGAAAAAACCCACAATAGTGTGCACACTTCTCCAGTAATGGCAATCAAGAGTCTACCCTGGAAGTCTGAAAATGGCACATTTATTTTTTAGGAATAAGAAGCATGATTAGTAAAATATTTGTGATCACAAATCTGTTTGAAGACTTGAAGATTTGTATATTGTAAACTACAAATTTAGTAAAACTCACCTAGATCCTCACGGAAGTTGACACACTGTCAGAAAAGCTAACAAGCCAAAAATAATCCTAAATATATATGTTACTATGCACTGCAATTGTTAAAATGTAGAGCACTGAACAGTTTGATTTCCAAGAGCGAGCTGAACCATGTGTTCTCAGATGCATCTGCATAATTGCCTCCAGTCTGGAGATGTTATTAATGTCACTCCTCATATTTCCTTGTTGGTATTGGCTGATTTCTCCATAGTAATAAAATTATGTGCATTATTAAAGGGATGAGAGCTAAGTTACAAAACTCAACACCATTCAGGTTAGAGCTTGATCAGTATCCGACTACTCTATTGGCGCACTATGACTGCAGTATTTACTATCTACAATATGAACTGAAGGAACTGATCAAGGTTACTTCAACACCATCTTCCTCCCCTCCAGTTCTTACCGCCAAGAAGGACAAAAGCAGCAATACCGTGGGAACATAGGAACACATCACCTCAAATTTCCCCTCCAAGTCAAGTACCACTCTGACTTGGACATATATTGGAATTCCATTATTGGACAGGGTCAATAAGCTGGAATTCCTTACTCAGTGCCACCACTGGAAAGATGGCAGTGGTTCAAGAAAGAGACCCACCAGCATTTTCTCAGGGCAACTAGGGATGGGAAATAAATGCAGCCTTAGCAAACACCTGAAAGACATTACAATTTATTTCTCCTATAAGTGCTCTTGGATGGTTCTTTCGGAGACCTTATTTCTCTTCAGAGGGAACCAATGGTCCTAGAGGGACCAACTTCTGGCAGTCTGTCTCTTCAAATGAGGCTGGAAGATTCATCTAGCTTGCACTAAAGGGAGAACCACTAGGAAAAACCCTTTGGATGAACTGAAGGTGATGGAGGGTGAAGGATAGGAGCCTGACTGGGAGGGCATTATAATAGTTGAGGCTGAACATGACAACAACATGGATGAAGGTTTCGATAGCAGATGGACTGTGGCTAGTGCAGAAAGGTGGAAGTAGGTGCCCCTTGTGGTTGAAAGAGTTAGAAACTCAGTTTCGGTTTAAATAGGGTGTAGAGGTTGCAAACAGTATGGTTCAACCTGAGACAGTTGTTAGTGAGCAGGACCGATAAGTGGAAACAGTGCAAGATCGAAGAGATTGTTTCATCTGAAGAGCTAGTGTCATTTGTCCTGAAAGCTTAATGGTAATGTGTAAGGGCATTGCAATACTTTAATGAAGCACAAGAAACTATAACAGTATAAGCTAAGTCTGGTTCAGCCTTTACCAGATGACAGGGTCTCCTGCCCATCTCCCTAATATGTCTTATGACCCTGCTGCCTATAGACCTAAATGTTTTCTGTGATGTTGGTCCATGCCTCCCCATCCTTCTGTGGAGCTGGCTGTACAAGTCTATTTTCATTGGAGGATGTCAAGACAATGTTATAGACCCCATGATCATCTGAGGCTACACATGCCATGGTGACGAGAGGTGAAAGTGTCTTGCCTTTTTCAAATAAGTGTCCTTGGAGATGAGTAGAAGCTGTTGGGTAGGTATTTGAGAATGTGCTAGCTGAAATTGTTGTTTTATGAACATAAGTGTGAACATACGAATTAGGAGCAGGAGTAGGCCACTCGGCCCCTCAAGCCTGCTCTGCCATTCAATAAGATCATAGCTGATTGGATTGTAACTTCCGCTCCACATTCCCAGCTACTTCCAATAACCTTTCACCCCCTTTCTTATCAAGAATCTATCTGCCTTAAAAATATTCAAAGACTCTATTTCCACTGCCTTTTGAGAAAGAGAGTTCCAAAAATTCACTACCACGTGGGCGAAAAAAATTCTCTTCATCTCTATGTTAAATGGGCGACCCCTTATTTTTAAGCAGTGAGCCCTCATTCTAGGCTCTCCTATAAGATGAAACATTTTTTCCACATCCACTCTGTCAAAACCCCTCAGGATCTTATATGCTCCAATCAAGTCGCCTCTTACTCTTATAAACTCTAGTGGATACAAGCCTTGCCTGTCCAACCTTTCCTCATAAGACAACCCTCCCATTCCAGGTATCAGTCTAGAAACCTCTCTGAATTGCTTCCAACACATTTACACCCTTCCTTAAATAAGGCAACCAACTACTGTACACACTACTCCAGACGTCGTCTCGCTAATGCCCTGTATAACTGAAGCATAACCTTTCTACTTTTGTATTCAATTCCACTTGCAATAAATAATACCATTCTATTAGCTTTCCTAATTACTTGCTGTACCTGCATACTAACCTTTTGCAATTCATGCACTAGGACATCCCTCTGCATCTCAGCGCTCTGCAATCTCTCACCATTTAGATAAAATTGTTCTTGTTTAATCTTCCTGCCAAAATGGACAATTTCATATTTTCCCACATTATACTCCATTTTCCAGATCTTTGCCCATTCATTTAACCTATCTATATCCACTTGTAGCCTTTTTATGTTATTTTCACAACTTACTTTCCTACCTATCTTAGTATAATCAGCAAATTTAGCAACTACTTTTTGGTCCCATCAATTTATATAAAATGTCATTTATATAAATTGTAAAAAAAAAAGTTGAGGTCCCAGCACTGATATGTGTGGCACATCACTTGTTACATCTTGCCAACCGGAAAAAGAGCCATTTATGCCTACCCTCTGTTCCCTGTTAGCTAAGCAATCTTCTATCCATGCCAATATGTCACCCCCTACACCATGCACTTTTATTTTCTGCAATAACCTTTGATGTGGCACCTTATCAAATGCCTTCTGGAAAGCTAAGTACAGAGATTAGTTAAACGTGATTTCCCTCTCGCAAAACCATGTTGACTCTGCCTGATTACCTTGAATTTATCTCAGTGCCCTGCTATAACTTCTTTAATAATTGCTTCTAACATTTTCCCTATAATGGACGTTGAGCTAACTGGCCTGTAGTTTCCTGCTTTCCGTCACCATCCCTTTTTTGAATAAAGGAGTTCCATTCGTTATTTTCCAATCTAATGGAACCTTCCCGAATGAAGGGAATTTTTGAAAATTAAAACCAATGCATCAACTATCTCCCTAGACACTCTTTTTCAGGCCCTAGGATGAAGTCCATCACGACCCAAAGTGTTGTCAGCCCACAGCTCCAACAATTTGCTCAGTACCACTTCCCTGGTGATTGTAATTTTCTTAAGTTCCTCCCTCCCTTCCATTTCCTGATTTACAGCTATTTCTGGGGTGATACTTGTATCCTTTATAGTAAAGACTGATGCAAATTCCCGGTTCAATTCATCTGTCATCTCCTTATTTTCCATTATTAATTCCCAGACTCATTTTTTATAGGACCAACGCTTATTTTGTTAACTTTTTAAAAAATATGTGTAGAAACTTTTACTATCTGTCTTTATATTCCTAGCTAGCCTTCTCTCATACTCTAATTTTTCTTTCCTTTTTAGTGTTTTACTCATTCTTTGCTAGTTTTTTTTTACATTCTGTCTAATCTTCTGACCTGCCACCCATCCTTGCACAAGTATATGCTTTTTTCTTTACGTTTGATGCTATATTTAACTTTTTTCGTTAACCATGGATGGTAGGTTCTCCCATTGGAATTGTTCTTTCTCGTTGGAATGTATCTATTCTGTGTATTCTGAAAAATTCCTTTAAATGTCTGCCACTGTATCTCTATTGAACTATCTCTTAACTAATTTGCCAGTTTACTTTAGGTAGCTCTGCTGTCATGCCCTCATAATTGCTCTTATTTAAGTTTAAAATACTAGGTCTTGGACCCACTCTTCTCTCCCTCAAACTGAATGTAAAATTCATTCATATTATGATCATTGCTACCTAGGGGCACCTTCACTATGACGTCTTTAATTAATCCTATCTCATTGCACAATACCAGGTCTAATATAGCCTGCTCTCTGGTTGGCTCCAGAATGTGTTGTTCTAAGAAACTATCCTGAAAGCATTCTATGGACTCCTCATCTAGGCTACCTTTGCCCATCTGATTTTCCCATCTATATGTAGATTAAAATCCCCCAGGATTATCACCAAATCTTTCTGACAAGTTCCGAATACTTCTTCCTTTTTACTCTGTCCTACTGTATGGTTAGTGTTAGGGGGCCTGTACACTGCTCTCAAAAGTGACTTCTTACCTTTATCATTTCTCATCTCTAACCAAACTGCTTCTATATCCTGGTTTCCTGAACTTAGGTCATCCCTCTCTATTGTGCTCATACAATCATTAAGCATCAGAGCCATCCCTCCACTTTTTCCTAGCTCCCTGTCCTTCCTAAATGTCATGTACCCTTCAATATTCAGGTGCCAATGCATGTCATCCTGCAGTCATGTCTCTGCAATGGCTATCAGATTGGACTTATTTATTCCTATTAGCGCTGTCAGTTCATCTGTTTTGTTTTGAATGCTACGTGCATTTAGATACAGGGCCTTTAGTTTTGTCCTTTTGTTTTATTTGTAACCTCTAGCCTTATCTGTTGATTTACTTAGATTTATACTCTCTATCCCTTCCTGTCATGGTCTGTTTATCATTTCTCGTATTAGTACCTTTCTCTCTTGCCTTGTCTCTACTCTTTGATTTACCACATCTTCCCAAATTTGATCCCTTGCCACTACTATTTAGTTCAAAATCCTCTCAACTTCCCTCTGGTCCCATCACAGTTCAGGTGTAGACCGCCCTAACGGTACAACCTCCACTTCCCCGGTACTGGTGCCAGTGCCCCAGGGACTGGAACCCACTTCTACCGCACCAGTCTTTGAGCTACGCATTCATTTCTCTAATCTTATTTGCCCTATGCCAATTAGCACATGGCTCAGGTAATAATCAAGAGATTATTACCTTGGGGGTTCTGCTCTTTAATTTGGTGCCTAATCCTATTAATGATGATGCAGATCCTATTTTCTTGTCCTGCCTATGTTGTTGGTGCCTACATGGTCCACGATGACTGGATCCTTCCCCCCCACCACCAAGCTCCAAAGGTTCTTCTCCAGCCCTGAACAGGTGCCCCGAACCATGGCACTGGGCAGCCATCACACTCTTCTGGACTCTCGCTCTTTTCTGCAGAGAACAGAGTCAATCCCTCTCACTATACTATCCCCTACTATCACTACATTCCTTTTTGCTCCCCCCACTTGAATGGATTCCTGTACCATGGTGCTATGGTCAGTCAGCTCATCCACCCTGTTGCCCCCCACTCTCCTCCAATCAAGCTGAAAGAACCTTAAACCTGTTGAACAATTGCAAAAGCTGACGCTCCTGCACTTCTGCCCCTTGGTCCCCTTACCTGCCTCACTCACAGTCACACCCTCCTGTCCCTGACCACTGACCAGTTCAGAAGACCCTATCCTAAGGGTTGTGACCACCTCCAGGTACAAAGTGTCCAGGTAATTTTCCCCCTCACTGATGCTTTGCAGTGTCTGCAGCTTGGCCTCCAGCTCAATGACTCTGAGTCAAAGCTCCTCAAGCTACAAACGCTTATTGCAGTTGTGTTTGCCCTGGATCACACTGGCATCCAGGAGATCCCACATGCTGCAGCAGTGACACATCACCTGTCCTGCCATCCTTAATATGTTTTAATTAACTACTTAATATTTTATTCAGTTAATTATTTTACTTTTCTATTAACCTTACCACCAATTTGTACACTATTTTAAACCTTTAGAATAGACCTTAACCAGTTACCAGATACTCACCAAAAAGCTAGCTTCTTCCCCTGTAGTAGAGTAAGAACCAATTCCTACAGGGTGCAAAAGTTAGAAAAAGCAAAGGAGCACCTCCTTCCCTTAACTCCCTCAATCACATAACTCCCAGAATTCTTGTTCAAAGTTGCACCCAAGTGCTAAGTCTCAACCTTAGATCTTAGGTTGTAGATGTGGTAGCCATGGTCCTGGACTAGATAAGGCTGGAGTCACTGCTGTTAGCAAACTCTACCTTTTATTGAACATTATACTAACTATTTAAAAGGTAGACTCAGCATGAGACTCTACATAGAACTATCTCTCTCCATGATCTATTATCATGTGATCTTATGTCACTGATGATGTAGACTATATATTTACACATTTAACTTTATACTACTTCTCCCCCCAGGTCTCTGACTCAATAAATACTATTTACATTATCCTACATCTCCCCCTGAAGTCCCTACCTTAATTTCTGGTTCACAAAGATGTGTTGTGGCGGTTTCACCAATCTCCCTGACCTTGCCTACATCTCTGTCAGAGGTTGCATAGGATTCATGTTCTCCATGTTCGCTCCCAAATTCTGTAGAGTAGCATGTAGATTTTCAGGGACTTGGTTTGCTGTTCAGGATGTCTTCCTGATCATATAGGTATTTAGTCCATTCTAGACTGGTTCACCTGATTGGAGTTCTGGTAACTCATGCACTCTATGGCGGTGATTGTAAATTTTTGTCTGATTTGCACGATACTCATTCTGCTTCTCCCTAACTTTCTTGATGTCAGTTGTTTTTAGACATGGCATGATCATATGTGGAAGAACAGGAGGTTGAGTGCATAGTCTTCTTCCCATAAGCAGTTCTCTCGGAGCTAACCCATTTTGAAATGGTGTGGAACAGTAGCTCAACAGTGCTAAGTTGACGTCCTCATTCTTTTTTAACAAAGCGTTGACCGTTCTTACTTCTCTCTCGGCTTGTGGGTACTTGGGTGAACTGGTTGTGTGGACAAATCCATAATCTTCTGTAAATTTGTTGAAGGTTTCATTTGAAAACTGTGGACCATTGCCTGAAATGACAAGGTCTGGAATGCTATGTGTGACAAAATTTCATTTAGAGAATTGATGACTGCATCTCAGTCTTCCATGAAGACGTTTAACCTCAATGCATCTAGGGTAATAGTCAGCAGCAATGAGGAATATCTTCCCTTTGAGCTTAAATTGGTCCATTCTGAGATATTCCCAGGATCTGGATGGAAATGGTAATACTATCAACGGCTCTTTTTGCTCTTGGCGAAGGATTGAACAAATGATGTCATTGAAGTCATGTCCTCTGAAAATCTACATGCTGTTCTACAGAATTTGAGAAAGAACATAGAGAACATAAATCCTGTGCAACCTCTGACAGAGATGTGGACAAGGTCGGGGAGATTGGTGAAACCACCACAACACTTATAGTGATTTTGAGATTTCAGGCCACCAAACTGAATTTCGCACCCCAGCGCGACACATTGTAATGCCTACGTGTCCCTGGTGTATTCTTTGAAGGATCTTGAGCCTGCGGACTCTTGGTATGACCAACCTCTCATTGTAGATTATTAAGTCATCCACAATACTGGGATGTCTGCGTTGCTTGAAGTACCATTTCAGGATGAGATTGTTAAGAACATATTCTGGCCTTCTGTTTTGCAGTATTCACTAATGCTAGCATATTCTTCATCGGTTTTCTGTGCTTGCCATATTTCGTTCAGCCTCTCTGAGGTTTCTGGTAGGAATTTCGTAGTTAGTGGGCTATATATGACTCTACCTCCTCAACAAGATTTTTGTCATCCTGTTCTGGCTTCCCAATAGGAATGTGTGACAATGCATCTGCTGTTGTTTGCTGTTTGCCTTGTACATACTTGGTCGAGCATCAAACCTCATAAGCCTCTGAACTCTAGGTGGCATTTTTGCTAGTTCCTTGGTATTTAGTAAGGTGACCAATGTCTTGTGGTCTGTTCTATTTGTAAACTGGAGGCCTAAGATGTAGTTGTCGAACTTCTCACGGGATGTGGCTGCCAATGCCTCCTTTTCGATTACAGTGTATCTTTGGTCGGTTTCGGTTAATGACCTACATGCATAATATACGTGTCTGCGGTTTCCATCTTTTTGGCTTTGGAAGAGTACTTATCCCAGCCCAGTTGCTGATGCATCTACAGCAACTATTGTGGGCAGTCCCAGGCCATACTGTGTCAATATGTCTGGTGAAATAAGCATTTTCTTGATATTCTGGAAAGAGCTTTGTTGATGTTCTCCCCAGTACTGTGCCTTGTCTTGTCTGGGCATTTGTTATAGCAGTTTGTTCACCTGTGCCAAGTTATGGAGGAACTTTCTTGCCTGATTGACCACCCCCATGAAGTCTTGGAGCTCCATAACGTTATGGGGTGGTGGAAAATCTTTGATTGCCTTGGTCTGGTGGCGATCAGCCCTGATGCGTGAACAAGATGTCCCAGAAATTTTATAGTGGGTTGTGAAAACTCACACTTGTTGTTGAGAGTTAGCCCTGCTTCTTCCAAGTGTTTCAAAACTGCTCTCGCTGTTGCACCTTGCTCCAGTGTGGTGCACCCGTGGATCAGGATGTCATCCATGTAGCAGATCTAATCTAATCCTTCCAAGATGGCTGTCATTGTTCTCCGAAAACTTTCTGGAGCCAATGTGATTCCAAAGAGCAGGCGATTAAAACAATACCTCCTGAAAGGTGTGATAAATATAGTCAGTAGTTAGGATTCCTCATCTAAAGGTAGTTGCCAGAAGCCATTGTGTGCATCCAACTTTGTAAAAATGGTATTTTTTGCAGGCTTTGCCAGATCCTCATCCACAGATGCCATTTGGTGGCTCTCCCTTTTCACTGCCTTATTTAACTGTGTGAGGCCATTAAAGAGCATGGAGAGAGAGGCGAGAGGCCATTAAAAGGTGTGGAGAGAGACGAGAGGCCATTAAAGAGCACGGAGAGAGAGAGAGAGAGGTGAGAGGCCATTGAAGAGCACGGAGAGAGAGAGGCGAGAGGCCATTGAAGAGCACGGAGAGAGAGAGGTGAGAGGCCATTGAAGAGCACGGAGAGAGAGAGGCGAGAGGCCATTGAAGAGCACGGAGAGAGAGGCGAGAGGCCATTGAAGAGCATGGAGAGAGAGAGGCGAGAGGCCATTAAAAGGTGTGGAGAGAGACGAGAGGCCGTTAAGGAGCACGGAGAGAGAGAGGCGAGAGGCCATTGAAGAGCACGGAGAGAGAGGCGAGAGGCCATTAAAAGGTGTGGAGAGAGAGAGGCCATTGAAGAGCACGGAGAGAGAGAGGCGAGAGGCCATTGAAGAGCACGGAGAGAGAGAGGCGAGAGGTCATTGAAGAGCACGGAGAGAGAGAGGCGAGAGGCCATTGAAGAGCACAGAGAGAGAGAGGCGAGAGGCTATTGAAGAGCACGGAGAGAGAGAGGCGAGAGGCCATTGAAGAGCACGGAGAGAGAGAGGCGAGAGGCCATTGAAGAGCACGGAGAGAGAGAGGCGAGAGGCCATTGAAGAGTGCCGAGAGAGACGAGACAAGAGACCATTAAAGAGCGTGACAGGGAAAAGAGCATGGAGAGAGCATGGGGAGTAGGATTGGTGAGTATTTCTAGGCTTTAAAGTAAAAATAAGGTCTTTAATTTGTGTTTAGGTCTCTAGTCTTTTTGTTCTTTTTTAAAAAATAGCTTGTTAAGTATAGGATCAATACTGGTGTACAAAAATAATTACAATAAAGCGTAAAGAGTGAGATTCTTCAAGCGTAAAGAGCAGGGATACTAGAGTAATTAATTAATAAATTATATAAAATATGATAGTGATGGCAGGATGGGTGATTTGTCATTGCTGCAGCATGTGGGAGCTGCTGAACACCAAGCTGGTCCAAAGCAAACACATCTGCAGTAAGCGTTTGCAGCTCGAAGAACTTCGGATCCGAGTTGAGGAGCTGGAGTCTGAGCTGCAGAATTTGCGCCACATCAGGGAGGGGGAGACACTTTGCTCCAGGAGGCGGTCACACCCCCCAAATTTATTAATTCAAAATTAAAATTAATTCAAATTTAGTCTGTGATTAGAGACAGGAGGCTGTGACTGCAGGTGAAGCAGGTATGTGGACCTGGGGGTAGCGTTTGAGGACCCTCAGCCCCTGCAACTGTCCAACAGTTACTAGATTCTTGCAAGCTGTGTGTGCGAGAGTGGGGAATGTAAGGAGGATGAGCGAACTGACCACAGCACCGTGGTACAGGGAGCCATTCAAGTGGGGGGAGCCAGTAGGAACATAATAGTGGTAAGAGACAGTATAATTAGGGGGATAGATAGTGTTCTCTGCAGCCGTGAACGTGAGTCCCGAAGACTATGTTGCCTGCCTGGTGCCAGGGTTAAGAACATCTCCTCAGGGCTGGGGAGGAACTTGGAGTGGGAGGGAAGGGATCCAGTTGTGGCCATCCACGTTGGTACCAACGATATTGATAGGACTAGAAAGGATGTTCTGCTGAAAGAATTTGAAAAGCTATGAGCTAAATTAAAAAGCAGAACCTCTAAGGTAATAATCTTGGGATTACTACCTGCGTCACGGGCAAACTGGCATTGGGTAAATAAAGTCAAGGAGTTAAGTGCGTGGCTCAAAGACTGGTGTGGGAGGAATGGGTTTCCGTTCATGAGGCATTGGCACCAATACTGGGGTAGAAGGGAGCTGTTCCGGTGGGACTAACTAAGGCTGTAGAGAGGGCTTTAAACTAAATAGAGAGAGGTGAGGGTTCTGGAGAGGGAATACGTATGCTTACAAAGCAAAAGGATATGACAGCATTGCAGGACAGCTATTTAGGCAATGATACCCAGAGTGTGACAAGAAGGGACTGTGTGTACAAGCATTAAAAAAAAGTCAGCAAATATGGTCAAAGGGGGATAAAATGGTAAAAATGCAAAATTAATGGCTCTTTACTTAAATGCATATAATATTTGGAACAAAATAAATGAATTAACGGCACTAATAGAGGTTAATGGATATGACCTTATAGCCATTACGGAGACATGGTTACAAGGAGATCAAAGCTGGGAACTAAATATTCAGGAGTATGGAACTTTTCAAAAGGACAGGCAGGAAGGAAAGGGTGGTGGGGTAGCTTTGTTAGTACGAGATGGAATAAGTACCATAGCAAGAAATGATCTTGGATCAGAAGATGTAGAATCCATATGGGTGGAGGTAAGAAATAACACGGGGAAGAAGACACTGGTGGGAGTAGTCAAGGGGCCCCCTAACAATAGCTATATAGTAGGACAGAGAATAAATCAGGAGTTAATGAGGGCATGTAAAAAACGCAGTACATTAATCATGGGTGACTAATCTTCATGTAAATTGGGAAAATCAAATTGGGAGAATAGCCATGAACAAGAATTCATAGTGTATTCGGGACAGATTCCTAGAACAATATGTTGTGGATCCAACCAGGGATCAGATTATTTTGGATCTGGTAATGTGTAATGAAGCAGGTTTAATAAATGATCTCAGAGTAAAAGATCCCATAGGAAACAGTGACCATAACATGGTAGAATTTAGCATTCAGTTTGAGAGTGAGAAACTTGGATCGGAAACAACTGCTAAACTTAAATAAGGGCAATTACAAAGGAATGAGGGCAGAGTTGGCTGGAGTGGACTGGGAAAGGAGTTTAGCAGAAAAGATGGTTGATGAACAATGGCAGACATTTAAGAAAATAGTTCATGCCCCACAACAAAGATATATCCCAGCGAGGAAGAAGGTGATAAACCAAGGGGATAAGGAAGGGGATAAACCAACCATGGTTAACCAAGGAAGTTAAGGGTAGTATCAAATTGAAAGTAAAAGCATACAATGTGGCAAAGATTAGTAGTAAGCCAGAGGATTGGGAAAGTTTTAAAAACCAAAAAGAGATGACCAAAAAAATAATGAAGAGGGAGAAAATAAACTTTGAGGGTAAACTAGCAAGAAATATAAAAATGGACAGTAAGATCTTGAATTATATAAAAAGGAAGAGAGAGGCCAAAGTGAACCTAGGCCCCCTAGAGAACGATGCTGGGGAAATAATAATGGGGAACCAGGAAATGGTAGAGGAGTTGAATAAACACTTTGCATCAGTCTTCATGGTAGAAGACACTAATAGCATTCAAAGAATACTAAATGATCATGAGGCAAAAGTGGGGGGAGGAAGTAAATACAATAACTATGACTAGAGATAAAGTACTAGGGAAACTAATGTGTCTAAAGGCAGATAAGTCCCCTGGACCAGATGCGTTGCATCCTAGGACATTAAAGGAAGGAGCTACACAGATAGTGGATGCAGTGGTAACAATCTTCCAAGAATCCTTAGATTCTGGAAAAGTTCCAGAAGATTGGAAAACTGCCAATGTAACATCCTTATTCAAAAAGGAGGGAGACAAAAAAGAGGTAGCTATGGGCCAGTTAGCTTAACATTCGTCATTGGGAAAATGTTGGAGTCTATTATAAAGGATATAATAGCAGAGCATTTAGAAATGCATAATCTAATCAAGCAGAGTCAGCATGGCTTCACAAAGGGGAAATCATGCCTGACAAATTTATTAGAATTCTTTGAGGAGGTAACAAGCAGGATAGATAAAGGGTAATCAGTAGATGTAATATATTTGGATTTCTAAAAGGCATTCGATAAGGTACCGCACATAAGGCTACTTAATAAGGTAAGAGCCCATGGTGTTGGGGGCAGTATATTAGCATGGATAGAAGATTGGCTAATTAATAGAAGACAGAGAGTTGGGATAAGAGGGGCATTTTCAGGGTGGCAACCTGTAGCTGGTGGAGTGCCACAGGAATGAGTGCTGGGGCCACAATTATTTACAATATATTTTAATGACTTATATGAGGGAAGTTAATGTACCATCACCAAGTTTGCGGATGACACAAAAATAGGTGGGAAGGCAAGTGGTGAGGATGACACAAAATTGTCTACAGAGGGATATAGACAGGTTAAGTGAATGGGCAAAACTTGGCAGATGGAATATAATGTGGGAGGTTATGCACTTTGGCAGGTAGAATAGAGGAGCTGAATATTATTTAAATGGAGAAAGGCTGCAGAAAGCTGCAGCACAGAGGGATTTGGGAGTCATTGTGCATGAATCCCAAAAACATAGGAGTTCAGCAGGTAATGGGGAAGGCAAATGGAATGTTAGCCTTTATTTAAAAGGGAATGGCATATAAAAATAGGGGAGTCTTGCTCAAACTATACAAGGCATTAGTCAGACTACATCTAGAATACTGTGAACAGTTTTGGTCCCCTTACCTAAGGAAAGATATACTGGCATTGGAGGCAGTCCAGAGAAGGTTCACTTGGTTGATCCTGGGTATTGAAGGATTTTCCTATGAGGAGAGGTTGAGTAGGTTGGGCCTATACTCATTGGAGTTTAGAAGAATGATAGGCGACCTCATTGAAACATATAAGATTCTAGGGGGCTTGACAGGGTAGATTCTGAGAGGTTGTTTCCCCTTGTGGGAGAGTCTAAGACCAGAGGGCATAATCTCAGAGTAAGGGGTCACCCATTTAAGACAGAGATGAGGAGGAATTTCTTCTGTCAGAGTGTAGTGAGTCTGTGGAATTCTTTACCGCAGAGGGCTGTAGATGCTGGGTTAAGTATATTTAAAGCTGAGATAGACAGATTTTTCATCAGTAAAGGAATCAAGGCTTATGGGGAAAAAGCAGGAAAGTAGTGTTGAGGATTAACGGATAGCCATGATCTCATTGAATGGCAGAGCAGACCCAATGGGCCGAATGGCCTACTTCTTCTCCTACGTCTTATGGTCTTATGAGATCAATGTCAAAACACCACTTTGTGAGTTTGGTGACAGGTGACATGACTCCCTGATGCAGAATAGACTCAATTTCTTGTTTCACCTTCTGTAAAAGTGGGTGTGCAACCTTCCTTGGGGTGAACAAGCACATTGGTTTTGCATCTGGTCTCAATGTGATGCAATAGGCTGTTTTCAGCTTCCCTAGACCTCTGAATAGCTTTAGGAATTCTGCCCTGAATTCTGTTGATTTCTCGGAACTTCCTTGTTCATCAACTTTGTAGATGAGTTGTAGATCTGTGCAAGCTTTTCGTCTTAACAGTGAACATTCTTGATTGCGAATTACATACAAAGTTTCTGTGATTTCTCTTCCTTTGTGCTTGACTTTCAGCTGAATGTCTCACTGACCATGTCGTCTTATGGTCAATGGCTGGAGAATGTCTGGTTTCAACCATTTTTTTGTGCCTGACAGAATTGAAATTCCTGGTCTCATCTCTAACTTGATGTTTGTTTTATGTCCGTTGACCATAACATCTGCGCTCCAATAGTTTCCATTTGATCCTGTAATTTGTCCCAAGAATGGTACTTCTGGATCTTTTCTTCAACTTCTTGATAGCCTTCAGTTTTTTGATTGGTACATGATCTTGGCTCTTTCTCCTTTGTTTGCTTTGTTAAAAGCCACTTGCTGCAGCAAACTGATTTAAAACGGCTTCTCTTCTTTAAGGAATGGCATTCCACATTTTGGCAGGGCATTCTTTGTGCCGATGTAGCCTTTTCCTGCCACAGCGAAAACACTAAATAATGATGGCTACTGCACCCTCTTCTCTTTTACCCTGTTTGCGCTTAGATGCGCTGCAAGGTTTATGTGCTATAAATTGGACTGTATCAGCTGGTTTTCTCCACAAGATTTCTTTTTTCCTTTGAATAAAAAATTTGTTTTGCTTTCTCTCTTCTGCCTGCCTTCTTATCAGCACAGCTTTTGATAGGGTCAAGCCTTCCCTCAACTGTGAAAATTCTGATAGTGACTCTTCTTAGATTTCCAAAACAATGCAATCCCAAATTAATTCCTCTTTCAGGACTCCATAGTCACAATTTTGAGCAAGTATATATGGCTCATTAATAAAGGAATCTGTGCTCTCACCCAGTCTTTGGGTGTCCCTATTAAATTTTGCTGTTTCAACAATGATTTTTTTCTGAAGACTGAAATAAGTATCAAAGGCTTTGATAACTTCTTCACACGTCGCCGTATCTTCGATTATGCCCTGTCTAACTTTGTCTGCACTACTGCCTATTGCATATAGTAAGATACTGATCTGCAACTTGCTAGTCTTCTCTGCTAGTCCCAATGCTGCCCTGTACCTGGTGAAGCTGTGATGCCAGTTCTGCCACTTATTGACTTGATTCTTGCCTTTCACATGGTTGAAACACTCTGTTAAAAGTAGGATTATTTCTACCTCTTCCTTTTACCAATGCCTTTTTTGGAGTTCAGCTGAAGATTTTCCTGCACTGTCCTTGTCCTACAATCACTTCTTTTGCTGCCTCTTCCAGTTGCTGGGCTCTTCACTTGTTGCTCCTTTCATCATGTTTCACCACTGCTACCACCTGTTATTGTTGTTTTGGTCTTAGGGGTGGTAGGCATGGTCCTGGACTTGCAGGTAAGGTTGGAGGCAATGCTGGTGGTAAACTCTATCTTTTATTGAACATTTTAATAACTATTTGCAAGGTAGACTCAGCACGAAGCTCTACATAGAACCATCTCTCACCATGCTCTGTTATCTTGTGATCTTACCTCACTGAGGCATGGAGGCTTGCTGATACTGCTTTATGTGCGAGGTGTTATTGAGGAGCTTTGTTCTGAATGTACATTCATTGATTGGATATTCATATAAGAGCATGAAGGACTTTTTATGCCTGACACAGAACCCTCTAGCAAAAACGTGTGCCTTTCCATTCTCAATGTGGAGAGATATGTGGTGGAGGGAACTAAAAAGTGTCAAGGGAAAAAAATAGCATATTTATAAACAAGTAAAGATGATGCTAATTAAATTTGGAAACCCCTGATATGACTGCCACCTTGTGCATAGTTGCAATTGTTTCTTTTTAAGTTTTCAATGGATGTACAATTAAATCCTCTGGTGGAAAGTGCATGATTGTTTGTGAATTTTTAGAATTTACAGTAATTCTATGTTTTCCTCAGCTGTATGGGTCAAGTTGAAAACTATTCTGTGTGCAGCCAAATGCTGTTGTTGGCAGTACTCCCAACTCCCAACCAACATTTTCCAAATGTTCCTTATATAGCTTTCATTATTTCATTTGTGTACTTTTCCTGCATTTTGTTGAAATTTAAGTGTGCATTCCAGTTTTGTTTCCCGGTGCTGACACTGCCAGAAACTAAATAAGCCAAAAATATTATGGCTGTTGTTTTACCACCTTGCTTGCAATAACCATCAGTTGTCTTATCAGAATCTTTTTTTTATTTAATTTGTTCATGGGATGTGGGCTTCCCTGGCTGGGCCATCATTTATTGTCCAGCCCTAGTTGCCCTTGAGAAGGTGGTGGTGATCTAGCTGCTTGAACCGATGCAGTCCATGTGGTGTAGTAACACCCACAGTGCTGTTAGGAAGGGAGTTCTAGGATTTTGACCCAGTGACAGTGAAGGAACAGCGACATATTTCCAAGTCAGGGTGGTGAGTGAGTTGGAGGGGAACGTCTAGGTGGTGGTGTTCCCATCTATCTACTGCTCTTGTCCTTCTAGATGGTAATGGTCATGGGTTTGGAAGGTGCGGCCTAAGGAGCCTTGGTGAATTCCTGCAGTGCATCTTGTGGATGGTACACACTGCTGCTACTGTGTGTCGGTGGTAGAGGGAGTGAATGTCTGTGGATGGGGTGCCAATCAAGCGGGCTGCTTTGTCCTGGATGGTGTCAAGCTTCTTGAGTGTTGTGGGAGCTGCACTCATCCAGGCAAGTGGGGAGTATTCCATCACACTCTTGACTTGTGCCTTGTAGATGGTGGCCAGGCTTTGGGGAGTCAGGAAGTGAGTTACTCGTTGCAGGATTCCTAGCGTCTGACCTGCTCTTGTAGCCACAGTATTTATAAGGCTAGTCCAGTTCAGTTTCTGGTCAATGGTAACCCCCAGGATGTTGATAGTGGGGGATTCAGTGATGTCAATGCCATTCAATGTCAAGGGGTGGTGGTTAGATTCTCTCTTGTTGGAGATGGTCATTGCCTGGCACTTGTGTGACGTGAATGTTACTTGGCACTTGTCAGCCCAAGCCTGGATATTGTCCAGGTCTTGCTGCATTTGGACATGGATTGCTTCAGCATCTGAGGTGTTGCGAATGGTGGTGAACATTGTGCAATGATCAGTGAACATCCCCACTTCTGCCCTTATGATGGAAGGTAGGTCATTGATGAAGCAGCTGAAGATGGTTAGGCCGAGGATACTACGCTGAGGAACTCCTGCAGTGATGTCCTGGAGCTGAAATGACTAACCTCAACAACCATGACCGTCTTCCTTTGTGTTAGGTATGACTCCAACCAGTGAGAGTTTTCCCCCAGTGTTATGTTCCTTCTATCACTTTGCTCAGCGAACACAGTTGCACACCTAGCTACTGATGAATGAGTTGGTAAACCAGATACTGCAGATGCAGAGACCAATGTAAGATGAAGCACATGCTGTTTATTAACACAAGTAATAGCACCAACACGTATGCTTCTGCAACCAGACCCTTTTTCTAAACTACTGATTAACATTATAGCCCGTGCTACACAGCAATTGGGTAATAATCACGTGGTCAATCTGCTCACTTTCTCTTAAAGGAGTATTGAACCTCAGATTACCACACCCTGATTCCCATTGACTCCAGTTTTGCTAGGGCTCCTTGATGCCACAGTCGGTCAAATGCAAATGTCAAGGGCAGTTACTCTCACCTCATCTAGGGAGTTCAGCTCTTTTGTCCATGTTTGAACCAAAGCTGTAATGAGGTCAGGAGCTGAGTGGTCCTGCCAGAACCCAAACACCAAAATTGGGCGTCAGTGAGCAGGTTATTGCTAAGCAAGTGCCACTTGATAGCACTGTTGATGACCCCCTCCATTATTTTACTGATGATCAAGAGTAGACTGATGGGGCGGTAATTCGCCTGGTTGGATTTGTCCTGTTTTTTGTGTACAGTACATACCTTGGCAATTTCCCACATAGCCGGGTAGATGCCAGTGTTGTAGCTGTACTGGAACAGCTTGGCTAGGTGCACGGCAAGTTCTGGAGTACAGGTCTTCAGTACTATTGGCAGAATTTTGTCATGGCCCATAGCCTTTGCACTATCCATTGCCTTCAGCTGTTTCTTGATATCACATGGAGTGAATTGAATAGGCTGGAGACTGGCATCTGTGATGCTGGGGACCTTCGGAGGAGGCCGAGATGGATCATCCACTTGGCACTTCTGGCTGAAAATTGTAGCAAATGCTTCAGCCTTATCTTTTGAACTGACATGCTGGGCTCCTCCATCACTGAGGATGGGGATATTTGTGGAGCCTCCTTCTCCAGTGAGTTGTTTAATTGTCCACCACCATTCATGACTGGATGTGGCAGGACTGCAGAGCTTAGTTTTGACCTGTTGGTTGTGAGATCGCTTAGCTCTGTTTACTGCTTGCTGCTTATGTTGTTTTGCATGCAAGTAGCCCTGTGTTATAGCTTCACTTGGTTGGCATCTCATTTTTAGGTATGCCTGGTGCTGCTCCTGGCATGCCCGCCTGCAATCTTCATTGAACCAGGGTTGATTCCCTGGCTTGATGGTAATGGTAGACTGGGGATATGCCAAGCCATGAGGTTACAGATTGTGTTTGAGTACAATTCTGCTCCTGCTTATGGCCCACAGTGCCTCATGGATGCCCAGTCTTGAGTTGTTAAATCTGCTCGAAATCTATCCCATTTTGCACGATGGTAGTGACTCAGAACACGATGGAGGGTATCCTCAATGTGAAGGCGGGACTTCGTCTCCACAGTGACTGTACGGTGGTCACTCCTACCGATACTGTCATGGACAGATGCATCTGCGGCAGGCAGGTTTGTGAGGATGAGGTTGGGTATGTTCTTTTCTCTTTCTGGTTCCCTCACCACCTGCCGCAGACCCAGTCTAGCAGCTATGTCCTTTAGCACTCGGCAAGCTTGGTCAGTAGTGGTGCTACCGAGCCACTAGAGACCAATTTGAACTTAGGGCAGGGAACGGAAGTGTAATGGCCAAAGTGAGCGGCGAGCTTCAGGTCTAATTTACAATTACCTAAAGCTGGTGGTAACGCTGTCACCATTAGTGGGCAGGAGTCAAAATTGGTGTAGGGTCATGTCAGCACTGGGGATCCATAGCAAAGGCTATAGATCCTGACAATATCACAGATGTAGTGCTGAAGTTCTGCTCTCTCCAGAGCTCGTCATGCCTCTAGCCAAGCTGTTCCAGTACAGCTACAATGTGGCATCTACCTAACAAGTAGAAAATTGACTGGATATGTACTGGCCACAGAAAATATGACAAATCCAACTGGTCTGTTGCTGCCATCAGCAAAGTAATGAAAGGTGTCATCAACACTGCTATCAGTTGGCACTTACTCACCAATAACCTGTTCACTTATGCTGTCTGGGTTCTGACAGGACCACTCAGCTCCAGACCTCATTATAGTCTTTGTAGAAACATGGACAAAATAGTTGAATTGCAAAGGTGAGATGAGAGTGACTGCCCTTGATATCAAGGGAACAAGTAACTACATCTGAGAGAAATTAACACTTTGAATAAGCAATGGTCCAATTTTGCGGCAAGAGTAATGGTAAGGTTACCCTTGCTCACCGTTATTAAGGAATAAATCGAACAGCACCTTCTGGCATCCATACATGTGCAATAAAACATGGAAATTAGGAATACGCTGCCCAATTTACCTACTATACCTGCTGCTGTATAGTGGAACCTCAGCATAGACTCAGCATTGAAACATGCCAGTAAATGTTAAAGTGTGTCCTTTCAAGTGTAAGTGAATTATTCATGCTGTGATATGTCTTAAATAATGCCAAGCCACCTTTCTGGCATTGTAAATTAACCTTACAGGTTGGGTCTCAGCCCTTCAGATTTTAATTATTGCTGGATTAAAAAAAAAATTAAAAATTAAAATTGTATTTATTCTTTCTTTCAGTCTCTATTATATATCTCTATTAATCCCTTCTTTCTTTCTCTGTCTTTATTTCACTTTCTGTTTATAATTTTATATTGAATTAAATATGCTAACTTACACTTCCTTATTTAGACTTTCCAAGGGGAATTCTAATCGCCAAAATGGGTGGGTTAGGTCAGGTGGGCTGTGAAAATTTTAGCAATATTATAACGAATCTACCCTGAACTCACCCACTTGCAGTTTTAATGGAGGCAGGACAGAGGCTGGGAAACCAAGCCACAAACCTAGGAAACAGGTTGGTCATTTAATTATTTTAATAACACATTTTACCTGTTTCCAGGTTTAATTCTGGCTTCGGGAAACCCAGCAGCTAAAGGGAGACAAGGACAGCTGGGTGAAAGACTTAAACACCTTTCCAGCACTGTAGGTTGGGAGCAGGAGTGCTTCCTTCCATCCCCCAAGCTAACCTGTTTCCCTCCCTCAGGACAGGAGCCTACACCCACCCGAGGATTCAAATTCCTCCCAGAACTCACAAATCCTCCACAACTGCGCTCCCCCCCATGCCATCATTATCTTAGCAGCAGGCTCCCTATCTGCTCAGGGGCTGTGGCCTCCTCTCAAGCAATCCCCATCCGACAGGGAGCAAAGCCTGTAAATCAGACTGACTTCTGGAGGAGAAGCCTGCTGGGAAATAAAGACACATTCTGTATAGTTAAAATTCCACAATGTCCAGCGAAAGCAAGACCTCCACTTCCCAGCTCTTGGTCTATAGCTTTCGAGGTTATGGCAATTCAAGTTATATCCAAGTGCTTATAAATGTGATGAGGGTTTCTGCCTCTGCCACCCTTTCAGGCAGTAAGTTCTGGGCACCCACCACCCACTGGATGAAAAAAAAATCCTCAACTCCCTTTTAATCCTCTGCTCTTTTAACCTATGTCCCCTAGTTATTGACCTCTCTGCTAAGATTACTGGGTCCTTCCTATTCACTCTGTCTAAGCCCTCATAATTTTATACACCTCAGTTAAATCTCCTCTCACCCTCTGTTCCAAAGCAAACAACCCCAGTCTATCCAATCTTTCCTCCTACCTAAATTTTTTTAGTCCTGACAACATCCTGATAAATCTCTTCTGCACCTTCTCCAGTGCAGTCATACCTTTCCAATAATGTGGTGACCAGAACTGCATGCACTACTAACTAGTGTTTTATACAGTTCTAACATAATCTCACTGTTCTTATATTCTATGTTTCAGTTAATAATGTAGAGTATCCCAAATGCCTTCCTAACCACCTTACCTATCTGCCCTGCTACCTTCAGAGATCTGTGGACATGCATTCCAAGGCCCCTCTGTTCTTCTACGCTTCTCAGTATCCTACCATTTATTGTGTATTCCCTTGTCCATTTCCCCTCCCAAAATGCATGACCTCAGACTTCTCTGGATTGAATTCCAGTTGCCACTTTTTTGCCCAGCAGTCCATTGCTATCTTCTTACAGTCTACAGCTTCTTTCCTTACTATCAACCACCTGGCCAATTTTTATAATAGTTGTAAATTTTTAAATCACATCTCCTGCATTTACATCTAAATTATTGTTATATACCACGAAAGCGAGGGACCTCGTACTGAGCCCTGCAGAACCCTAAGGGAATCAGCTTTTCAGTCATGAAAACATCTGTCAATTCCCTTTGCTTCCCACCACTGAGCTAATTTTGGATCCACGTTACCATTTTCCATTGGGTCCCATAGGCTTTTACTTTACTGACCAGTCTGCCATTTGGGGCTTTTTCAAAAGTCTTGCTAAAATCCATAAAGATTGCATCAAACACACTACCCTCATTGACCCTCCCTGTTAACTCCTCAAATAATTTAATCAAGTTAGTGGAAACTGGAAAATGCCTAGAAGTAATCTATTTAGTTTGACAAATGAGCAGGGAAGTGTATAATTTTGGTGCTGCCTTTTAAAGGAATGGATGACATTCAGTTAATAGGATAGGAATAAAATAAAATCTGTTTAAGATTTGATTAAAATATTGTTTGATATTCACTGAAAGGAGAAGTATGTTGCACTGATTTGTTACATAACTTTAAAGTTTACAAGAGTTATTTGTACAGTTGACTAACGTTTAGGATGATGTGACAATCTACGAAATGAATATCTTCTTTTAAAAAGGACAATATGAACTATATAACCAAGTAAATGACACAAGATGATGACTTCACTTTTGTATATTTGTCAGTAGAACAAGTTCCATAGCAGGTTCTAAAATAACACAATTGTCCTTTGTTGAAAAACATGTTCCTCTTCCACTGGGGATAAATTAAATCTGTCTTCTCGCTCTATTGCTTTTATAATGAAAGTGATGTTTTTGGTTGACAACTCCCTGTTGCAATGACTGGTTTTCAGCTCTGCAATAGTAATCATGACTGACACATCCCTCAGTTGTATGTATTTCCCTTGTGAAGACTGGCTTCCTTTAAATTCAAATTCATCATTTGTTTTTATTCCCTGCATTGCTTATGCTGTTTTAACTGTAATGTAGGATTATGTGTGTGTGGGTAAGTGTGAATTATTAATATTTATCCATATGGAAAAAAAAAGAGAATTAGTAATTGCCTGCAATCACTGGTGTATAGAATAATGTAGAATAGACTCCCCCATTTCTTCACAAACTCAAATTTATTCAGAAATAAGAGATAAAGTAATCATTATAGATTGTGTGGGTATAAAATGAAGCAGGTAGTGGTTATTTATATCCAATATAACTGCAGACTTCTACCTGTTTCACTCTGGTGTACCAAAATCGGTAATTCTTTCTGCAAAATTATGTAACTTTGCTCTATTATACCACTTACCAGACATCACAACAAGACTGATACAGTCCACACCAGCCATTAAGGCTAAAGGTTAGCAGCAGTCACATTCCAATGAAATTGAGAATGGGAGACACCTACGAGCAACTGAAGAGGAAAGCGCAAATCCGCAAGGTGTGGAGATTTGAGTAGACGACCTGCCCTTTGGCTGATCACTACTAGTACATTCCAATGGGATACCATCACTTACATCTACCATCACATTGACCTCAGAGTGTTACAGTGCTCAAAGGGTTAACTCCAATTGTCCTGCCTCTGATAATCAATGTCAATCAGATTTGGCAAAAAGACGCAGATGGCACTCGACTACTGGATTTGCATAGCCTTTACTCTGAGGTTTCAGCATTTGTATATTTTTCGTCCGGTTTACTCAGTGCATGTTTTATCCAATTATATTTTAAGAACAGCTCTGCTTCACCATGTGCCAATGCAATTCTATAGTGGGGATTTTCTAAATCAACAGAAAAATTCAAGTTTTGAAATGAATAATTATTAATTAGCGAAATTCATGTGAAACATGTATTTCAAGGAAATATCAGAATATATATATGCAGCACAGTGTACCAAACTAGCAACAGTTAGTAATGCCAAATGTATTTTGTACTTTAGTCATTAACAGTTTTATCGACAGCAAAAGCTATGATTTGAATTAATATTAGAGAGTTTGCACAAAACAGATTGTCATCAGGTGTATTTTTTTGCATTTGCAAACCTACTCGCATATTATTTGAATGACTACATTTTAATAAAAACACATTCCTACAATGATAGCATTTGTGTAGTTAGAATTACTTGCATTTAAATATAAATTTAAAAGAGTTAAATTGACTAACCCTGAAAAAAAGCACGGGAATTGAGGTACACGATGAACCTGCGTTTAAGGAAGTATGTTAAATTGGTGCTTCTGCTGTTTTAAAAGATGGCTGCAGGCAGCCAACATAACCGCACTGTACACTGATTGCACCCATCAGCATAGTATCCAATGTTTTGAGGGACTGGTGCTAATTTAAGGCAACCTGCATATTGTCAAGGGGAGGTGCATTGTGGCTGCAAGAAGCGGTGGGAGTTTTTTTTGAAAACTATGACACAATGAGGAAAGGCTGAGAATGTGATACAGTAAATACCAAGAGTTTATGTCAGTCTGGATAACTTGGTGCAAGATTTGGAGAGAAGCACTGATGTCCTGTAGCCACATCCAGACATATGCTAAGAGGTAGTTGGAAGAAATTGCCAGGAGTATTGAAGAACATGGATGCAATGCAGGAAGAAGTTTAATGGTCTTACACAAGTTAGTGAGGTGAATGAGATCATCATCAAATGGCATATCCTACCTTCAACACGAGCCTCATCCATAGCTCAGTTCATTAAACTCCTCTCTGACTTAACAACAATCTCTATCAATTAGCAGACTTCACAAGTGCACAGTTCCTATTTTCTCCTTTTCCTTCACCCATGTCCTAACCCTTGTCCCTTTATCACTTCAGATACCCAAGAACTGCAACATGACCAGTCATCAGTGGAAGAGGAAGAAAATTGTGAAGATGGAGAGATACTGTCATTCGATCATACACTCTTAGCCATCAGCTCAGCCACCAGCTCAGAGTGACACTGCACATATTTTAGAGGCTAGGATAGAGGAGGGATCTGTATGTGGTGAGACAGCCGGCAAAAGTATGCAGGTGCCAGGGCAGGGGAAAAGGATAGCACAGGTGCAAGTTCAGTGGAGAGTGAGGATGCACTTGAGAGCAGGTATTATTTTGGCCAAATGGTGTAACCAGGAATTAAAAGTTGATGTGCTAATAAGAAATGCCTTCTTGAAAGTCTGGATTTAGCACACATTTCAGGCTATCTGACGATTATTATGATTTGAACATATCTGCTGGCTCTGAAACTGAAACCTACAGGTTTTACCGCTGAAGACATAATTTTCTTGAAGCTGCATATGTAGTCTGCATTCACTCACTTCCATTGGAAGTGTGGAGTATGCTGGCTGGGAGTGGAAAGATGTCTCCAGGAGATAGGGAGAAGGTGCCCTGGTTCTCTGAGGTGGCACTGGAGGTCTTGGTGGAGTTGGTAGTGAGGCAGAGAGATGTCCCCCACAGGGGGGACGGAGGCCACAGAGACAGCTAATGCAGCAGTGTGAGAGGAGATTTCCCAGGAGGTCACAGTTTGAGTCAGAAGGTCCAAGAACACAGTTGAAAATCTGTAACTCTTTACTATGTGCATATGAAGCAGTGGTGTTCTGTTGGCATGGCTGAGTCAGCGAGAGAGAGAGTGCATGGAAAGAAGCTTAAATGCACGTGGTGATCTGGGGAGAGGAACATCGAAAGGAGAGTTCGAAACCCTGGAGGTGGACCCTTGTGGAAGGTCTGAGAGAAAGTGTCGTTTGGGAGAAGATTCCAAAGCTAGTTCTTCAGGAGTGGAGATTGGAAACCCTCGTGTGACAGATGGAGTTCAGTGAGACCGGTTGGCTCACAGTATGACAAGCGCCTGGTGGGGGGTTGATCAGAAATTCATAGCATCTATTTGGGCTGGCATCTGTCACTCGGCTTCAAAGTGTGGTGTGCCTGACCACGGTGGCTATTGGTTGACATGGATTGTGTACTTACTGTGAAAATTGGAAATAAGATAGCTTTTGTAACTTGTGTTAATCTTACGAATCTGTATATATCTGTAAAGGCATAGTTGTGGGTGAAGGATTATTGCAATATAGTTAATCTTTCTTTTGTTAAAAGTTCATCAGCTGACTTCTGTGACACTGTTCAGTAGCTGCCCCCCACACTTCTGAACAAAAAAATAAAAGTTAGAATCTATCAAGTCAGGTTCCACTCTGGGATCAGGCTTGTCTGGCAGTAACATCAGCTGGGATCATAACATAAGCAGTTACACAGTGGATTGCAATTGACTTATGACACATATTGCAGGTTCAGATAACCTGAAAATGAAGTTGCTTCTGCGACTTTGGGCGGAATCGTCCCACATTTACGCTCAGTGCGGTAGGGGGCAGGAAAAAGGATGTTGTACCTGCTGGCCACAATGACGGCTTTTTGTGCCGTATTGTCCTATTCCCACCTCATTAATTATGCAGCCACAGGAAACACGCTGTCTCACTGGCAGCAGCCTCCGATTTGCCTGCTATGCTATTACCTCGCCGCTTCCTCACACAGGTCATATTTAAACTGCAGCTGCGCAAGCACTTCTCAAACCTCTCAGCTCAGTAATGCACCGATGAAGGCATGGCACCAAAAACCAAGAAGAGTGCAGCCCCCAATTCAGTAAGGCATCCCTAGGATGCCTTCTGGACACTATGGAGGCCCGCTGTGATGTCCTTTACCCCCGCAGGAGGCCCATCAGTCTCACCACTCTGGCTTGAGAGGCGGTGGTAGAAATGGTCAGTGCCAATGCTGCACACAAAAGGTTGGCCATCCAGTGCAAAAAACAGATGAATGATCACATCTGTGCCACCAGGATAAGGCAACCATCTCATTACTCTAATCTCACACATTCACAAGGCCATCACATACTCACTGGCATCTCATTCACTGTCAGATCAAGGAACATCACCACTTACCCTCTCACACAAATCCTCGTCACCATCTGGCTTCATCTCCTATGGAGACTGCTTCCTCAGCCCTCACCATTTTGAGGCCACTTGCACAGATCAACATGTGACCCCACACATCAGTTGGGATACCCCTTTCCCAATACAGCCTTCACTCTGCAGCCTCTTCCCTTGCCTCACTCTGGCCACTTCTCCCCCTTCCCTGAGTAAGCCCTAGCCCTGCAGCCATTGCAAAGCTGACCCCCACCTTACAGCTGGTCTGGTAGGTACAGACCTGCCATGAGCCCCTTGAAATGTGATGTGGTGATGCCTGTGAAGCCTGGCGCTAATGACTGCAAGTGCTGCCTGAAGAAGGGTAGGCAAACAAACCACGAAGTCCCAAGCAAAGTGCAGCTCGCCAGGTGCACGTCACTTATGTACAATTGTGAAACATGTTGGTGTGCCCAGATGATCCAGTGTGGGGCGATGATTCCGGCGAGCAGGGCTTATAATGATATGCAGATGTATTAAAATGAATTTGCCGATGTCTGGCAGTGGGAAAGGCGGCCCATCATTGACCGGCGGAGTGGACAATCGCAAACTGGTTTCACGACGGCGTGAAACTGATTTTTGGCCTTCCCTGCATATTGTCCTGGCTGTGCTGCGACATCCAAATCTTCATTCCATGAGACCATTGATCTTTAATGACTTCTTTGGTAAAGTGCAGTCACACACAGGTCTTGGGTTCTGTGACTGTAGTAGTGCTGTCTGAAGATAGGGTGGATAGGGCCTCATGCTGAGAGCTCTCCTCACTTTCCTGACCTCCTGCAGTAGTTGGTGCCACTCTGCCAATCCTCAACTCCTCCGATTCCTCTTGCAGAGTAAGGGCAACCCCTAGCAAGATGCCCATGACCAAGCACTTCTTTTCTCCTCCTAACCCCTGTCCAACATTCACATTTTTTCGAAGTGCTGATAGAATATGTGGGAAAAATGTTGATTGGTGTGTTGTTGAAAAAGTATTCCCGGAAATCTCCCAATTTGTCTCAAAAGTCCGCTTTAAATGCAATGTAGTCAGTCAGTCTCAATCAGCAAGTGAACACTGAAAGTTGAGCATGGCTTTCAGTAGCGCTCAAAAACCTCAGCAATAAATGTTTACTCCTCTTCAGTTGGTGAGTGTTAGGAGAGGTCATTAAATTTTGTGCAGCATCTTGCAGGCAATTTAATTGTCAATCTTCCTCTTAACAACCCTCTAGGTGGCTGTTTTTAACACGCACTTCAATTGTCTACCAACATGGCATCTAGTGCTGAACGCAGGCTAAATTAATGTAGCAGCTTTAGACCCCATCTTGGCCGCCTCGAAAACTCTTTATCACTTAAAGTATTTGGCTAAAATCACCCCCTCATTCTGCTGGACAGGAGCCTGATGGGGATTTTGGTGGGACAAGCTACAGAAGAAAGCTGATGGGTGTGTATAACCAAATGCTTGTATGGTGTATTGGAAAGCTTGCGCACAATGTCAAAAAGTCTGGAACCATCTAAGCACACAGCTTTGCACAAAAATTGGAGCCCACCCTTTCCAACAAAGAACTGGTGATCACCTCCATCAGCATATTTGTGGAACCCATTAGGATGCAGCAGAAGGATAGGCAGGAAAGAAAAGGAGGTGGTGTAGCTTTGTTAGTAAAGGAAGAGATCAGTGCTATAGTGAGGAATGATATAGGCACTGGAGAGTAAGACGTAGAGTCAGTCTGGTAGAAATGAGAAATAGCAAGGGAAAGAAGTCCCTGGTGGGAGTAATCTATAGGTCCCCAAACAGTAGTTTAGCAGTAGGGCACAGTATAAACCAGGAAATACTGGGAGCATGTAAGAAAGGCATGGCAATAATCATGGGTGATTTTAATATGCATATAGACTGGACTAATCAAATTGGCAAGGGTAGCCTTGAGGGAGAGTTCATAGAGTGTATTAGAGATTGTTTCTTGGAGCAATATGTTGTGAAACCAACCAGGGAGCAGGCTATTCTGGATTTGGTTTTGTGTAATGAGATGGGATTAATTAATGATCTCATAGTAAAGGATCCTCCAGGGAAGAGTGATCGTAGCATGATAGAATTTCAAGTTCAGTTTGAGAGCGAAAAACTTGAGTCCCACACTAGTGTTCTGGAGTTAAACAAAGGTAACTACATAGGTATGAGGGCAGATTTGGCCCTAGTGGACTGGGCAGGAAGACTACAAGGTAGGACAGTTGATGAACAGTGGCAGATATTTAAGGAGATATTCAATTCCTCCCAAGTAAAATATATCCCAATGAAGAAGAAAGATGGTAAGAGAGGGAAAAAGCATCCATGGCTAAGTAAGGAAGTTAAAGATAACTTAAAGGCAAAAACCAAGGCATATCAAATTGCAAAGGTCAGTGGCAGGCTGGAAGATTGGGAAACTTTTAAAGATCAACAAAGGGTTACTAAAAATATAATAAAAAGAGCAAAGGTAAATTATGAAAGAAAATTAGCGCAAAATGTAAAAACTGATGGCAAAAGCTTCTACAAGTATGTAAAAGGAAAGAGAGTAGCTAAAGTGAATGTTGGTCCCTTGGAGGACGAGACTGGGGAGTTAATAGTGGGGAACGCAAAAATGGCAGAGACGCTTAATCAATATTTTGCCTCAGTTTTCACGGTGGAGGACACTTATGCCACCCCAATAGTAACAGGTAGTGCAGAGGATATATAGGAGGAGGAACTTAGAACAATCACCATCATTAGAGAAAAAGTACTGAGCAAACTATTGGGATTAAAGGGTGACAACTCCCCAGGACCTGATGACCTACATCCCAGGGTCTTAAAGGAAGTGGCAATGGAGATAGTGGATGCATTGGCTATAATATTCCAAAATTCCCTGGATTCTGGAAAGGTTCCAGTGGATTGGAAAAATGCTAATATAACACCCTTATTCAAAAACAGGGGGAGGCAGAAGGTAGGAAACTATAGACCAGTTAGTTTAATGTCTGTCATTGGGAAATTGTTGGAATCCATAATTAAGGAAGTAGTAATGGGGCATTTGGAAAGTCAAAATGCAATCCATCAGAGTCAGCATGGTTTTATGAAGAGTAAATCGTGCTTGACTAATTTGCTAGAGTTCTTTGAAGATGTGACAAGCAAAGTGGATAATGGGAATCCTGTGGATGTAGTATATCTGGACTTCCAGAAGGCCTTTGATAAGGTGCCGCACAAAAGATTAATACACAAGATAAGATCTCACGGAGTTAGGGGTAATATATTAGCTTGGATAGAGGATTGGCTAACCAACAGAAAGCAGAGAGTTGGGATAAATGGGCCTTTTTCTGGATGGCAAGCTATTACCAGTGGGGTGCCACAGGGTTTGGTCCTTGGGCCCCAACTATTTACAATCTATATTAATAACTTGGATTCAGGGATAGAAGCTACTATAGCTAAATTTGCAGATGACACCAAAATAGGTGGGAAAGTAAGTTGCAATGAAGAAATAAATTTACAAATGGATATGGACAGGTTAGGTGAATGGGCCAAAATTTGGCAGATGGAGTTTAACGTGGGTAAGTGTGAGGTTATCCATTTTGGTCAGAAGAATAAAAGGCGACTTGTTATTTAAATGGAGAGAAACTTCAGAATGCTTCAATGCAGAGGGATCTGGGTGTCCTCGTGCATGAATCGCTGAAAGCTAGTATGCAGGTACAGCAGGAAATAAGGAAGGCAAATGGAATTTTGGCATTTATTGCTAAAGGAATAGCGTATAAAAATAGGGAAGTGTTGTTGCAACTGTTCAAGGCATTGGTGAGACCGCTCCTGGAGTACTGTGCACAGTTTTGATCCCCTTACTTGAGGAAGGATGTAGTTGCACTGGAGGCGGTTCAGAGGAGGTTCACTAGATTGATTCCAGAGATGCGGGGTTTGTCTTATGAGGAGAGATTGAGCAGTTTAGGCCTATACTCGCTAGAGTTTAGAAGGATGAGAGGAGATCTAATTGAGGCATATAAGATGCTAAAGGGGATAGACAAAGTAGACGTGGAGCGGATGTTTCCCCTTGTGGAGCATTCTAGAACAAGAGGCCATAGTTTTAGGCTAAGGGATGGTAGATTTAAATCAGAGATGAGGAAAAATTACTTTTCTCAAAGAGTCATGAATCTGTGGAATTCACTACCTCAGAGTGCAATGGGTGCCGGGATGCTGAATAAATTTAAGAAGGAGATAGACAGATTTTTAATTAGTAATGGGTTGAAAGGTTATGGGGATAGAGCGGGAAATTGGAATTGAGGCCAAAATGAGACTAGCCATGATCGTAATGAATGGCGGGGCGGGCTCGAGGGGCTGAATTGCCTACTCCTGCTCCTAGGTCTTATGTTCTTATGATGGCCTATGTCACAGCTTTGCATTGCCTCATAAACAGCTTCCTTCAAAGCTAGCTGTAGTGGAAGCTTGGACTGTCGCCTTTCAAGCTCAATCTGTTGCCGCCATGACTCTGAACACCACAGTTCAAAGGGGCTGTTAGGGCATCACAATGGTCTAGTAATCTATTTTCCAACAGATTGGTAGGATTGCTGAGAGAGTAGCAATGGTTCCATGGAGGAAGAATCTACTGTGGTCTTTTAGAATGACAGTATTCCTGCTCCCAATCCTACCAGTCTGCCAGTGCCCTTGCTGTTGCCTGTCAGCCAGCTAGCCCAGACTGCTGCAGTCCAGGTCAAGATGTTACAGGCTCTCTTGGTCCACATTTGCTCAGTATTATCCTCAAGGCCATTTGCAGTCCCCTTCCAGCAACCTTCCACCACCCAGTCACTTACTACAGTAGCTGCTGGTATTTGGATTTCTCACTGGAACAGTCGGTCTGCAGTCATGATTGATTCTCTTTTCTCTTGGATACAGTGGTGTTGATTTGAAATCATTCTTTCAGAACTCTTGGTTTGCAGCAATGAAGTCTTCTGTTGGGGTTCCATATCACAAACAGCTCAACTTTGATGAGAGATTCAATGAAAGATAGAGGGGTAAGGCTCTTGTCCCTTCTAACCATGTGGCAGTCTCCCTGACAGTTAGTTCAAATCCAGTATCTTTTTACACCCAAAAGCAGGGTCACATCACCCATCTCTGATTTCAATCTGGGCTCATCTTAGCCACTGTCTCTGAGAGATCTTTAGACTCTGTCTCCACAAAGCAGTTTGTGTCCTTCACAAATGCAATGTAATAGCTGCTTTAGACCAGTGTGCTTTGCTTAGCAAAACATTGTTCTTTTCATGAAGTTCTATATTATGTATTTAATTTTAAAGACTCTATCATGGGCGTGAGCACTGTCAGTGGGTGAGGGGAGAGGGTGGGCATTGTCAGGAGGTGGGGGGGTGAAAGGTAAACACTGGTGAGGGGAGAGGGTGAACATTGCAGGGGCATGAGGGGGGCAGTATGCTTAAAATTCCATATACAGACTATAAGACAAATGAAGAGGTACTTGAAATTGCAAGACCAAAAAGAACTCTAAAAAGTGGCATCCAGAAAAGAAAATGTCAGTATTTTGGCCATTTGATTAGAGCTGAAAACCTACAGGGATTTCTTTTAGAGGACAAAGTGGAGGGCAAAAGAAAGAGGGATAAACCTAGGATGATAGATGTTGGATGATAAATGTCACAGAGTGGTTGCAGACGAGCTACAGTGGATGTGTGAGAATGGCACAAGGTAGATGAGCATGACACACCATGACTGCTAGTAGGAGTAGCTACAAGTAGCAGCAGCTATCAGGTCACCCCTCCATCTTCCCTTTCAAAAGAGAAGAGCCCCCACTTTCCTGATAGGCCAAACCTTTCAGTTCTGGTACATCTTTTTTCCTATTTTTTCCAGTGTTTTATGTCCTTATAATATGGAGCTGAGGACAGTTCATAGCATTCCAAGAAGGGGAAATTTGTTTGTCCAGCATCACTTCTTGTAGCATTATACACACTTGCATTGATTCCCAGGGCAGGCAGCTGGACAGCCCACATGGCATTTTTCATTGATATCAATTGAAGTAAGTCTGGCACTATGCAAATGAATTGTGGGTGCTACGCTCCCCACAAGTGTGGTCTAACCAAGGTTTTATACAAATTTATCATACCTTCTCTGTATTTTAATTCTATCCCTCCACAAATGAACCCCTGCATTTATTAGCTTTTTTAAGGCTTAATTACATTTTTTTACTGATTAGGATATTTACATTTGCCAGATATCTCTATTCCTTTCATGTATTTAGACACTTAATTTTCAAGTAGTCAGAAAGGTTAGTACTTATAATCAGTTGCAGATTTGATGGTGGTGTTGGAGAGGGGGCGTATGGTGGCGGTGGTGGTGGAACATTGTGTGAAGCATCAAAATACTGCTGCTGGCAGCCAAGCAACTCTAGCTTCTCATACCCAACAGCGAAATGGATTAATTTACAACTGATTAGTTAGCCATAGTTAACAAGGAAGGATGGTCAGACAAATATATTTACACATGAAATAGCTAAAGCGCTCAGGTACTTCTAAGTTTTCTAGATCAATAATTTTCAAACTTTCCTATGTGAAGGCCCCTTCTGTGAACATTTATGGCAATCCCCTTCTTACATTCTGAAAGACAGAGCTAACTCAGTAAGGAAATCATATTGGTATGGCACCTTTCACAACCACAGGATGTCCCAAAGTGCTTTACTACCAATGATGTACTTTTGAAGTGCAGTCACTGTTGTAATGAAGGGAAATGCAGCAGTCAATTTGGCACTGCAATGTTCTATTAAAAAAAATCAGGTAAGCTGTTTCCTTGTGATGTAGATTGAGGAAAAACATTAGCCATCACGTAAAGGAAAACACCCCTGTTCTTCTTATAATAGTGTTGCTGGATCTTTCACATCTACCTGCAAGGACAGGTAAGACATTTTGTTTAATCCAAAAGGTCTGACGGTGCAGCACTCCCTCAGTACTGTATTGAAGTGCCATCTTAAATCATGTGCTTAAGTTTTTGGACTGGGACTTGAAGCCAGGATCCTCTGACTCAGAGCTGAGAGTTCTACAAATGAGCCAAGGCTAACACCTAAATACCCAAAAAAAAAACCAATCTTATCATTGTTGACGACGCTGAAAATTTATGGGACTGCTCCTACACAAGAGCATCTGCTAAGAATTCCACTCTTAACCCCACCAAGTATGGCATTGGGCAGTGGCAAGTTCTGCAGCTGGAGGCCCCATTATTCATTGCAATTCTGTAAGACCCTTTAATGAGGGAACCAAAATAACTTGCTGATTACTTTTGGTTTCCAAGCCAAAATCCCCATGTGGCTCCCATATTTGCCAAGCTGAGAGCCTGTATGCCTGCTGGAACTTTGTATTTCCAACCACTCAAAGTATCTGATGCTGAGGATGAGGACATTTGTGGCCTGGAATTTTAGTCTCCACCAGCTCCACCTCTCTGTCAGATACTGTATTATAATTCACTGCTCATTCACTGACGTGGTACAGGTTTCTTTTTCCTCCCCCCTCAAAAATGGAAACCAGTTCTTTAAATATACTTCAGAATCATGCCCTAACCTTTCCCCAATTAGTAATAGCTGCTCTATCTTACAACTAGAGTATGCACTTCATTGTGATAGGATTGCAACATTAACACATTCCCTTCTTTCTTCAAGAATACAAATAACAAGTGCATATTTACAGACAAGATAAAACAAAACTGAAGAAAGAGACATAAAACATACAAGGCTCAGATCATGAGTTGTCCTTCGTCTAAGGCTCCCAATAACTTCTCACTGGAAGCATTCCTTGTGGGGGATAAGGGAGCTTAAGGTGAAGGAACCCTTTGGAGGAAGTGACAATAATATGATAGAATTTACCCTGCAATTTGAGAGGAAAAAGCTGGAATCAGATGTAATGGTATTACAGTTAAATAAAGGCAACTACAGAGGCATGAGGGAGGAGCTGGCCAGAATTGACTGGGAGATGAGCCTAGCAGGAAAGACAGTGGAACAGCAATGGCAGGAGTTTCTGGGAGTAATTTGGGAGACACAGCAAAAATTCATCCCTAGGAAGAAGAAGCATACTAAAGGGAGGACGAGGCAACCATGGTCGACAAGGGAAGTCAGGGACAGCATAAAAGCTAAAGAGAAAGCACACAATGCAGCGAAGAGCAGTGGGAAACCAGGGGATTGGGAAGCCTACAAAGACCAACAGAGGACAACTAAAAAAGAAATAAGGAGGGAGAAGATTAAATATGAGGGTAAACTAACCAGTAATATAAAAGAAGATTGCAAGAGTTTTTTTAGATGTATAAAGGGTAAGAGAGAGGCAAAAGTGGACATTGGGCCGCTGGAAAATGACGCTGGAGAAGTAGTAGTGGGGAACAAAGAAATGGCGGAGGAACTGAATAGGTACTTTGCGTCAGTCTTCACGGTGGAAGACACGAGTAACATCCCCAAAGTTCAAGAGAGTCGAGAGGCAGAGGTGAGTATGGTGGCCGTTACCAAGGAGAAGGTGCTAGGAAAACTGAAAGGTCTGAAGGTGGATAAATCGCCTGGACCAGATGGATTACACCCCAGAGTTTTAAAGGAGATAGCTGAAGAGATAGTGGAGGGGTTAGTGATGATCTTTCAGGAATCACTGGAGTCAGGGAGGGTCCCAGAGGACTGGAAAATCGCTAATGTAACCCCCCTGTTTAAGAAGGGAGTGAGGCAAAAGACGGGAAATTACAGACCAATTAGCCTGACCTCAGTCGTTGGTAAGATTTTAGAGTCCATTATTAAGGATGAGATTTCAGAATACTTGGAAGTGCATAGTAAAATAGGGCAAAGGCAGCATGGTTTCATCAAGGGGAGGTCATGCCTGACAAATCTGTTAGAATTCTTTGAGGAGGTAATGAGTGGGTTAGACAAAGGAGAGCCAATGGATGTTATCTACTTGGACTTCCAGAAGGCCTTTGACAAGGTGCCGCACAGGAGGCTGCTCGGTAAGATAAGAGCCCATGGTGTTAGAAGCAAGATACTAGCATGGATAGAAGATTGGCTGTCTGGCAGGAGGCAGAGAGTGGGGATAAGGGGTCCTTCTCAGGATGGCGGCCGGTGACTAGTGGAGTTCCGCAGGAGTCAGTGTTGGGACCACAACTTGGCACTTTATACATTAATGATCTAGATGAAGGAATTGAGGGCATCCTGGCTAAATTTGCAGATGATACAAAGATAGGTGGAGGGACAGGTAGTATTGAGGAGGTGGGGAGGCTGCAGAAGGATTTGGACAGATTAGAAGAATGGGCAAAGAAGTGGCAGATGGAATACAATGTGGGGAAGTGTGAGATCATGCACTTTGGTAGGAAGGATGGAGGCATAGATTATTTTCTAAATGGGGAGAGAATTCAGAAATCTGGAGTGCAAAGGGACTTGGGATCTAGTCCAGGATTCTCTTAAGGTTAACTTGCAGGTTGAGTCGGTAGTTAGGAAGGCAAATGCAATGTTGGCATTTATTTCGAGAGGACTAGAATATAAAAGCAGGGATGTGCTGCTGAGGCTTTATAAGGCTCTGGTCAGACCACATTTAGAATATTGTGTGCAATTTTGGGCCCCATATCTCAGGAAGGATGTTCTGGCCCTGGAGAGAGTCCAGAGGAGGTTCATGAGAACGATCCCAGGAATGAAAGGCCTAACATATGAGGAGCATTTGAGGACTCTGGGTCTATACTCGATGGAGTTTAGAAGGGTGAGGGGGGATCTGATTGAAACTTACAGAATACTGAAAGGCCTGGATAGAGTGGACGTGGGGAAGATGTTTCCATTAGTAGGAGAGACTAGGACCCGAGGGCACAGCCTCAGAGTAAAGTGAAGACCTTTTAGAACAGAGATGAGTGTGCCTTTAGCCAGGGAGTGGTGAATCTATGGAATTCATTGCCACAGAAGGCTGTGGAGGCCAGGTCATTGAGTGTATTTAATACCGAGATAGATAGGTTCTTGATTGATAAGGGGATCAAAGGTTACGGGGAGAAGGCGGGAGAATGGGGTTGAGAAACTTATCAGCCATGATTGAATGGCGGAGCAGACTCGATGGGCCGAATGGCCAAATTTCTGCTCCTATGTCTTATGGTCTTATGGCTTGTAACTACCCATTTGAGTTTGGAGATTTCCCTTTTCTCCACCATTTGTTTCAGACTCTCAATATCAATTTTTAATCTCTTCTCATTCACACACTTTGTGGAATGCACATTATCCAAAAGGGAACAATTTTCTATATAACATTCTATTGGTACGGTTTCTTCAGCATTGCCCTGATATAGAATTTCCCCTAAAATCTTTGATAAAAAGAATGCCATGTCAACTGCCTTGACAAGTGCAAGAGTCTAAGCAGCCAGGATACTTTTTACTATTCTCCTTATTTTCTTGGCTTCCCAAGAGCAGGGGCAACATTTCCCACTTTCTCCCATAAATAATATTATAAAACCAGCTGTGCTCGAAAAACCATCACATAGGTTTACATGAGAGGCAACACTAAAAACAATCAATTTTATATTCTTAGGGTCACCCAAAGGTGTAAATTTCAGCACACATCTCTCCATTTTTTTTTTAATGATTTGTTTGCCCGTAAAATTTTCTGGACTTTTGGATGTTTCATTACAGCACTTACTTCTAAAGCATTAAAATTTGCATCCAGCCTTGTGTGTGAACTCAGCCAATTCGATTGTCCAATTAGACTTTGCAGCTGCTATGCCTCAGTTTTGGAAGCATCTGTATCTTTTCGGAGGACCTGGCATGATTGACTGTGATAGGGTTAACATTTTCTAAGTAACATTGTTGATGTAAAGTTACATCAGACCCATACGGTCTTATTTCCAACCTAATATATTTAAAGTCTGGAGAAGCCTGACTCCCAACCTTAAATTCTGTTCTAATCCTGTCAATAACAGAGTTTGGAACCTGCTATTACCACCCCATAGGAAGTCATCAATATGCATCACAAAAATGCCCGAAAATTTCCTGCCGTGGTACCAATAAAACATGGCAGGATCTGCCTTCAGTTGGAGACAGCCTATCTTTAACAAACCTCATCTAACTGAAAAGTTCCATACTCTGGAAGCATCGTTCAAACCAATAAGCTGTTAAAGCTTATTTAACATCCAAAATCTACTGGTTCACTAATGTCCTTTAGGGAAGGAAATCTGCCATCCTTACGTGGTCTGACGTACATCTGACTCCAAACCCACAGCAATGTGGTTGACTTTGAACAAGGGCAATAAATGCTGGCCTAGCCAACAATGCCCATATCCCATGAACAAATTAAAAAAAAACACATTGCTGGATCTGCGCAGAAAAGGTCCTACCAGATGGAACTTATAAGGCCAAGGCTAGGTTAGTGGCCTGACACGGCCTTATCAGGTTGGAGAAATACTTCCCTCTGGAGGTGATCCCCCTGCAGAAATGCAGCTTTTATATTTATCAACTTACATTCCCAAAAAAATGTTGCTAAAAGGGCCAAAAAAAATCAAAATTACCTTTCCCGTTGTAAGCTAGACCTCTTTGACATATTTCTTTCCTAAACATTCTTCAAAACCCCAGGCAATTGGTATGGACTATAGCCCATGTACTGCCCATGCCAGCACTGTTTGCAACTTGCAAGCCAATTGGTTGGCCAGTATCTTATGCAACATCTCATCAATTCCTGCATGATCCCTCTCACATAAACAACTGCTGAACAGGCTGTCAGCGCAATATTCATAATTATAATACTCAAATTCTTGTGCATGTACCAAAATTCATCATTTGCTAATTTTCTTCCATTATCTGGCAAAAGGTTTGTTGGGGTTCTTAGTCCAGTACCAACCAATTTTTCCATGACCTTGTCCATAATAGTCTCTTTGCCTTTACTATTTATCACTGTAGGTAGGCTGAATCTGGTTGCCATATCCACAAAGTGTAGCAAATAATCACCTCGATCCTTGACCCCTACCTTTAGGTCCATAGCCACTATGTCATTAAATTCTCTGGCCAATGGAAGACTTACAACAGCATGTGTTGGTGTCCTCTGGTATTTGACACAAAGGTCACACTGAGACGCAACTTGCTTAATAAGAGATTCATACTTCCTATCGACTACTGCAGCATCCTGCAACAAGGTCTTTAATTTCTATGATAAAGGATTTGCAAATTGTTTATGTAATTTCCAAATAATTATTTTCCAGTCAGCCAAACTCTTATCCCATGAAGTCAACAACACTGCCCGAACTTCTGATGAGAAACTTCTGGTTTCCTCAATGGTATGCAATGATGCCCTGATTGATTGAAATATAAATTCCTGGTTTTTCTGAATACAAGTGCCTTGTCATTTTCCATATCTAGTTTCGTCTGCACTTTTTCCTTGAGGACTTGCTCAACAATAAAGGTATCTGAGACCACATCAGAACTAATGAAGAGACGTTCCAACTATCTTGCATGGGATGACCACTCTTTTGAAAGACTTTAGTGTATTGTTGTCCTCAAACCTAAAGCAAGTGGAGCTTTCATACTCTTTAACCTAATGCTGACCTTCCTTGTTAAGAGATTCCAAGTAGCAATTGAGTCAGTCCACATACTGTAGAGGTGCAACTGCTATCCAACACCGCACAGTTGAATGAATCAGCGACCGAAATGCTCATCATTGGACTCAAGCTTCCAGTAACCAGTAAAATTCCTTCAGGCCAGTCTCTTGATTATTCTCAGCATCAGAGTTGCCCATTTCACGCATTACCTCAAAGACTTGATTTTTTTCGCTTTGGGCAATTCATTGTGTAATGTTTTGGAATCACAACGAAAACACCTGTTAATCAATCCCAGTCTACTTTTAGGGTTCAAGCACCTACTTTCGCCATACCAGGCCGGCTTTTTGTCTTGATTCTCAAATTGGCTAAAAGTGCGACAATCTTCAGATAGCCTATCATCAAGTCTGTGTTTGTACTGACTCCTGCTTCTAGTATTCAGGTGATCTCGAAATTCAGCAAACAGGGAGTCCTCCATTCTTTGCACCATTGCAGGGTTGCCTGTTTTTGTTCTAAAAGTAGCTGGAAGTGCTGCTCTCCCAAAAATCTCTTTTGGGCAGCAGCCACTTGGTCTAAAAGTGAGTCTTTTCCATGAAATTGAATGCCCATCAGTACCAGAAGTCTATCTGTATGAAAAATCTGTGCCCAATCCAGTAATTTGAATGTAAGCATAGACTCCGAGATCTCTAGATCAAATCTTGTCAATCTCTCATACAACCTATCAGAATCCACAATATACTAATATACTCTTCCAAGGACTAACTACCTGTCGTCTTAAATTCATCAAAAGTTGATCACACTTTGTAGGCTTCCAACAGATCATCTTTCCTGTAAATCCTATCCATAAATTGTAATAGAAGAGTTAATCCCTCTTAAGTATCCAAGTCACCCATATCCAGCTCTGAAAATACTCAACTTCTAATCTTACTTTTTCCTGGCACTGAAAAAGCCAAGGTCTTACCTTGCTTTCTCTTGGATAACGAGGTAACCCGAGTCCACATTTCCACCTAATTTCTCCACTCCTCATGTGACTCATACTCTGGAAATAAAGGTGGATAAAGCCTGAGAAGTTGGATTAAGCCTCACCCAATTTGCGTTAAAGGTTTCCGGGAGCAGTACTTAGTCAGAAGATATGGTCATCGCTGGTTAGACTAGCATTTATTGTCCATTCCTAATTGCCCTTGAGAAGGTGGTGGTGAGCTACCTTGAACCGCTGCAGTCCCTGTGGTGTAGGTACACCCACAGTGCTGTTAGGGAGGGAGTTCCAGGATTTTGACCCAGCGACGGTGAAGGAATGGCGATATATTTCCAAATCAGCATAGTAGTGGCTTGGAGAGGAACTTCCAGATGATGGTGTTCCCATGCGTCTGTTGTTCTTGCCCTCCTAAATGGTAGCAGTTGTGGGTTTGGTAGATGCTGCCTAAGGAGCCTTGGTGAGTTCCTGCAGTGCATCTTGTAGATGGTACATACTGCTGCCAATGCGCGTCAGTGGTGGAGGGAGCGAATGTTTGTGGATGTGGTGTCAATCAAGCGGGCTGCTTTGTCCTGGATGGTGTCAAGCTTCTTGAGTGTTGTTGGAGCTGCACTTGTCCAGACAAAAATTCCTTATTCAGCTTCCAAGCACTACAGCTCGATGTTCATTCACTGCTACCATGTTATAATTCGCTGCTCGTTCACTTAGTAATGGAAGAATCTGGAGCTAGTCTTTCGTTAACATAGGGTTATTCACATAACCCAGAGAACACAGGCACACACTCCCTTTTCCTCTCCGCAAATAGGTGGAAAACAGTTCCTATAAGAATAATGCCCTAACCTTTCCCCAACTAGAGCATTTTTTCATTCACGGGATGTTGGCTTCGCTGGCTGGGCCAGCATTTATTGCCCATCCCTTGTTGCCCTTGAGAAGGTGGTGGTGAGCTGCCTTCTTGAACCGCTGTAGTCCATGTGGTGTAGGTACACCCATAATGCTGCTAGGAAGGGAATTCCAGGATTTTGACCCAGTGACAATGAAGGAACGGTGATATATTTCCAAGTTAGGATGATGAATGACTTGGAGGGGAACTTCCAGGGGCTGGTGTTCCCATATATCTGCTGCCCTTGTCCTTCTAGGTGGTAATGGTTGTGGGTTTGGAAGGTGCTGTCTAAGGATGACCAAAGAGGCAGTTTTAAGAAGTGTCTTAAAGGAGGAAAGTGACATCAAGAGGTGGAGATATTTAGAAGGGATTTCCAGAGCCTAGGTTCCAGGCAGCTAAAGGTGACCAATGGTGATGCAATTAAGAGGTCTGACTTTGAGGAGTGCAGATATCTTGGAGGCATTGAACAAATATTTTGTGTCGGTCTTCACAGTAGAAGACACAAGTTTCATACCAGAAATAGACCTAGATGCTAATAAACATGAGGAAATTAAGGAAATTAATATCAGTAGAGAAAAAGTATTGCGAAACTTAAGGTACTAAAATCTGACAAATTCCTGGGGCCTGATGGCCTACACCCTAGGGTTCTATGAGAGATAGCTGCAGAGACAGTGAATGTGGCTGCCTATGATTTTCCAAAGTTCCTTAGATTCGGGAATGGTCCCATTAGATTGGAAATTGGCATATGTTACATGCCATTATGCATTCAAAGCTCAGAAGAATGTGCTGGGAAACGCTCCAGTCATATTTTGGACTGAGATTTAAATGTCCAGGGATTTTAGTTTTGAAAAAAATTACCCTGCTGTTGAACGTGAAAAAAATTCTAAACATCTCCTCCATTCCACTGATGGTCAGGCAATCTGCTATGAAATGGCAAATGAAACACCATGTGCAGCTCCAAGAAAGGCCATCTGGTGTTTTAGTTTCAATGAACTGTCTTGCTTACATTTCCCAGGATTTGTTTTGATACTGGGGCTATTATGATTGCATGGCTGAGTTTCAAAAGGCCCAGAACCACTTCCCTCAGCAGGGGGCCATGTTCATATTTTGATTGACAGTTTTAAGAGGCTATTAGAGGATTATCTGTGCTGTAAGTGGATAAGTATTTCATTTTGAAAACAATTGATGACTTCATGGGTTTTACATTTTGAATGGCTTTTATAGGTGAGTGTTGTATTTCAGTATGAAGTGTTTTTGAATAGGGCAGCTTGACAAGATTGTTAGAAGTTTTTTTGTATGTCCATTTCAAAGATGTCCTGAGTTCTGCCCAAATAGATACTGGGCGAGTGATTATGGAGGATACATGAAGGGCCTGGAGGGGGCATGGATAGTATGAGGAGGCATGGGGAGGATTGTGGATATAAGGGCTATGGAGGGACATGGAGTCTATATGGGACATGGAGAAGGCACGGGGATATGAGGTGGGGGGGGGGTGGGGGTGAGGGTGTGAGAGTTAGGGGGCATAAGAGCTGGGCTGATGTTCCAGGGGACTGAGATGGGACTTCTAACCAGCCCGCCTCAGCACCTTTTTATGATCCCCAGCTGAGGTTACCACTGGACAAGCCTGATCGCAGGGTGGAACCTAGCTTGATAGATCCTAACTTTTATTTGTTTCTTTAGATACGTGGAGAGTAGCTACTGAATAGAGTCACAGGAGTCAGCTGATGAACTTTTAACAAAAGAATAAAACATGTATTCAACAAGAAAAGATGAACTATATTACAATACTCCTTCACCCCCACAACTATACCTTTAAGATATATACAGATTTGTAAGGATAGCACAAGTTACATGAACTATCTTATACTCTAAGATTCACAGTTGGTACAGTCCATGTAAACTGATTGGCAACCTGTAGTCAGGCACACCACACTCTGAAACCAAGTGACAGATACCACCTCAACCAGATGCTATGGATCCCTCCTCAACTTCCCCCAGACGTTTGTCACACCGTAAGCCAATCACTCTCACTGAACTCCATCTTTCACATGAGGATTTCCAATCTCCACTCTCCAAGAACTCGCTTTGGAATCTTCTCCCAAACCAACACTTTCTTTCAGATGCCTTCCTCAAGGGTTCACCTCCAGGGCTTCGAACTCTCCTTCCGATGTTCCTCTCCCCTTGGTCACCACATTCATTCAAGCTGTCTTCCACTCACTCTCTCTCACCAACTCAGCCATCAGCAGTACACCACTGCATCATGTTGCCCATAGCAAAAGTTACCGACCTTCAGTTGTCTTTTTGGACCTTCTGGCCTCTTGCTTTAAATCTGCTTCCTTTAAGGTTAAATCTTGGAGCCGTCCTCTCTGCTCCTTACTTTCACTTCCACAGAACAGGACCTTTCTCAGGTTCCTGACCTTCCTTTGACTAGAAGGTCTTTTTGGGACGTTCTCCTGTTCCACTCCCCTGGATTTGGGGACTTTCTTCTTTAGCTTGGGACTTACTATCTGTCCCCTTTGTTCCAGTATCTCTCTGGCAGCTACTTTTAACCAACTTTAGCTTGGGACTGGCTATCTGCCCCATCTAGGTTGCTTCTGCATGGCAGCTGCTCCCAACTAAACTGAAAACTGCTTTTTTTTCTCTTTAGTTTTTTTTGTGTGTGTGTGTGGGACCTGCCTCTCCGGATCCTTGTTGCTAGACAACAGCCCAGTTTTTCTACTCTTGTGTTTGCTTAACTTACCTTAGGGCAGAATTTTGCCCTTGTCGGGTGGAAGCTGACTGCCACCCGCAATCAGGGCCGGACCGTGATTTTACACTGGCGGGCCAATTAAGGCCCACCCAGTGTGAAAAGCGCGCTGCTGGGGGGGGTGGGGGTGGGGGTGGTGGGGCGGGGTGGGAGGCCGAGTGTGAATTTTGTGCATGCACGCGTGCTGGAAAAGCTCCCTGAGGCACAGTGCTGCGTCAGGGAGATGAACAGTTTTGAAAATAAAAAATAAAGATTTTTAAAATGTTTGAACTTAGGATGAAATTTTTAAAAAAACACTTAATGACAGGTTAGAAACCTCATCCACGGGCAGGATGAGGTTTCGCGAAAAATACAAAGGCCGCCTGGCCTTTTCACCTGCCTGCCAACCGTAAGGTTGGACGGGCAGGGAAATATTTAAATCAATTGGATTGTTAATGGCCTTAATAGGCCTTTTAATGGTTGGCTGGCGTGCTGCTAACTCCCTCGTGCGCGGCCGACTGAAATATTGTGCGATGATATTGGGACGCTCCCCCAATGTCTTTGTGTGTCATTTTATGCTCGAGCGGGTCGGGTGCGCATCTGCCTGCTCAGCGAAAATCCTGGCTTTACTATGTAAACTCTCATTAGAAATGCAGGCACCTTTTAAAGTGAAACTAAAACTCAACTTGACGTTTTCTTTACGCAGATACAGAAATACAAATCGAACTTAAACATTAAATCTAAAACGCATTCCTAACACCCACATATAACACATACTCCATCCATTTACATACGTAAACCTAAATTAGACATTACTGTATTTCCTCTTAGTCTAACCCCAGCTAATAACTTACTATTTCTTACTCTACCAAGGAGAGGTTATTTGTCTCTCCTAGTTCTTTGTGCACCTTGTTGCTTATTTCTAATGCTGTACCCTGGTTCTCATCCCCTTGCCAAATTAGTTTAAACGCTCCTCAACAGTACTAGCAAACCACAGTATGAGGACATTGGGAGGATCCCAGCTCTGTTGAGGTTCTACATCTGCCAATTGGGTTAGTTAATTCATCACACCACATTCAGCACCAGACAAATGAAAAACATTTTGGCAATCTCCATTGAATAATGGAGGGTACAGAAAAGTAGTACAAATTGATTAAAGTTATCTAAAAAATTTATAGGATTAACAAATGGGAATCATCCATGTGTTCACTCTTGGTGAACTATGAAACTTCTCTCTGCCACTTCTACATGGTACAATCCCAGTAGTTTAGGAGACATATGGCAGATTGCTCTGTTTTTGTTCTGCCTTTAAAGCTATGCGTGACTCAAAACCTCTGGAGTTTCTGGCAGCCAGTGAGAGAAGAGGCAGCGTGATGCGTTCCAGTTGTGGGAAATGTTCCCTCTAAGCTGTGCTGGTGCATTGCTGTACTGCATTTAGGAATGTATTGGGAACAAACATCCTGTGCACAGGCTACTTGTCCTTTAAGATGCATGCATACGGGCTGTATGGCAATCTTAAAGGGACTGCACAGCGCTACAAGCCAGCTGCACACAGCAAACAGAAGTTAGAGGGAACATTGGTTGGGGGGGTTGAATAGGTGCAGTGGGTGATATGTGCAGGCACTTTGGCCCGATTTCCAAAATGGCACTTCTATTTCTGACAGATTCCATTTTCACTGGTAGGGGAAAGATGTGTTTCAGTCGTGGGGGATACCTGAACCCAGCAGGACCATTTGAACTCAGTTCTGAGTTCCAACAGACACTATTTTTGCTAGAAGGAGGTAAGTTTCCCACAGTGTATGCCTCAAGATTTGTAAGCAGAGACATGAACACTCGCAAAAGGTAGATAAGGTCTGTGGAACTGTCAAGCTGTCAAGTTATTTAAACACCCTGCCCTTTAACTTCTTTTAACAAAAACATCCTGCTGTGTCTCTGAGTTGAAAAAAATTGGTGCTTGCAGTTTCAGTAGCTGTTTGTTGACTAACCCTTAGGGCTATCATTGTAGTATTATTACTGCTTGATTGCTTCCAGAACCTACCATTATCACTGTGGGGAGCTGTAAATTCACAGCTGATGATGGCATTCACAGGGATGATGGCATTGTAAGGGACTGTGAGTCCCTCCACCAGTGACTGTTCCATAGCCAGCTTTAGCAAGGAGATTGTACATCATGCCCAGTTGTCCTACTGTTCTACAGTCCACTCTAAACCTCATTAATTTGCAGTATGTGCCTGAGGGATGAAAAGCTCTAGAGCACTTGGTGGCACTATAATGCCTCTGCATTACTTGAGTGGGCAGATAGGCTGGAGGTCCGACTCCAATCATATCAATGTGGCTGCGCCTGAACTGTCTCAGCTGAAGAGGAATAGTCACTTTAAACCAGGTTTCCCTAATGCGTGGCTGCTTCCCTCGTCCACCTCCCCAACCCACACATACTTGTGCACTACCTTCTACCGCAGGGCAGCCTTTGCACCCCTCCCCAAAGTTGCCTGAACTGCAGGGCAACTTTCCCCCCCGCCCCTGTAAGTTGGTAAGTCGCCTCAACTGCAGGACAACCTTTGCCCATGCCTCCTTGTCACCTCAACCGCCGAGCAGGCTGTGTGTCCCCGCCCCAAAGTCACCTCAACCGCATGGCAACCTTTGCGCACTCCTCACCACCCCCCCCTCCATGTGACCTCAATCACCTGGCAGCCTTTGCCTCCCCCCGTCAAAGTCACCTCAACCACAAGGCAGCCTTTGCCCACCACCCCCCCAGCACGCCTCAACCTTGAAACCCAACAGGCATCCCTTGCGAGCGTTCCGTAACGTTACTGTGCACTCACCTCCGGGTTCCCCTCAAAGTGCAGCCTTCCAAGTGCACACCTTTTATATACTGTTGTGAAACACATTGGTGTGCAATCATTCTGACGTGGGCAGATGATCCAGACTGGAGGGATGAGTCCAGCGGCTAGCCTTATAATGATATTATGTATCACAATATGTATTACAATGAGGTTCCCAGTGCCTGATGGTGGGAAACATGGCCTGCCATAGACGGGCTGAGTGGACGATCACAAACTGGTTTCACGATGTTGTGAAACTGATTTTTGGCCTTCTTGCCATATTGTCCGCTGATGTCACCGAACACGCCCAATGTACGATTCTGCCCTTAATGTGGGGATGAGGTTCTAATCAGATCAGCCATGATTTTATTGAATGGCGGAGCAGACTTGAAGGACCAAGTGACCTACTCCTGTTCCTAATTCGTTTATTTGTATGTAAGGGCAAAGGATGGTGGGTGGGCATAGGTTGGCATGAGTTGGTGCCAAATTGGCACAAGAGCTATAAGGGTCCATAAGTTGGCAGGGAGGTTCTGAAGGGCCATTGGAGTTGGTTGAGGCCATGGGTTGACATGGAAAGAGCATAGTGCGGGCTTGGGGGGTGCGGTTGGCGGGGGAGGTTTGCGGGGCTGAATATTCAACTACATAACTGGGACGAAGACACAGAGAACCAAGGCGGGCCTTTTAACTAGGCTGCCTAGTTGATTGACAGCCTCTGTTTCCAGGGGTGATGGGTCTGACTCCAGCATGCACCCGCTCCACCAGAATGAAGATCATGTTATTTGGGTCACTTGTTCCTGAGGCGGGTGTGGCAAGCCGGGAAATTTCCCAACTCTGCTCTCCCACCTCAGGAGTGAAAATCTGGGCCTTTGAGTAGAGAGGCCCAAATTTTAATTTATTTAAACGAGCTCAGGTATAGACTTAGCAGGCAGAATTTAGGAAAGGTCAAACTGCATTTGCAATCTGGGATGTATTGATTTTCAGACAAAAGAACAATGCAAGTATTTTCTGCTCCCATTTCTGGGCCAAAAATACAGCTGCACCAATTGTGGGCCCCAGATACACTGAAAAAGTAAGGAATTTTGGGCCTCATTTCATCTTTAACTCCATCACATCATTTATTTAATTTACCATGCTATACCAATATGTTATTGTTAGCACAAGAGCTTTAATGTATGACATGCCTAATAACGTTTTGAGATATATCTGTCCCAAAAGTATGCATTTTAATACTGTGGGTGTGCTTGGACAGGGGGAACAATGATTATGCTGGACACATTGCAGTTTTAATAGGAGTACTGAACCCTTTTCAAGTTATTCTTAGAACTATCCCTAATAAGAAATGAGCATTCAATTAATACTGGTATTATTTATCTTTGTCTGCACATATTGTTTCTACCTCTATTACCTCTGGATCTCAAGTAAAGACATAGACAAGAAATACTCTTTGATCAGATGTTATAGTGAATAAAAATCAACAATTTTCCATTGAATTAGTTCATTGAATTAATATTTGACTAAATTAATCTATATAGCAGTGGTGGCTTTCCTGCCTTGCAGATGACATTTGGTAATGAAACAGTAAAAATGTCTAAATATTTGAAGAGGAACAGATTATGTTTGAAGTTAAAAGCAAATTTCATCCCCCACCTTAAACATATACTCCCTTTACCACCAGCACATAGTAGCAGCAGTGTGTACCATATACAAGATGCACCGTAGCAACTCACAAAGGCTCCTCTGACAGCACCTTCCAAACCCATGACCTTTACCACTTAGGAGAACCAAGGACAGCAGATGCATGGGAACACTACCACCTGCAAGTTTCCCTCCAAACCACACACCCATCCTGACTTGAAACTATGTCGCAGTTCCTTCACTGTTGCTGGGTCAAAATCCTGGAAATCTCTCCCTAACAGTGCTAGTCTTGCCAGGGACGCTTGTGCCCCATGAACTAATAAAACAAATGAGATATATTTTAGCTTTCTCTCTCCGGCAAAAACCTGGTTAGGGACTAATTAAAATTGAGCAGGGCCCTTATTCATTCCTTCCCCACCCTGTTGTGGACGACAGCAATTTTAAATTGTAGGCAGCATGAACATATTCCCAATGTGGGGTCTTCTTTAAATATGCAGATTGGGCTTGATCTGCCATTTTAATCTAAGACTTGAATGGAGAAGCAGTGATGGCTTCCCCACTTGAATGGGCCAGGAACAAAAGCCTGGACCAGAAGAGACCCAGTAGCGAACCTTTTTAAGTTTGAACTTTGTTTTTTTCAATTTCCTTGTGGACCAGGAAGAGCAGAAGTGTAGGGAAACATTGGACCTCCTCTGCCCAGGCTTCCACCCCATCCCCTGGTGGGGATTCACTTGGCAGAGCATTTGCCTAATGTTTCCCTGAGTAACTGGTCGTGGCTTCCTTTATTCATGCCCACTGACAACCTGGACATTGATGGAGTGAAAGTCCTTGCAGTTCCTAAAGGCCAAAGTGACTCATCTGGCCCCATGGGTGCTGTGTGTGATTCCCTCGACATTGGGAATTCTGTACTGTGGAATTATTGCTTGTTAGCTTATTTTGTTGAACAATTGAGAATATGTGCTGTGTTAAAGTTGGGGCCATGATTATGATCTGTTGGATACCTGTGAAGAGCAAGACCATAGATGGGTTGGTGAGAAGAGCCTGATCTTTGATAGGCTGAGATCTCAGAAAAATATTGATCTAGGCATCTGTGCAGGTGCTCTAAATGTATTTTAATTCAGCTATCTAGCAATATTAGCCACTACACCTTCTTCACAGGCCTAGTCTTTTGCATCAGCAATGTCATAATCAACTTCACTGGCATCCTTCAAAACATTTAGCGTCAATCCTTTCTGGCTAGCAAAACCATTGCCTGAATTTTCCCGTCGGCGATTTGGGGGCGGGGCCCAGTCGCCGAGGGGAAAATGACGGGGGATGACATCAGGAGGAACCCCCGACGTCATCCCAGTCCCTTTAAATTTTTAGGAAGGCAGGCGGACAGCGAAATCAGCTATCCGCCTGCTGACCTGTCAATGGCCAATTAAGGCCATTGACAGGCTAATTAAGATAATTAAAGACCTGCCCTGGCAGGATGAGGTTTCGTGTCCGTTTTTAAAAAGTCTAATAAAGTTTATGTCCTTTTTATTAACATGTCCCATCTCGTGTGACATTGTCACATGAGGGGGACATGTTAATTTTTAAATTTTTCTATTTTTTGACATTTCTTACCTGTCACGAATATCCCTGAGACAGGACTTTGCCTCAGGGAGCAGTGCGCTCTTTCGCACTTTGACAGATGGGGAATCCCTCCCGCCCGGAACAGGAAGCGCATAGCATTTCCTGTCAGGCAGGTCGCTGGGCGGGCCTTAATTGTCCTGCCCACTCAAAATGGCAGCGGGCCCCGTTTTGGTGGCGGGAGTTGTCTGTCCGCCCGCCGCCGAGCTGGTGGGGCCTGCACGCCATCCGAGGGCAAAATTCTGGTTTCACAGCAGCAGTACTTGGTGCATACAGCAAGGCATTTCTGGATTTACTCACATACTAGCACCTTCCTTTACAAATGCAATGGCTTGATTAATTATAATTTTTGTTTTTCTGTGTACTTGTAGTGCTTCTTTGCAGGTGGCCCTATGAAGGGGTGTCATGAGACATGGGAGCAGGTTTATCTTTTGTCATCCTGCAGCCATCCTGCTGTTGGTTCTGCTTTTGAAATACTGTTGGGAGATTGGCCTAGCAAAGTAAAAAGCATCACAAATTCATGTGTGGGGAAACTATGGGCAGGATTTTTCTTTCGGCGTGCGGGTGCATGCCCGACACGCCAGAGCGTGAAATAAAGCGCGTTGATGTCGGCCGAGCGTGCCGACATCAACTCGTACTCTTGCGATAGCTTAGTCGGCGGGTGCGCAGCCGGCTCCATGGCCATTAAGTTAACAATTGAGCTGAATTTTTCACTGCTCATTCAACCTGATGGTTGACGGGCAGGCAAAAAGGCCAAGCGACCTTTGCACTTTTGAAGAAATCTCATCCATGGCCGGGATGAGGTTTCCTAAAGCAAATAAAACTAAAATAAAATTTTTACACTTGAATTAAAAACATGTCCCTGCTCATGTGACAGAGTTTTATGATATTTTTATTTTGTTCATTACTTTTTTTAAACAGCGCTTCATCTCCCTGAGGCAGCTCTGTGGTTCAGGGAGATTGAAGCACTCTTTCACATGCATGTGCAAAGTTCGCGCTAGGCCCACTCCCCCCCCCTCATAAGGCAGCGCTGAGCACTGCCACTCGTGTTCCATGCTGGGCGAGCCTTAATTGGCCCGGCCGTGTAAGATCGCAGTGCAGTGCCGATCGTGGGCGGCAGTCGGCCTCCTGACTACCCCCGCTGAGCACCCCCACCAAGGGCAAAATTCTGCCCTATGAGAATGGTTGTAAATATTCTGCACTTTGCAGTTAAATATGATGGTTTACATATTGGGCTTGCAATGTCACATTGGTGCAACCAGTTAAAACCCCCACACTCCCCACTCACAAATCTCCCTCCAGAACCTAGTGATTCTGAAAAGATTCATTGCCTTCTGAGTCTTCTGTCTGGGTTCACAGTAGAAGTGTATGCACTGCAGTGCCCTGGCAAAAGAGGGAATTATGCATGAATATACAGCAAATTGGATGACCTGACAACGCCTTGATATGATCCCAGATAAGACCCCAAAATTTTGTTACGGTCCCAGACGAGAGCCCCATGTTTGTTATGATCCAGTTAGGGACCAGTAACCATTTTTAAAATTAGACAAAATTTGAAATCCCAGTTACTCACTAAGAGAATAAAGCCACAAGATTCCATGATTTTAAACAAATAGAAGAAATTTATTATACGAGTTAACAAAGAAAACAGTCAACACTATCTTATATCCTAACATCCAGAATTAAAATGGGGTAAACATGAATTAACAGGTAAACTGTGGTTGAACACACCACAAACTGCATATCAAATGACAGATACAACCAAGACAGGCCCACCAAATTTCTCAGCAACCCACACAGGCATTTGTCTTCACTATGAGTCACAAAAATTCTTTAAAGTCTCTATGAGGGATTTTAGCTCCTCTCCTTCAAAGAGCTAGTCTGATCCCTGGACAACATCAGCTCTACTTGGGCATAGTATTTCAGATTCCTTGCAGATCTGCTCACAGGTCCAGCCTTCTTGCTCTTCTTTTCCAGCTGAGCTGACCTTCTACTGAGACCGCATCCAAACTGTATTGGCCAGCTACACTCCAGCGTCTAAATACAGGCAAGGTCCCAGCTTCTCAGCTGTGCTGCTGCCAACAATGGTTTCTGGGCTTTCCTGAGCCCCAACTCTTAGTAGCATAGAGCTACCAATGGGTCCTGAAGCTTGAGCCTCAGCACCCTCAGGAGTTTAGCTAACGGCAGCACTTCAGCTGGATGGAGCCGACCTTCCTCTTTGTCTGCTCCTTATAGGTTGCTGTTCAATCTGCCCCTTGAACTGGTCTGTGACTTGTTAATATCTCCCAACAAGGCTCTGCAGTTGTGTTGCCAAGCTGGTACATTCTGTACCTTAAATGTTGCAATCTCCAGTCAACCAGCGGTCACCCCCCACAAGCTCTGAAGAAGAATCATACAGACTTGAAACGTTAACCCTGTTTCTCTCTCGACAGATGCTGCAAGACCTGCTGAGTTTTTCCAGCATTTTCTACTTTTATGTCACTCCTCCAAAAGTGCTAACTTATAAAAACCACAGACAAAAATCCAAAATTATAGATTCCCCTCAGAATCTGCACTGGGCTCATAGTGTAAAAGATCAGAACTGTGGTCACTTTTCTCTGCACAGATACATCCTGTTTGCAAATCTGGCTGAAGCAATGAACAGATTTTCCAAAGCTTCATATTTACTCTTCACATGACTGAATCCCATCCTCCTGAGGATGTCATGAGAATGATCTTGGGAAGTTCAGCCAATAAATCCTGTTTTTTTGTACCACTGGGATAGCCTGGCTTTCTTTTGGTGCTGTTTAATTAATCTAGCTTTATAGCTTCCTATTAATCAAATTCTTACATACATATCGTGTAAACTGGGATTCCCAAAGGGAAGCTCATTTTGCAGCCTTGAGATACTTGTTCCTTAATTCTACACCAGTAATACTGAATGTAGCTAAAGACTAAAAATAGTGCAAGAATTTGGCAAATACCTGCAGGTATTAATAAACTGGAAAAGCTATCTCACCTTCAGTAGCTTACCTTTAAATACTTCTGCCTTGATGAGCAAGTTTTAGCAACTGCTATATCGTGGTCTACAATTAGAAGGGCGAATGAAAAGGCAAGGCAAAAATTAGACCTGATCATGGGGCAGAATATTACGCTCGGCGCGTGCCTGACAAGCCTGAGCATAAAATGATGCGTGATGACGTCGAGCGAGCATCGGGCGTTAGTCGGTTGGCGAGCGGGTGAAAAGGCCAAGTGGCCTTTACATTTTTTAGGAAACCTCAGCCATGAGTGGGATGAGATTTCCTAAAGCAAATAAACATTAAATAAAAACTTTATTTTTGAATTAAAAACATGTACCAGCTCATGAGACAGAGACACATGAGGGGACATGTTTTCTTAAAGGTAATGTTTTCTTCAAGGTAAGCTACTGAAGGTGAGATAGCTTTTCCAGTTTATTAATGATTACTTTAGATTGCCTCAGAGAGATTGAAGCGCTCTTTCTCGCGCATGCGCGAATTTCACACTAGGCCCGGCTCTCCCTCCTCCCCGCGCCCACACAGGCAGTGCTCAGCACTGCTGCTCACGATCCACGCAGGGCGGGCCTTAATTGGACCGCCAGTGTGAAATCCTGGTGCGGAGCCGATCGCAAACGGCATTTGGCTTCCTGACCGCCCCCGCCGAGCACCCCTGCCAAGGGCAAAATCCTGCCCATAAACTGGAAAAATCAGATTGGCAGTAGTAGTCTGGATGATGAGTTCTCAGAATGCTTTCGAGATAGTTTCTGGAACCAACCAGAGAGCAGGTTATATTAGACTTGGTATTGTGTAAGTGACAGGATCAATTAATGATCTCAGAGTAAAGGCACCCCTAGGTAGCAGCGACTTCAATATGATTGAATTTTACATCCAGTTTGAAAGGGGGAAGAGCGGGTCTAAGAATAGTATCTTAAACTTAAATAAGGGCAACTATGTGGGGATGAAAGCTGAGCTAGCTGAAGTGAACTGGGAAACTAGGCTAGAGGATACGTCAATAGAAAAGCAGTGGCAGACATTTAAGGGGATATTTCAGAATATTCAGAGTAAGTACATTCCTACTATAAAGAAAAATTCTAAGGGGAGGAACCGTCATCCGTGGTTAACTAAAGGAGTTAAGGAAAGCATCAAACTTAAGGAAAAAGCATACAGCTCCGCAAAGATGAGTGGCAGGACAGATGATTGGACAGAATATAAAGAATGGCAGAGAATGACTAATAGGTTAATCAGGAGAAGGAAATTAGAGTATGAGAGGAAATTAGCTAGAAATGTAAAAATGGATAGCAAAAGTTTCTACAGGTATTTAAAAAGGAAAAGAGTAAGTAAAGCGAGTGTTGGTCCTCTATAGAGAGTGACAGTGGGGAGTTAATAGTAGATAATAAGGAAATGGCAGAAGAAATGAACAAATATTTTACTTCTGTGTTCACTATAGAAGATACAAAAAATATTCCAGTAATATCTGCAAATCAGGTGAACGGGAGAAAGGAACTTGGTGAAATTGGAATCACTAGGGAAATGGTACTGAGCAAATTGATGGAGCTGTGGGCTGGCAAGTCTCCGGGACCTGATGGACTACATCCTAGGGCCTTAAAAGAGGTGGCTCATGAATTAGTGGATGCGCTGGTGTTAATTTTCCAAAATTCACTAGATTCTTGAAAAGTTCCATCAGTTTGGAAACTAGCAAATGTAACACCTCTATTCAAGAAGGGAGGGAAGCAGAAAACAGGAAACCATAGGCCAGTTAACTTGACGTCTGTCATGGGGAAGTTATTCAAATCAATCATTAAGGAGGCTATAGCTGGGCACTAAGAAGTGCTCAAGGCAATTGAGAAGAGTCAGCATGGTTTTGTGAAAGGAATATCATGTTTAACCAATTTATTTGAGTTTTTTGAAGGAGTAACATGCGCAGTGGATAAAGGGGAGCCTGTAGATGTACTGTACTTGGATTTCCAGGAGACATTTGTTAAGGTGCCACATCAAAGATTATTATGGAAAATAAAAGCGCATGGTGTAGGGGGTAACATATTAGCATAGATAGAAGATTTGCTGGCTGGCAGAAAGCAGAGAGAATGCATAAATGGGTCTTGTTCTGATTGGAAGGATGTGATGAGTGAAGTCCCACAGGCGTCTGTACTGGAGCTTCAACTTTTTATGATTTATATCAATGACTTAGATGAGGGGAGTGAAGACATGGTAGCTAAATTTGCAGATGACACAAAGATAGGTAGGAAAGTATGTTGTGAAGAGAACATGAGGAGGTTGCAGATGGATATAGATAGGTTGAGTGAGTTGGCAAATGGAGTTTAATGTGGGAAAATGTGAAGTTGTTCACTTTGGCAGGAAGAACATAAAAGTAGAGTATTACTTAAATAGAGAATGGCTGCATAATTCTGAGGTGCAGAGGGATCTAGGTGTTCTAGTACATGAGTCACAAAAAGTTAGTATGCAAGTACAGCAAGTAATGAAGAAGGCTAATGGAATGCTATCCTTTATTACGAGAGGGATTGAACATAAAAGTAAAGATGTTATGCTTCAGTTATTTATTAGTGCATTAGTGAGATGGCGCCTCGAATACTGTGTGCAATTTTGGTCTCCTTATTTAAGGAAGGATGTAAATGGATTGGAGGCAGTTCAGAGGAGCTTTACTAGATTGATACGTGGAATGAGTGGGCTGTCTTATGAGGAAAGGTTGGACAAACTGGGCTTGTTTCCACTGGAGTTTAGAAGAGTGAGGGGTGATTTGATTGAAGTATACAAGACCCTGAACAGCCTTGACAAGGTGGACATCGAAAGGATGTTTCCTCTTGTGGGTGAGTCCAGAACTAGGAAGCACTGTTTTAAAATTAGGGGTTGCCCTTTTAGGACAGAGATGAGGAGAAATCTTTTCTCTCACAGGGTTGTGCGACTTTGGAATTTTCTGCCTCAGAAGGTGGTGGAGGTGGGGTCATTGAATATTTTTAAGGCAGAAGTAGATAGATTCTTGTCAGGCAAGGGAGTCAAAGGTTATCGGGGTTAGATGGGAGTGTGGAAATTGAAACACAACAAGATCAGCCATGATGTTATTGAATGGCGGAGCAGGCTCGAGGGGCCGAATGGTCTACTCCTGTTCCTATTTTTTATGTTCTTATGTTCTAATCCCCTTTTCCCCTGCCTCTGTACTTGCTTATAAATTCTTACATCTCTAACTTTTTCCTGTTTTGACGAAAGGTCTCTGACCTAAATGTCAATTGTTACTCTGTACAGTTGCTTTTTCAGTATTCTCCTTATTTTATTACGATTTCCAGCATCCTCAATATTTTGTTTTCATTATATATGTTTTGACGATTTGCATTTCATAACTCTAATTTTAATCCTTTTTGAAATTTTTCTGTGCAGAGAACATTCCTAAAGTAGCTGATGGCCCAGTAACGTTAGGTGATTTCAATAACAACATTGGTTTTCAACAAATGCAATTTATTTAAGGGTGGAAAGATTGTGAAAGATGCTGGACAGGACTGTAAATGAAGTGGAGCAGAGATTGTTCAGCTGAAACCCTCTTTTCAGTAAGCTGCTGCCAAAGATCAGGCAATTGTTAGAAATCTCACACTCCTTTGCCATCTTCTAGTCGCCAGTGCAATCAATATGCTAAAGACCCAATGCTAAGTCCATGGGGCCCGATTTTAATTGTCTAACGCATAACTGAAGGGTACAGGCAAGGTAACAACAGGTGTATTGATCCTGCCTCCTTATGTCGTGTCCCCAGATGAAGCTACAGTTTGAGACATCCTGGGGTTGTGAAAAGCACTATATAAATGCAAGCCTTTCTCTTTTTCTCAGGCGAGTAGGACACCTGCAGGAAGGAAGCAGGATCCTTTTTCAAATATGTAGGACCTGGCAGAACAGGAGATGGATCCTGAGCCAGAAGAGGACCACGGATAATTTTTAAATTGTTTTTCAGTTTTCCATGTAAGCCAACATGAGCAAGAGTGTTCTTTCTGTCCTCACGAGGATTGCCTTGAACCTCGCATCAGATCCTACCCCCAACCATCCCCCGCATCCACATACCACCACCCGATTCAGCAAGCTCATCCCACACCCTGTCCAATCCAATGGTGGCCAGTGCTTGCTTTATGCCCCGACCATGCTCAGTGCCTCACCTCTTCCCCCGCAACCCTGCTCCAATCTCTCTTAGTGCCACCAATCTCCCGATCGTAATCAGTGCCTCCCTCTTTCTCTGATTATACTTAGTGTCTTCGCTCTCCCATTCATTGCCAGAGACCCGCTTCCGTCCACTGGCCAGTGTCAAGTTGGTGGGTTGTTCAGGTTGAGCCTGCATTCTTATATTTAAATGAGGTCCAACCATTAAGATGAGCAGGAGTTCCATGTTCCCAGTCTGGCTGTTTATCCCCACCACTACCCTTCCACTTCCCCACTGTTGTCTGCAGCACAGTAAAGCTATGCAGCATATAGGAAACTACTATCATATGGAAGAATCTTTGTGAGTTTGTTACATGAATTCATCAGTCCTGTCCAGGCAGCAAAATGTTTTTTTTTTTGAGGACTTCATTGGTTTGCTTGATGAGGGTTCTATTCAAGCCATGGAGCTGGTATGTAATACTGATCAGCTGACAATGTGCGTTCCCAAGAGCATGTGCATTACTAGCTCCTGACCCTAAGGAGTCAAGTCTCTCATTGCTGTGTAAGAGCAAAGAATGGGTGAATGGAGGAATAATGCAATATAAAATCACCTTGATAGGTGCAATGATGCAGATACAGATCTGCACGATGCACTGCTAATTAGCATAGCAGTCATACATCAATGGAATGGAAGCTTTTGCGATTTATGATGGCAGTAGGGTGCAGTAGGGCATCATGGATACTGTCCCTCAAGACCTGGGGCAGAATATTACTTTTGATATGCGGGCGCATGCCCGACACGCCCGAGTGTAAAATGACACATGATGACGTTGGGCGTGTGTCCCGACATGATCTCGCAGTCTCGCGATATTTTGTTCGATAATTAAAAGGCCTATTAAGGCCATTAACAATTTAAATAAATTCAAATTTATGCTGCCCGTCCAACCTTACGGTTGGTGGGCAGGCGAAAAGGCCTTTACATTTTTTAGGAAACCTCATCCACCAGCAGGATGAGGTTTCCTAAAGCAAATAAGCATTAAATAAAAACTTTATATTTGAATTAAATGTCATGTCCCAGCTCATGTGACAGAGTCATTGCCATCCCTTTGTCACTAGCACACAATATTTCCTCATGAATACTTTGTCCTACACTGTGGCTACTGCTAGGGGTCCTGTAGACCACTCCCACTAGTGACATTTTTCCCCTACTATTCCTCAACTCCACCCAAACCGATTCTACATCCTGATCTCCTGAACCAAGGTCATCTCTAACTATTGCACCAATGCCCTCTTTGATTAACAGTTCTACACCTCCACCTTTACTTAACTTCCTATTCTTCATGTGTGTCATGTATCCAATATTTGGGTTGGATGATTGGACGGGCAGCAAAAATTTGAATTTATTTAGATTGTTAGTGGCCTTATTAGGCCTTTTAATTATTGAACGAAATATCGCGAGACCGTGCAATGATGTCGGGATGCATGCCCAATATTGAAATACCCAATGTTTGTCGTCCTGTAGCCACGTCTCTGTAATTGCTATCAGATCGTATTTATTTACTTCAATGTGGGCCATCAATTTATTTACTTCGTTATGAATGCTACGTGCATTCAGATAGAGCACCTTCAGTTTTGTCTTTTCATTTCCTTGTAATCTAGTCTTGACTGTTGATGTATCCTTAGGTTTTTTCTCTCTGTCCATTCCCGCCAATCTCTGACCCTCATTTCTCATATTACTATTTTGCTCTCCTGTCTTGACTCTACACCTTGAATTGCTACCTCCACCCAAGCTTGATTCCTCACCCCGCTTGTTTAGTTTAAAACCCTCTCTATTTCCCTAGTTATGCGATTTGCGAGGACACTTGTCCCAGCATGGTTCAGGTATAAGTCGTCCCAACAGTACAGCCCCTACTTTCCCCAGTACTGATGCCAGTGTCCCACAAACTGGAACCCATTTCTTCCACATCAGTCATTGAGCCACACATTCGTCTCTCCAGTCTTATTTGCCCTATACCAATTTGCACGTGGTTCAGGTAATAATCCAGAGATTATTACCTTTGAGGTTATGCTTCTTAATTTGGTACCTAGCTCCTCATACTGACTTTGCAGAATCTCTTTCCTAGTTCTACCTATGTCACTCGTACCCACATGGACCATGACAACTGGATCCTCCCCCTCTTACTGCAAGTTGCTCTCGAACCCTGAGCAGATGTCCTGAACCCAGGCACCGCGCATAGCTGTCTAGACTCTTGCCCTTTGCTGCAGAGAACAGTGTCAATCCCTCTCATTATACTATCCCCTACTCCCACTACATTCCTTCTTGCTCCCCCAGCTTGAATGGCTTCCTGTACCACAGTGCCAGGTCATCCACCTTGCAGACTTCGCTTTCATCCACACAGGTTGTGAGCACCTTAAATCTGTTTGACAATTACAAAGCCTGAGGCCTTACCTTCTCCTATTACCTGCCTCCCTGACAGTCACATCCTCCTGACCCTCACTGCTGACCAAAACAGATTACCCTCTTTTAAGAGGTGTGACTGTCTTCTGGAACAAAATGTCCAGGTATTTTTCCCCCTCCCTTATGTTGCACAGTGTCTGCATTTCGGCTTCCAGATCAATAATCCTGATCCAGAATTCCTCAAGCTGCTTACACTTCCTGCAGACGTGCTTGACATGGATCCAAAAGCTCCCACATCTCACAGCTGCAACATACCACCTGTCCTGCCATTCTAACTTATGCTATTTAATTAATTTACTTTAATTACTTCCTTCCTGTGCACAATTTGCTGTGTTTATTGAATGCTAGTCCAACTGGCAACTAAAAGTTACATGCTTCTTAACTACAAGGTTTGTGTTTTAGATTCTTGTTTCAATTACTTTTTTTAAATTGCCTTTTTATCTTTATTGTTTGATTTTAATGTTAAAATTTTCAAATGTTGGTTTATTATTTTAAAGTTTCAGTTCTTTTTATTTATAGATCTACTTTAACTCGCCTGTCCTAAGCTGGTTTCTCACACACTGTCCCTTAGACTGAGCACTTACCAGCCGATCAACTTACTAGCTTTCTGTGACGTCACAGTTGCTTTTTTCTCTTTTTCCCGGACTGCAGCCTCACAATAGCTGAAACAGTGAAACAGTGCGCTCCTCAGCTCCGCCTTGACTCTCAGTAACGTAGGCCGCTCTGTAATCCCCAGTCTGTATTTATAGGTGCTCCTCAGCTCCTGACTGTCTCCCACAGGTCGGCTCCGCTCCGACTCCCAGCAAGGTTGACGGTTCTGCAATCCCCGGTCTGTATTTATAGCTGCTCCTCAGCTCCCGACTGTTTCCCGCGGGTCCGCTCCACTCCGTTCCAACTCCCAGCAAGGTAGATTGGAGGAAAAGAAAAATTGAAAGATAGGATCAAAGGCAAAACAGATTAAATGACAAAAAGGATTATAATGCAAGGCAAACTGAAAATTTTTAAGGCATAGGTAGATAGGTTCTGGAAAGACAAGGGAGTGAAAGGTTATCGGGGATAGTTGGGAATGTGGAGTGAGGTTGCGCTTCTAAATTCCAGCAGATCAATTCAAAAAGAATGAAAATGTGAAATTGGTCATTTTAGCAGGAAGAATAAAAGAGAAGCATATTATCTAAATGGTGAGAGATTGCAGAGCTCTGAGGTGCAGAGGGATCTGGGTGTCTTAGTGCATGAATCACAAAAGGCTAGTATGCAGGTACAGCAAGTTTGTAATTAGGAAAGTTAATAGGGTCTTATTTATTGCATGGGGAGTTGAATACAAAAATAGAGAGGTTATACTTCAGTTATGCAGAGCACTAGTGGGACTACATCTGGAGTACTATTTGCAGTGTTGGTCACCTTATTTAAGGAAGGATGTAAATGCACTGGAAGCAGTTCAGAGAAGGTTTTCCATTTAATAAGATCATGGCTGATCTGATTGTAACCTCAACTCCACATTCCCACCTATCCCCTATAACCTTTCACCCCCTTGCTTATCAAGAAACTATCCACCTCTGCCTTAAAAGATTCAAAGACTCTGCTTCCACCACCTTTTAAGGAGGACAGTTCCAAAGCCTCACGACCATCAGAAAAATTCTCTCCTCATTTCTGTCTTAAATGGGTGACCCCTTATTTTTAAGCAGTGACCCCTGGTTCTAGATTCTCCCACAAGAGGAAATATCATGCCAAGACCCCTTAGGATCTTTTATATTTCAATCAAGTCACCTCTTAATCTTATAAACTCTAGTGGATACAAGCCTAGCTTGTCCAACCTTTCCTCGCAAGACAACGCACCCATTCCAGGTATTAGTCTAGTGAACTGCTTCCAATGAATTTACATCCTTCCTTAGATAAGGAGACTAATACTGTACACAATACCCCAGCCGCAACAGGGGTGGGGCTGTAAAATGCAGTGAGCCATTCTAAACTCCATTGACTTCAGCGGGAACATAAAATCCCGCTGCCGTGAAATTCCACCCCATGGTCTCACCAATGCTCCATATAACTGAAGCATAGCCTCCCTACTTTTGTAGTCAATTCCCCTTGTGATAAACAATAACATTCTATTAGCTTTACTAATTTCTTTCTGTACCAGCATTCTAACCTTTTGCAATTTATTCACTAGGACACCTAGATCCCTCTGCATCTTGGAGCTCTGCAATGTCTCACCCTTCAGATAATATGGGTGGAATTTTACGGCCCCTTCGCAGCAGGGGCAGGGACAATTTCACATTTTCACACATTATACTCCATTTGCCAGATCTTTGCCCACTCACTTAATCCATCTGTATCCCTTTGTCGGCTCCTTATGTCCACTTTACACCTTATTTTCCTCCCTATCTTTGTGTCATCAGCATATTTAGCAACCATACCTTCAGTGTTTTCATCCATTGTAAAATGTTAAGGCCCTAGCACTGATCCCTGTGACACACCACTCGTTACATCTTGCCAACCAGAAAATTACCCATTTATGCCTACCCTGTTTCTTGTTAGTTAGCCAATCTTCTTTCCATGTCAATATGCTACTCCCTACACCATGAGCTTTTATTTCTTGCAATAACCTTTGATGTGACACCTTATCAAATGCCTCTGGAAGTCTAACTACAGTACATCCACCAGTTCCCTTTTATCCACAGCATATGTCACTTCTTCAAAGAACTCCAATAAATTGGTTAAACATGATTTCCCCTGCACAAAACCATTTTGACTCCGCCTGATTACTTTGAATTTTTCCATGTGCCCTGCTATAATGCTTTTAATAATAGCTAATGTTTTCCCTTTGACAGATGTTAGGCTAACTGGCCTGTAGTTTCCAGCTTTCTGCCTCCCTCACTTTTGGAATAAAGGAGTCACATTCGCTACTTTCCAATCTAATGGAACCTTCCCCAAATCAAGGGAATTTTGGAAAATTAAAACCAATGCATCTCCCTAGCCACTTCTTTTCAGACCCTAGGATGAAGTCCATCAGGACCCAGGGACTTGTCAGCCCGCAGCTCCAACAATTTGCTCAGTACCACTTCCCTGGTGATTATAATTTTCTTGAGTTCCTCCCACCCTTCCATTTCCTGATTTACAGCTTTCTGGGATGATACTTGTATCCTTTATAGTGAAGTCCGTGCAAAATGCCTGTTCAATTCATCTTCCATCTCCTTATTTTCCATCATAAATTCCCCAGACTCACTTTCTATGGGATTATTGCTCACTTTGTTAACCCTTTTCTTTTTCTAAATATCTATAGAAACTTTTATTATCTGTCTCTGACCCTATTAAGTACATTATTTGCATTATCCTATGGCTGGGATTTTCCGTGCCCGCTGGCGTCGGGCGTGTTCAGTGGTGTGAGCAGACAATATGGCACAATCGGTTTCATAATGGCATGAAACCAGTTCCTGATTGTCCACTCAGTCCGCCAATGGCGGGCCACGTTCTCCACTATCGGACGTCGGGAACCTCATTGTAATAACTCAGTATATCATTATTAGGCCAGCCCACCGGAATCGCCCCCCTCCGCTGGATCATCTGCCCATATCGGCAGGAAATCATGCCAATGTGTTTCACAACACTTGGCAGGCTGCTCTTCACTCGGGACTTTAAGGTTTGTTTGCCTATCTTGCTTCGGTCAGCACTCATAGTCATCAGCGCCAGGCTTCACAGACAGTACCACATCACTTTTAAGGGGATTCATGGCAGGTCTTTATCTACTGGATCAGCCATATGTGGGTGGCTTTTCAATGGCTGCAAGCCTAGGGCTTGCTTGGCAAAGGGGCAGAAGGGGCCTCAGGCAAGGGACGAGGGCTGTACTAGGGAAGGAAGGCAACACAGGATGTGTGGGGTTGGCACATGTTGATTGGTGCAAATGGCCTTAAGATGCTTGAGGAGGCAGTCTCTAGAGGAGATGAGGCCAGATGGACATGTGAGGGTATGTGTGTGAGAATGAGTGGTGATGCCTTTTGAGCTGGCAGTGAGTGAGATGCCAGTGAATGTGTGATGGGCTTGAGTGTGTGAGTTTATAGTGCTGAGATGGTTGCCATACCCTGGCTGCATGGATAAGATCATTCATCCTCTATCTGTATTGGATGGCCAACCTCTTCTGTGCAGCAGTGATCACCATTGCCATTGCCTACCAAGCCATAGTGGTAATGTTGCTGCCCCTCCTGTGGCCAGAGCTGGGGTAGAGGACATCACAACAGGCCTCCATGTGTCCAAAAGGCACTCGAGGGCTGCCGCCTTTTTGCCCTTCAGGGCCATGTCTTCTTTGCTGCAGCCCTGAGCTAGAAGCACTGAGTATGGCTGTACTTTAAATGTGGTGCCTGGTGTGATGAAGCGGCGAGGTGATGGTGTGGCAGGCGAATCGCAGCCCGCCCACCATGGAAACTGCATGTTTCCCTGGACTGCGTAAATAATGTGGCGGGTTTGGGACGATACAATGTGAAAACACGGCATCAAGGCCAGCAGGTAAAACATCGTTTTATCCGCTCGCTATTGCACTTAGTGCAAATCTGAGACATTCCGCCCAACATCTCCCAAAGCCTCTGCCTTCATTCCTGGTTCCCAGCGATAAGCGTTGTTGTGGTTTCACCAATACCCCCAACCTTATTCTCAGCTTTATGGGGGGAGATATAGGATCCAAGCTCTCCAAACATGGTATGTGGTATGTGAATTATCAGAGATGACTGGCACTCTGTTTAGGTTGTCGAGGGTGAGGGATGGGGTGAACGTTGTCAGGGGTGGGGAGGTGAACATTGATGGGGTGAAGGAGGGGGTGAACATTGTCAGGGGTGAGGGAGTGATGACCATTGTCGAGGGTGAGAGAGGGCGGTGAACATTGTCACGGGTGGGGAGGTGAACATTGATGGGCTGAGGACTGGAGTAAACATTGTCGGGGGTGAGAGAAGGGGTGAACATTGTCGGAGGTGAGGGAAGGGGTGAACATTGTGGGGGGTGAGGGAGGGGGTGAACATTGTCAGGGGTGGGGAGGTGAACATTGACGGGCTGAACACTGGAGTAAACATTGTCGGGGGTGAGGGAAGGGGTGAACATTCTCGGAGGTGAGGGAAGGGGTGAACATTGTGGGGGGTGAGGGAGGGGGTGAACATTGTCAGGGGTGAGGGAGGGGAGTAAACATTGTCGGGGGTGAGGGAGGGGATGAACATTGTTGAGGGGTTGAGAGAGGGGGTGAACATTGCTGGCGATGAGGGAGGGGGTGAACATTTTCAGGGGGTGAGCATTCTCGGGGGTGAGGGAGGGGGTGAATATTTTTGCGAGTGAGGGAGGGAGGTGAATATGGCTGAGGGAGGGGATGAACATTGTTAGGGGTGAGGGAGGGGGTGAATATTGTCGGGGGTGAGGAAGGGGGGTGAACATTGTCGAGTGGTGAGGGAAGGGGTGAACATTGTCACGGGTGGGGAGGTGAACATTGACGGACTGAGGGAGGGAGTAAACATTGTCGGGGGTGAGGGAAGGGGTGAACATTGTCGGAGGTGAGGGAAGGGCTGAACATTGGGGGGGGTGAGGGAGGGTGTGAACATTATTGGGGGTGAGGGAGGGGGTGAACATTGTCGGGGGTGAGGGAGGGGGTGAACATTGTCAGGGATGAGGGAGGGGGTGAACATTTTCGGGGGTGAGGGAGGGGGTGAACATTTTCGGGTGTGAGGGAGGGGGTGAAAATTGTCAGGGGTAAGGGAGGGGGTGAAAATTGTCGGGGGTAAGGGAGGGGGTGAACATTTTCGGGGGTGAGGGAGGGGTTGATCATTTTTGGGGTGAGGGAGGGGATGAAAATTGTGGGGGGTGAGGGAAGGGGTGAACATTGTGGGGGTGAGGGAAGGGGTGAAGATTGTGGGGGGTGAGGGAGGGGGTGAACATTGTCAGGGGTGAGGGAGGGGGTGAACATTGTCGGGAGTGAGGGAGGGGGTGAAGATTGTCGAGGGTGAGGAAGGGGGTGAACATTGTCGGGGGTGAGGGATGGTGTGTACATTGTCGGGGGTGAGGGAGGGGTTGAAAATTTTCGGGGTCGGGGGTGAACATTGTCGGGAGTGAGGGAGGGGGTGAACGTTGTTGGGGGTGAGGGAGGTTGTTAAAATTGTCGGGGTGAGGGAGGTGTTGAACATTTTCGGGGTGGGGGGGTGAACATTGTCGGGAGTGAGGGAGGGGGTGAACACTGTTGGGGATGAGGGGGAATGAACATTGTCGAGGGTGAGTGATGGGGTGAACATTGTCGGGGATTAGGTGTGGCTGAACATTTTCGGGGGTGAGGGAGGGGGTGAGCATTGTTGGGGATGAGGAATGTGGGTGAACATCTTCAGGGCGAGGGAGGGTGTGAGCATTGTCGGGGATGAGGAAGTGGGTGAACATTGTTGGGGTGAGGGAGGGGGTGAAAAATGTTGGGGAGAGGAAGTTTGAGCATTGTTGAGGGGTGAGGGAGGGGGTGAACATTGTTGGGACTGAGGAAAGCGGGTGCACATAGTTGGGTGTAAGGGAGTGGATGAACATTGTTGTCGGGGGTAAGGCAGGGTGAACATGGTTGGGGTGAGGGAGCTGGGTTAACATTGTTGGGGTGAGGGAGCTTGGGTTAACATTGTTGGGGTGAGGGAGCTGGGTTAACATTGTTGGGGTGTGGGAGCTGGGTTAACATTGTTGGGGTGAGGGAGCTGGGTTAACCTTGTTGGGATGCGGGAGCTGGGTTAACATTGTTGGGGTGCGGAAGCTGGGCCAACATTTTTGGGGCACGGGAGCTGGGTTAACATTGTTGGGGCGCGGGAGTTGGGTTAACAAAGTTGGGACGCGGGAGCTGGGTTAACATTGTTGGGGCGGGGGAGCTGGGTTAACATTGTTGGGGTGTGGGAGCTGGGTTAACATTGTTGGGGTGAGGGAGCTGGGTTAACATTGTTGGGGTGAGGGAGCTGGGTTAACTTTGTTGGGGTGCGGGAGCTGGGTTAACATTGTTAGGGCGTGGGAGCTGGGTTAACATTGTTGGGGTGAGGGAGGTGGGTTAACATTGTTGGGGTGAGGGAGCTGGGTTAACATTGTTGGGGTGAGGGAGCTGGGTTAACATTGTTAGGGTGTGGGAGCTGGGTTAACATTGTTGGGGTGAGGGAGGTGGGTTAACATTGTTGGGGTGAGGGAGCTGGGTTAACATTGTTGGGGTGGGGGAGCTGCGTTAACATTGTTGTGGTGCCGGAGCTGGGTTAACAGTGTTGGGGGGCGGGAGCTGGGTCAACATTGTTGGGGCGCGGGAGCTGGGTTAACATTGTTGGGTCGCGGGAGCTGGATTAACATTGTTGGGGCGCGGGAGCTGGGTTAACATTGTTGGGTCGCGGGAGCTGGGTTAACATTGTTGGGGCGCGGGAGCTAGGTTAATATTGTTGTGGTGCGGGAGCTGGGTTAACATTGGTGGGGCGAGGGAGCTGGGTTTACATTGTTGGGGTGCGGGAGCTGGGTTAACATTGGTGGGGCGAGGGAGCTGGGTTTACATTGTTGGGGTGCGGGAGCTGGGTTAACATTTTTGGGGCGCGGGAGCTGTGTTAACATTGTTGGGGTGCGGGAGCTGGGTCAACATTGTTGGGGAGCGGGAGCTGGGTTAACATTGGTGGGGCGAGGGAGCTGGGTTTACATTGTTGGGGTGTGGGAGCTGGGTTAACATTTTTGGGGCGCGGGAGCTGTGTTAACATTGTTGGGGTGCGGGAGTTGGGTCACCATTGTTGGGGTGAGGGAGCTGGATTAATATTGTTGGGGTGAGGGAGCTGGGTTAACATTGTTGGGGTGAGGGAGCTGGGTTAACATTGTTGGGGTGCGAGAGCTGGGTTAACATTGTTGAGGCGCGGGAGCTTGGTCAACATTGTTGGGGCGTGGGATTTGGGTTAACGTTGTTAGGGTGAGGGGTCTGGGTCAACATTGTTGGGACGCGGGAGCTGGGTTAACATTGTTGGGGCGCGGGAGCTGGGTTAATATCGTTGTAGTGCGGGAGCTGGGTTAACATTGGTGGGGCGAGGGACCTGGGTTAACATTGTTGGGGCGCGGGAGTTGGGTTAACATTGTTGGGACGCGGGACCTGGGTTAACATTGTTGGGATGCGGGAGCTGGGTCAATATTGTTTTGGTGCGGGAGCTGGGTTAACATTGTCAGGGTGCGGGAGGTGGGTTAACATTGTTGGGATGCGGGAGCTGGGTTAACATTGATCGGGTGAGGAAAGGGGGTGCACATTGTTGGGGGTAAGATAGTGGATGAACGTTGTTGTCAGGTGTAAGGCAGGGTGAACATTGTTGGGGTGAGGGATTTGCGTTAACATTGCTGGGGTGAGGGTGCTGGGACAATATTGTTGGGGTGCGGGATCTGGATTAACATAGTTGGCGTGTGTGAGATGGCGTAACATTGTTGGGGCGCGGGACTGGGTTAACATTGTTGGGGTGCGGGAGCTGGGTTAACATTGCTGGGGTGTGTGAGCTGGCGTAACATTGTTGGGGCGCGGGAACTGGGTTAACATTGTTGGGGAGAGGGAACTGGGTCAACATTGTCGGGGTGAGGGATCTCGGTTAACATTGTTGGGGCGCTGGAGTCTGGTCAACAATGTTGGGGTGCGCATGCTGGGTTAAACTTGTTTGGGCGCTGGAGCTGGGTTAACATTGTTGGGGTGCGGAACTGGGTCAACATTGTTGGGGCGCCGGAGCTTGGTTAACATTGTTGGGGTGAATGAGCTGGGTTAACATTGTTGGGGTGAAGGAGCTTGGTTAATATTGTTGGGGTGAGGGTGCTCTGTTAAAAATGATGGGGCATGGGAGCTGGGTTAACATTGTTGGGGCGCGGGAGCTGGGTTAACATTTTTGGGGTGAGGGAGTGGGGTTAACATTGTTGGGACGCGGCACGTGGGTTAATATTGTTGGGGCGACGAAGCTGGGTTAACCTTGTTGGGGTTTGGGAGCTGGGTCAACATTGTCGGGGTGAGGGAGCTGGGTCCACATTTTTGGGGTGAGGGAGCTGGGTCAATATAGTTGGTGCGCGGGAGCTGAGTCAACATTATTGGGGTGACGGAGCTGGGTTAACATTGTTGGGGTGAGGGAGCTGGGTCAGTATTGTTGGAGTGAGGGGGCTGGATCCACATTTTTGGGGTGAGGGAGCTGGGTCAACATTGTTGGGGTGAGGGAGCTGGGTTAACATTGCTGGGGTGAGGGTGCTGGGTTAACATTGCTGGGGTGAGGGTGCTGGGTCAACATTGTTGGAGTGAGGGAGCTGGATCCACATTTTTGGGGTGAGGGAGCTGGGTCAACATTGTTGGGGTGAGGGAGCTGGGTTAACATTGCTGGGGTGAGGGTGCTGGGTCAACATTGTTGGGGCGCGGGAGCTGGGTTAACATTATTGGGGCACGGAACTGAGTTAACATTGTTGAGGCGTTTGAGCTGGGTTGACATTGTTGGGGCGCGGGAGCTGGGTTAACATTGTTGGGGCGCGGGAGCTGAGTTAACACTGTTGGGGTGCGGGAGCTGCGTTAACATTGTTGGGGCGCGAGAGCTGGGTTAACATTGTTGGGGCGCGGGAGCTGGGTTAACATTGTTGGGGTGTGGGAGCTGGGTTAACAATGTTGTGGCGCTGGAGCTGGGTTAACATTGTTGGGAAGAGGGAGCTGGGTCAACATTGTTGGGGCGATTGAGCTGGGTTAACATTGTTGGGGTGCTGGCATCTGGTCAACAATGTTGGGGTGCACAAGCTGGGTTAACATTGTTGGGGTGCGGGAGCTGGGTTAACATAGTTGGGGCGCGGGAGCTGGGTTAACTTTGTTGGGGTACGCGAGCTGGGCGAACATTAGAGTGAGGGATCTGGGTTAACATTGTTTTGGTGCGGGAGCTGGGTTAACATTGTTGGGGTGCGGGTGCTGGGTTGACATTGTTCGTGTGAGGAAATGGGGTGCACATTGTTGGGGGTAAGATGGTAGACGAACATTTTTTTCGGGTGTGAGGTCGGGTGACTATTGTTAGGGTGAGGGAGCTGGGTTAACATTGTTGGGGTTGGGAGCTGGGTTCACATTGTTCGGGTGTGGGAGCTCTGTTAACATTGTTGGGGCGCGGGAGCTGGGTTAACATTGTTGGGGTGAGGGAGCTGGGTTAACATTGTTGGGACGCGGGATGTGGGTTAATATTGTTGGGGCGAGGAAGCTGGGACAATATTGTTGGGGGGCGGGAGCTGGGTTAACATTGTTGGGGCGCGAAGCTGGGTTAACCTTGTTGGGGTTTGGCAGCTGGGTCGACATTGTTGTGGTGAGGGAGCTGGGTCCAAATTTTTGGGGTGAGGGAGCTGGTTCAGCATTGTTGGGGCGAGGGAGTTGGGTTAACATTGTTGGGGTGAGGGAGCTGGGTCAACATAGTTGGAGCGCGGGAGCTGGTTCAACATTATTGGGGTGACGGGGCTGGGTTAACACTGTTGGGGCACGGGATGTGGGTGAACATTGTTGGGGAGCGGGAGCTGGGTTAACATTGTTGGGGTGTGGGAGCTGGGTCAACATTATTGTGGTGACGGAGCTGGGTTAACATTGTTAGGGTGAGGGAGCTGGGTCAACATTGTTGGGGCGCGCAAGCTGTGCCAACCATGTTGGGGTGCGGGAGCTGGGTTAACATTGTTGGGGTGAGGGAGCTGGGTCCATATTGTTGGGTGAGGGAGCTGGGTCAACATTGTTGGGGTGAGGGAGCTGGGTCAACATTGTTGGGGTGCGTGAGCTGGGTTAACATTGTTGGGTTGCCGGAGCTTGGTCAACATTGTTGGGGCGCGGGAGCTGGGTTAACATTGTTGGTGTGTGGGAACTGGCTTAACATTGTTGGGGCGTGGGAGCTGGGTTAACATTGTTGGGGCGCTGTAGCTGGGTTAACATTGTTGAGGCACGGGAGCTGGGTTATCATTGATGGGGCGCGGGAGCTGGTTTAACATTGTTGTGGTGTGGGAGCTGGGTTAATATTTTTGGGGCACGGGAGCTGGTTTAACATTGTTGTGGTGCGGGAGCTGGGTCAACATTGTTGGGTTGCGGGAGTAGGATCAACATTGTTGGGGTGGGGGAGCTGAGTTAACATATTTGGGGCACGGGAGCTGTGTTAGCATTGGTGGGGCGCGGGAGCTGGGTTTACGTTGTTGGGGCGAACAAGCTGGGTCAACATTGATGGGGCGCGGGAGTTGGGTTAACATCGTTGGGGCGAGGGAGCTGGGTTAACGTTGTTGGGGCGCGGGAGTTGGGTTAACATTGTTGGGGAGAGGGAGCTGGGTCATCATCGTTGGGGTGTGGGAGCTGGGTTAACATTGTTGGGGCGCGGGAGCTGGGTTAACATTGTTGTGGCGTGGGAGATGGATTAACATTGTTGGGGCGCGGGAGCTGGGTTTACATTGTTGGGGCGAACGAGATGGGTCAACATTATTGGGGTGATGGAGCTGGGTTAACATTGTTGGGGCGCGGGAGCTGGGTTAACATTGTTGGGGTTTGGGAGCTGGGTCAACATTGTTGGGGCGAGGGAGCTGGGTTAAAATTGTTGGGGCGCAGGAGCCTGGACAACAATGTTGGGGTGCGGGAGCTGGGTTATCATTGTTGGGGCACAGGAGATGGGTAAACGTTGTTGGGGTGCGGAGCTGGGTGAACATTGTTGGGGTCAGGGGGCTTGGTCAAGATTGCTGGGACGCGGGAGCAGGGTTAACATTGTTGGGGGCGAGGCAGCTGGAACATTATTGTTGGGGTGCGGGAGCTGGGTTAACATTGTTGGGGCAAGGGAGATGGGTTAACATTGTTAGGGTGAGGGAGCTGGGTCAACATTGTTGGGGCGTGCAATCTGTGCCAACCTTGTTGGGGTGCGGGAGCTGGGTAAACGTTGTTGGGGTGCGGAGCTGGGTGAACATTGTTGGGGTCAGGGGGCTTGGTCAAGATTGTTGGGGCAAGGGAGATGGGTTAACATTGTTAGGGTGAGGGAGCTGGGTCAACATTGTTGGGGCGTGCAATCTGTGCCAACCTTGTTGGGGTGCGGGAGCTGGGTTAACATTGTTGGGGTGAGGGAGCTGGGTCCATATTGTTGGGTGAGGGAGCTGGGTCAACATTATTGGGGTGAGGGAGCTGGGTCAACATTGTTGGGGTGCGGGATCTGGGTTAACATTGTTGGGGTGCGGGAGCTGGGTCCATATTGTTGGGTGAGGGAGCTGGGTCAACATTGTTGGGGTGAGGGAGCTGGGTCAACATTGTTGGGGTGCGTGAGCTGGGTTAACATTGTTGGGTTGCCGGAGCTTGGTCAACATTGTTGGGGCGCGGGAGCTGGGTTAACATTGTTGGTGTGTGGGAACTGGCTTAACATTGTTGGGGCGTGGGAGCTGGGTTAACATTGTTGGGGCGCTGTAGCTGGGTTAACATTGTTGAGGCACGGGAGCTGGGTTATCATTGATGGGGCGCGGGAGCTGGTTTAACATTGTTGTGGTGTGGGAGCTGGGTTAACATTTTTGGGGCGCGGGAGCTGGTTTAACATTGTTGTGGTGCGGGAGCTGGGTCAACATTGTTGGGTTGCGGGAGTAGGATCAACATTGTTGGGGTGGCGGAGCTGAGTTAACATATTTGGGGAGCGGGAGCTGGGTCAGCATTGTTGGGGCGCGGGAGCTGGGTTTACATTGTTGGGGCGAACAAGCCGGGTCAACATTGATGGGGCGCGGGAGTTGGGTTAACATCGTTGGGGTGAGGGAGCTGGGTGAACATCATTGGGGCGAGGGAGCTGGGTTAACGTTGTTGGGGCGCGGGAGTTGGGTTAACATTGTTGGGGAGAGGGAGCCGGGTCATCATCGTTGGGGTGTGGGAGCTGGGTTAAAATTGTTGCGGTGCTGGAGCTGGGTTAACATTGTTGTGGCGTGGGAGATGGATTAACATTGTTGGGGCGCGGGAGCTGGGTTTACATTGTTGGGGCGAACGAGATGGGTCAACATTATTGGGGTGATGGAGCTGGGTTAACATTGTTGGGGCGCGGGAGCTGGGTTAACATTGTTGGGGTTTGGGAGCTGGGTCAACATTGTTGGGGCGAGGGAGCTGGGTTAAAATTGTTGGGGCGCAGGAGCCTGGACAACAATGTTGGGGTGCGGGAGCTGGATTAACATTGTTGGGGCACAGGAGATGGGTAAACGTTGTTGGGGTGCGGGAGCTGGGTTAACATTGTTGGGGCAAGGGAGATGGGTTAACATTGTTAGGGTGAGGGAGCTGGGTCAACATTGTTGGGGTGCGCAATCTGTGCCAACCTTGTTGGGGTGCGGGAGCTGGGTTAACATTGTTGGGGTGAGGGAGCTGGGTCCATATTGTTGGGTGAGGGAGCTGGGTCAACATTATTGGGGTGAGGGAGCTGGGTCAACATTGTTGGGGTGCGGGATCTGGGTTAACATTGTTGGGGTGCGGGAGCTAGGTCATCATTGTTGGGGTGAGGGAGTTGCGGCAACATTGTTGGGGTGTGGGAGCTGGCTTTAAATTGTTGGGGTGTGGGACCTGGGTTAACATTGTTGGGGCGAGGGAGCTGGGTTAACATTGTTGGGGCGGGTGAGCTGGGTTAACATTGTTGGGCTGCGGGAGCTGGATCAAAATTGTTGGGGTGAGGGAGCTTGGTCAACATTATTGGGGTGACGGGGCTGGGTTAACATTGTTGGGGCACGGGATGGGGGTTAACATTTTTGAGGTGTGGGAGCTGGGTCAACATTGTTGGTGTGACGGAGCTGGGTCAACATTATTGTGGTGACGGAGCTGGGTTAACATTGTTAGGGTGAGGGAGCTGGGTCAACATTGTTGGGGCGCGCAAGCTGTGCCAACCTTGTTGGGGTGCGTGAGCTGGGTTAACATTGTTGGGTGAAGGAGCTGGGTCAACATTGTTGGGGTGCGTGAGCTGGGTTAACATTGTTGGGGTGCCGGAGCTTGGTCAACATTGTTGGGGTTTGGCAGCTGGGTCAACATTGTTGGGGCGAGGGAGCTGGGTTAATATTGTTGGGGCACGGGAGCCTGGTCAACAATGTTGGGGTGTGGGAGCTGGGTTAACATTGTTGGGGCGCAGGAGCTGGGTAAACATTGCTGGGGTGCGGGAGCTGGGTCAACATTTTTGGGGTGCGGGATCTGGGTTAACATTGTTGTGGGGCGGACGCTGGGCGAACCTTGGGCTGAGGGATCTGGGTTAACTATGTTGGAGTGCGGGAGCTAGGTCATCATTGTTGGGGTGAGGGAGTTGCGGCAACATTGTTGGTGTGTGGGAGCTGGCTTAACATTGTTGGGGTGCGGGAGCTGGGTTAACATTGTTGGGGCAAGGGAGCTGGGTTAACATTGTTAGGGTGAGGGAGCTGGGTCAACATTGTTGGGGCGCGCAATCTGTGCCAACCTTGTTGGGGTGCGGGAGCTGGGTTAACATTGTTGGGGTGAGGGAGCTGGGTCCATATTGTTGGGTGAGGGAGCTGGGTCAACATTATTGGGGTGAGGGAGCTGGGTCAACATTGTTGGGGTGCGGGATCTGGGTTAACATTGTTGGGGTGCGGGAGCTAGGTCATCATTGTTGGGGTGAGGGAGTTGCAGCAACATTGTTGGGGTGTGGGAGCTGGGTTAACATTGTTGGGGCGAGGGAGCTGGGTTAACATTGTTGGGGCGGGTGAGCTGGGTTAACATTGTTGGGGTGTGGGAGCTGGGTTAACATTGTTGGGGCGAGGGAGCTGGGTTAACATTGTTGGGGCGGGTGAGCTGGGTTAACATTGTTGGGCTGCGGGAGCTGGATCAAAATTGTTGGGGTGAGGGAGCTTGGTCAACATTATTGGGGTGACAGGGCTGGGTTAACATTGTTGGGGCACGGGATGTGGGTTAACATTTTTGAGGTGTGGGAGCTGGGTCAACATTGTAGGTGTGACGGAGCTGGGTCAACATTATTGTGGTGACGGAGCTGGGTTAACATTGTTAGGGTGAGGGAGCTGGGTCAACATTGTTGGGGCGCGCAAGCTGTGCCAACCTTGTTGGGGTGCTGGAGCTGGGTTAACATTGTTGGGTGAGGGAGCTGGGTCAACATTGTTGGGGTGCGTGAGCTGGGTTGAAATTGTTGGGGTGCCGGAGCTTGGTCAACATTGTTGGGGTGAGTGAGCGGGGTCAACATTGTTGGGGTTTGGCAGCTGGGTCAACATTGTTGGGGCGAGGGAGCTGAGTTAACATTGTTGGGGCACGGGAGCCTGGTCAACAATGTTGGGGTGTGGGAGCTGGGTTAACATTGTTGGGGCACAGGAGCTGGGTAAACATTGCTGGGGTGCGGGAGCTGGGTCAACATTTTTGGGGTGCGGGATCTGGGTTAACATTGTTGTGGGGCGGACGCTGGGCGAACCTTGGGCTGAGGGATCTGGGTTAACTATGTTGGGGTGCGGGAGCTAGGTCATCATTGTTGGGGTGAGGGAGTTGCGGCAACATTGTTGGTGCGTGGGAGCTGGGTCAACATTGTTGGGGCGCGGGAGCTGGGTTAACATTATTGGGGCACGGAACTGAGTTAACATTGTTGAGGCGTTTGAGCTGGGTTGACATTGTTGGGGCGCGGGAGCTGGGTTAACATTGTTGGGGCGCGGGAGCTGAGTTAACACTGTTGGGGCGCGGGAGCTGGGTTAACATTGTTGGGGTGTGGGAGCTGGGTTAACAATGTTGTGGCGCTGGAGCTGGGTTAACATTGTTGGGAAGAGGGAGCTGGGTCAACATTGTTGGGGCGATTGAGCTGGGTTAACATTGTTGGGGTGCTGGCATCTGGTCAACAATGTTGGGGTGCACAAGCTAGGTTAACATTGTTGGGGTGCGGGAGCTGGGTTAACATAGTTGGGGCGCGGGAGCTGGGTTAACTTTGTTGGGGTACGCGAGCTGGGCGAACATTAGAGTGAGGGATCTGGGTTAACATTGTTTTGGTGCGGGAGCTGGGTTAACATTGTTGGGGTGCGGGTGCTGGGTTGACATTGTTCGTGTGAGGAAATGGGGTGCACATTGTTGGGGGTAAGATGGTAGACGAACATTTTTTTCGGGTGTGAGGTCGGGTGACTATTGTTAGGGTGAGGGAGCTGGGTTAACATTGTTGGGGTTGGGAGCTGGGTTCACATTGTTCGGGTGTGGGAGCTCTGTTAACATTGTTGGGGCGCGGGAGCTGGGTTAACATTGTTGGGGCGAGGGAGCTGGGTTAACATTGTTGGGACGCGGGATGTGGGTTAATATTGTTGGGGCGAGGACGCTGGGACAATATTGTTGGGGGGCGGGAGCTGGGTTAACATTGTTGGGGCGCGAAGCTGGGTTAACCTTGTTGGGGTTTGGCAGCTGGGTCGACATTGTTGTGGTGAGGGAGCTGGGTCCAAATTTTTGGGGTGAGGGAGCTGGTTCAGCATTGTTGGGGCGAGGGAGTTGGGTTAACATTGTTGGGGTGAGGGAGCTGGGTCAACATAGTTGGAGCGCGGGAGCTGGTTCAACATTATTGGGGTGACGGGGCTGGGTTAACACTGTTGGGGCACAGGATGTGGGTGAACATTGTTGGGGAGCGGGAGCTGGGTTAACATTGTTGGGGTGTGGGAGCTGGGTCAACATTATTGTGGTGACGGAGCTGGGTTAACATTGTTAGGGTGAGGGAGCTGGGTCAACATTGTTGGGGCGCGCAAGCTGTGCCAACCATGTTGGGGTGCGGGAGCTGGGTTAACATTGTTGGGGTGAGGGAGCTGGGTCCATATTGTTGGGTGAGGGAGCTGGGTCAACATTGTTGGGGTGAGGGAGCTGGGTCAACATTGTTGGGGTGCGTGAGCTGGGTTAACATTGTTGGGTTGCCGGAGCTTGGTCAACATTGTTGGGGCGCGGGAGCTGGGTTAACATTGTTGGTGTGTGGGAACTGGCTTAACATTGTTGGGGCGTGGGAGCTGGGTTAACATTGTTGGGGCGCTGTAGCTGGGTTAACATTGTTGAGGCACGGGAGCTGGGTTATCATTGATGGGGCGCGGGAGCTGGTTTAACATTGTTGTGGTGTGGGAGCTGGGTTAACATTTTTGGGGCGCGGGAGCTGGTTTAACATTGTTGTGGTGCGGGAGCTGGGTCAACATTGTTGGGTTGCGGGAGTAGGATCAACATTGTTGGGGTGGGGGAGCTGAGTTAACATATTTGGGGAGCGGGAGCTGGGTCAGCATTGTTGGGGCGCGGGAGCTGGGTTTACATTGTTGGGGCGAACAAGCCGGGTCAACATTGATGGGGCGCGGGAGTTGGGTTAACATCGTTGGGGTGAGGGAGCTGGGTGAACATCATTGGGGCGAGGGAGCTGGGTTAACGTTGTTGGGGCGCGGGAGTTGGGTTAACATTGTTGGGGAGAGGGAGCCGGGTCATCATCGTTGGGGTGTGGGAGCTGGGTTAACATTGTTGCGGTGCTGGAGCTGGGTTAACATTGTTGTGGCGTGGGAGATGGATTAACATTGTTGGGGCGCGGGAGCTGGGTTTACATTGTTGGGGCGAACGAGATGGGTCAACATTATTGGGGTGATGGAGCTGGGTTAACATTGTTGGGGCGCGGGAGCTGGGTTAACATTGTTGGGGTTTGGGAGCTGGGTCAACATTGTTGGGGCGAGGGAGCTGGGTTAAAATTGTTGGGGCGCAGGAGCCTGGACAACAATGTTGGGGTGCGGGAGCTGGATTAACATTGTTGGGGCACAGGAGATGGGTAAACGTTGTTGGGGTGCGGGAGCTGGGTTAACATTGTTGGGGCAAGGGAGATGGGTTAACATTGTTAGGGTGAGGGAGCTGGGTCAACATTGTTGGGGTGCGCAATCTGTGCCAACCTTGTTGGGGTGCGGGAGCTGGGTTAACATTGTTGGGGTGAGGGAGCTGGGTCCATATTGTTGGGTGAGGGAGCTGGGTCAACATTATTGGGGTGAGGGAGCTGGGTCAACATTGTTGGGGTGCGGGATCTGGGTTAACATTGTTGGGGTGCGGGAGCTAGGTCATCATTGTTGGGGTGAGGGAGTTGCGGCAACATTGTTGGGGTGTGGGAGCTGGCTTTAAATTGTTGGGGTGTGGGACCTGGGTTAACATTGTTGGGGCGAGGGAGCTGGGTTAACATTGTTGGGGCGGGTGAGCTGGGTTAACATTGTTGGGCTGCGGGAGCTGGATCAAAATTGTTGGGGTGAGGGAGCTTGGTCAACATTATTGGGGTGACGGGGCTGGGTTAACATTGTTGGGGCACGGGATGGGGGTTAACATTTTTGAGGTGTGGGAGCTGGGTCAACATTGTTGGTGTGACGGAGCTGGGTCAACATTATTGTGGTGACGGAGCTGGGTTAACATTGTTAGGGTGAGGGAGCTGGGTCAACATTGTTGGGGCGCGCAAGCTGTGCCAACCTTGTTGGGGTGCGTGAGCTGGGTTAACATTGTTGGGTGAAGGAGCTGGGTCAACATTGTTGGGGTGCGTGAGCTGGGTTAACATTGTTGGGGTGCCGGAGCTTGGTCAACATTGTTGGGGTTTGGCAGCTGGGTCAACATTGTTGGGGCGAGGGAGCTGGGTTAATATTGTTGGGGCACGGGAGCCTGGTCAACAATGTTGGGGTGTGGGAGCTGGGTTAACATTGTTGGGGCGCAGGAGCTGGGTAAACATTGCTGGGGTGCGGGAGCTGGGTCAACATTTTTGGGGTGCGGGATCTGGGTTAACATTGTTGTGGGGCGGACGCTGGGCGAACCTTGGGCTGAGGGATCTGGGTTAACTATGTTGGGGTGCGGGAGCTAGGTCATCATTGTTGGGGTGAGGGAGTTGCGGCAACATTGTTGGTGTGTGGGAGCTGGCTTAACATTGTTGGGGTGCGGGAGCTGGGTTAACATTGTTGGGGCAAGGGAGCTGGGTTAACATTGTTAGGGTGAGGGAGCTGGGTCAACATTGTTGGGGCGCGCAAGCTGTGCCAACCTTGTTGGGGTGCGGGAGCTGGGTTAACATTGTTGGGGTGAGGGAGCTGGGTCCATATTGTTGGGTGAGGGAGCTGGGTCAACATTATTGGGGTGAGGGAGCTGGGTCAACATTGTTGGGGTGCGGGATCTGGGTTAACATTGTTGGGGTGCGGGAGCTAGGTCATCATTGTTGGGGTGAGGGAGTTGCAGCAACATTGTTGGGGTGTGGGAGCTGGGTTAACATTGTTGGGGCGAGGGAGCTGGGTTAACATTGTTGGGGCGGGTGAGCTGGGTTAACATTGTTGGGGTGTGGGAGCTGGGTTAACATTGTTGGGGCGAGGGAGCTGGGTTAACATTGTTGGGGCGGGTGAGCTGGGTTAACATTGTTGGGCTGCGGGAGCTGGATCAAAATTGTTGGGGTGAGGGAGCTTGGTCAACATTATTGGGGTGACAGGGCTGGGTTAACATTGTTGGGGCACGGTATGTGGGTTAACATTTTTGAGGTGTGGGAGCTGGGTCAACATTGTAGGTGTGACGGAGCTGGGTCAACATTATTGTGGTGACGGAGCTGGGTTAACATTGTTAGGGTGAGGGAGCTGGGTCAACATTGTTGGGGCGCGCAAGCTGTGCCAACCTTGTTGGGGTGCTGGAGCTGGGTTAACATTGTTGGGTGAGGGAGCTGGGTCAACATTGTTGGGGTGCGTGAGCTGGGTTGAAATTGTTGGGGTGCCGGAGCTTGGTCAACATTGTTGGGGTGAGTGAGCGGGGTCAACATTGTTGGGGTTTGGCAGCTGGGTTAACATTGTTGTGGTGACGGAGCTGGGTTAACATTGTTAGGGTGAGGGAGCTGAGTCAAAATTGTTGGGGCGCGCAAGCTGTGCCAACCTTGTTGGGGTGCGGGAGCTGGGTTAACATTGTTGGGGTGAGGGAGCTGGGTCCATATTGTTGGGTGAGGGAGCTGGGTCAACATTGTTGGGGTGAGGGAGCTGGGTCAACATTGTTGGGGTGAGGGAGCTGGGTCAACATTGTTGGGGCACAGGAGCTGGGTAAACATTGCTGGGGTGCGGGAGCTGGGTCAACATTTTTGGGGTGCGGGATCTGGGTTAACATTGTTGTGGGGCGGACGCTGGGCGAACCTTGGGCTGAGGGATCTGGGTTAACTATGTTGGGGTGCGGGAGCTAGGTCATCATTGTTGGGGTGAGGGAGTTGCGGCAACATTGTTGGTGTGTGGGAGCTGGCTTAACATTGTTGGGGTGTGGGAGCTGGGTTAACATTGTTGGGGCGAGGGAGCTGGGTTAACATTGTTGTGGTGACGGAGCTGGGTTAATATTGTTAGGGTGAGGGAGCTGAGTCAAAATTGTTGGGGCGCGCAAGCTGTGCCAACCTTGTTGGGGTGCGGGAGCTGGGTTAACATTGTTGGGGTGAGGGAGCTGGGTCCATATTGTTGTGTGAGGGAGCTGGGTCAACATTGTTGGGGTGAGGGAGCTGGGTCAACATTGTTGGGGTGAGGGAGCTGGGTTAACATTGTTGGGGCGCGGGAGCCTGGTCAACAATGTTGGGGTGTGGGAGCTGTGTTAACATTGTTGGGGCGCAGGAGCTGGGTAAACATTGCTGGGGTGCGGGAGCTGGGTCAACATTTTTGGGGTGCGGGATCTGGGTTAACATTGTTGTGGTGATGGAGCTGGGTTAACATTGTTAGGGTGAGGGAGCTGAGTCAACATTGTTGGGGCGCGCAAGCTGTGCCAACCTTGTTGGGGTGCGGGAGCTGGGTTAACATTGTTGGGGTGAGGGGGCTGGGTCCATATTGTTGTGTGAGGGAGCTGGGTCAACATTGTTGGGGGGAGAGAGCTGGGTTAACATTGTTGGGGTGCCGGAGCTTGGTCAACATTGTTGGGGTGAGGGAGCTGCGTCAACATTGTTGGGGCGCGGGAGCTTGGTTAACATTGTTGGGGTGTGGGAGCTGGCTTAACATTGTTGGGGTGTGGGAGCTGGGTTAACATTGTTGTGGTGCGGGAGCTGGGTCAACATTGTTGGGTTGTGGGAGTAGGATCAACATTGTTTGGGGTGGCGGAGCTGAGTTAACATATTATGGGCGCGGGAGCTGGGTTAGCATTGTTGGGGCGCGGGAGCTGGGTTTACATTGTTGGGGCGAACAAGCTGGGTCAACATTGATGGGGCGCGGGAGTTGGGTTAACATCGTTGGGGTGAGGGAGCTGGGTGAACATCGTTGGAGCGAGGGAGCTGGGTTAACGTTGTTGGGGCGCGGGAGTTGGGTTAACATTGTTGGGGCGCGGGAGCTGGGTTAACATTGTTGTGGTTTGGCAGCTGGGTCAACATTGTTGGGGCGAGGGAGCTGGGTTAACATTGTTGGGGCGCGGGAGCCTGGTCAACAATGTTGGGGTGTGGGAGCTGTGTTAACATTGTTGGGGCACAGGAGCTGGGTAAACATTGCTGGGGTGTGGGAGCTGGGTCAACATTTTTGGGGTGCGGGATCTGGGTTAACATTGTTGGGGCGCGGACGCTGGGCGAACATTGGGCTGAGGGATCTGGGTTAACATTGTTGGGGTGCGGGAGCTAGGTCATCATTGTTGGGGTGAGGGAGTTGCGGCAACATTGTTGGGGTGTGGGAGCTGGCTTAACATTGTTGGGGTGTGGGAGCTGTGTTAACATTGTTGTGGCGAGGGAGCTGGGTTAACATTGTTGGGGCGCGTGAGCTGGGTTAACATTGTTGGGGTGCGGGAGCTTGGTGAAAATTGCTGCGGCGCGAGAGCTGGGTTAACATTGTTGGGGCGCGGGTGTTGGGTTAACATTGTTGGGGCACGGGAGCTGGGTTAACATTGTGGGGGCACGGGAGCTGGGTTAACATTGTTGGGGCGAACGAGATGGGTCAACATTATTGGGGCGCGGGAGTTGGGTTAACATTGTTGGGGTATGGGAGCTGGGTCATCATCGTTGGGGCGCGGGAGCTGGGTTAACATTGTTGTGGCGTGGGAGATGGATTAACATTGTTGGGGCGCGGGAGCTGGGTTTACATTGTTGGGGCGAACGAGATGGGTCAACATTATTGGGGTGATGGAGCTGGGTTAACATTGTTGGGGACCGGGAGCTGGGTTAACATTGTTGGGGTTTGGGAGCTGGGTCAACATTGTTGGGGCGAGGGAGCTGGGTTAGCATTGTTTGGGCGCTGGAGCTGGGTTTACATTGTTGGGGCGAACAAGCTGGGTCAACATTGATGGGGCGCGGGAGTTGGGTTAACATCGTTGGGGTGAGGGAGCTGGGTGAACATCGTCGGGGCGAGGGAGCTGGGTTAACGTTGTTGGGGCGCGGGAGTTGGGTTAACATTGTTGGGGCGCGGGAGCTGGGTTAACATTGTTGGGGTTTGGCAGCTGGGTCAACATTGTTGGGGCGAGGGAGCTGGGTTAACATTGTTGTGGCGCGGGAGCCTGGTCAACAATGTTGGGGTGTGGGAGCTGTGTTAACATTGTTGGGGCGCAGGAGCTGGGTAAACATTGCTGGGGTGCGGGAGCTGGGTCAACATTTTTGGGGTGCGGGATCTGGGTTAACATTGTTGTGGTGACGGAGCTGGGTTAACATTGTTAGGGTGAGGGAGCTGAGACAACATTGTTGGGGCGCGCAAGCTGTGCCAACCTTGTTGGGGTGCGGGAGCTGGTTTAACATTGTTGGGGTGAGGGGGCTGGGTCCATATTTTTGGGTGAGGGAGCTGGGTCAACATTGTTGGGGTGAGAGAGCTGGGTCAACATTGTTGGGGTGCGTGAGCTGGGTTAACATTGTTGGGGTGCCGGAGCTTGGTCAACATTGTTGGGGTGAGGGAGCTGGGTCAACATCGTTGGGGCGCGGGAGCTGGGTTAACATTGTTGGGGTATGGGAGCTGGCTTAACATTGTTGGGGTGTGGGAGCTGGGTTAACATTGTTGTGGTGCGGGAGCTGGGTCAACATTGTTGGGTTGTGGGAGTAGGATCAACATTGTTGGGGTGGCGGAGCTGAGTTAACATGTTTGGGGCGCGGGAGCTGGGTTAGCATTGTTGGGGCGCGGGAGCTGGGTTTACATTGTTGGGGCGAACAAGCTGGGTCAACATTGATGGGGCGTGGGAGTTGGGTTAACATCGTTGGGGTGAGGGAGCTGGGTGAACATCGTTGGGGCGAGGGAGCTGGGTTAACGTTGTTGGGGCGCGGGAGTTGGGTTAACATTGTTGGGGAGCGGGAGCTGGGTTAACATTGTTGGGGTTTGGCAGCTGGGTCAACATTGTTGGGGTATGGGAGCTGGCTTAACATTGTTGGGGTGTGGGAGCTGGGTTAACATTGTTGTGGTGCGGGAGCTGGGTCAACATTGTTGGGTTGCGGGAGTAGGATCAATATTTTTGGGGTGGGGGAGCTGAGTTAACATATTTGGGGCGCGCGAGCTGGGTTAGCTTTGTTGGGGCTCGGGAGCTGGGTTTACATTGTTGGGGCGAACAAGCTGGGTCAACATTGATGGGGCGCGGGAGTTGGGTTAACATTGTTGGGGCGCGTGAGCTGGGTTAACATTGTTGGGGTTTGGCAACTGGGTCAACATTGTTGGGGCGAGGGAGCTGGGTTAACATTGTTGGGGCACGGGAGCCTGGTCAACAATGTTGGGGTGTGGGAGCTGTGTTAACATTGTTGGGGCGCAGGAGCTGGGTAAACATTGCTGGGGTGCGGGAGCTGGGTCAACATTTTTGGGGTGCGGGATCTGGGTTAACATTGTTGAGGCGCGGACGCTGGGCGAACATTGGGCTGAGGGATCTGGGTTAACATTGTTGGGGTGCGGGAGCTAGGTCATCATTGTTGGGGTGAGGGAGTTGCGGCAACATTGTTGGGGTGTGGGAGCTGGCTTAACATTGTTGGGGTGTGGGAGCTGTGTTAACATTGTTGTGGCGAGGGAGCTGGGTTAACATTGTTGGGGCGCGTGAGCTGGGTTAACATTGTTGGGGTGCGGGAGCTTGGTGAAAATTGCTGCGGCGCGAGAGCTGGGTTAACATTGTTGGGGCGCGGGTGTTGGGTTAACATTGTTGGGGCACGGGAGCTGGGTTAACATTGTGGGGGCACGGGAGCTGGGTTAACATTGTTGCGGTGCCGGAACTGGGTTAATATTGTTGGGGCGCGGGAGCTCGGCGATCATTGGGGTGAGAGATTTGGGTTAACATTGTTTTGGTGAGGGAGCTGGGTCATCATTGTTGGGGTCAGGGGGCTTGGTCAAGATTGCTGGGACGTGGGAGCGGGGTTAACATTGTTGGGGGCGAGTGAGCTGGGACAATATTGTTGGGGTGCGGGAGCTGGGTTAACATTGTTGGGGCGAACGAAATGGGTCAACATTGTTGGGGCGCGGGAGTTGGGTTAACATTGTTTGGGAGAGGGAGCTGGGTCATCATCGTTGGGGCGCGGGAGCTGGGTTAACATTGTTGTGGCGTGGAAGATGGATTAACATTGTTGGGGCGCGGGAGCTGGGTTTACATTGTTGGGGCGAACGAGACGGCTCAACATTATTGGGGTGATGGAGCTGGGTTAACATTGTTGGGGACCGGGAGCAGGGTTAACATTGTTGGGGTTTGGGAGCTGGGTCAACATTGTTGGGGCGAGGGATCTGGGTTAAAATTGTTGGGGCGCGGGAGCCTGGACAACAATGTTGGGGTGCGGGAGCTGGGTTAACATTGTTGGGGCACAGGAGATGGGTAAACGTTGGGGTGCGGGAGCTGGGTGAACATTATTGGGGTCAGGGGGCTTGGTCAAGATTGCTGGGACGCGTGAGCGGGGTTAACATTGTTGGGGGCGAGGCAGCTGGGACATTATTGTTGGGGTGCGGGAGCTGGGTTAACATAGTTGGGCACGGTTAGCATCGTTGGAGTGCAGGAGCTGGGTTTACATTGTTGGGGCGAACGAGATGGGTCAATATTGTTGGGGCGAGGGAGCTGGGTCATCATCGTTGGGGCGCGGGAGCTGGGTTAACATTGTTGGGTCGCAGGAGCTGGGTTAACATTGTTGGGGCACGGAAGCTGAGTTAACATTGTTGGGGCGCGGGAGCTTTGTTAACATTGTTGTGGCGCGGGAGCTGGATTAACATTGTTGGGGCGCGGGAGCTGGGTCAACATTGTTGGGGTGAGGGAGCTTGGTCAACATTATTGGGGTGACGGAGCTGGGTTAACATTGTTGGGGCGCGAGAGGTGGGATACCATTGTTGGGGCCCGGGAGCTGGGTTATCATTGTTGGGGTTTGGGAGCTAGGTCAACAATGTTGGGGCAAGGGAGCTAGGTTAAAATTGTTGGGGCGCGGGAGCCTGGTCAACAATGTTGGGGTGCGGGAACTGGGTTAACATTGTTGGGGCGCGGGAGCTGGGTAAACGTTGTTGGGGTGCGGGAGCTGGGTCAACATTGTTGGGCCGCGGGAGCTGGGTTAACATTGTTGGGGCGCAGGAGCTGGGCGAATATTGGGGTGAGGGATCTGGGTTCACATTGTTGGCGTGCGGGAGCTGGGTCATCATTGTTGGGGTGAGGGAGCTGCGTCAACATTGTTGGGGTGAGTAAGTTTGGTCAACATTGTTGGGGTGAGGCAGCTGGGTGAACATTGTTGGGGTGAGGCAGCTGGCTTAACATTGTTGGGGCGCGGGAGCTTGTTCAACATTGTTGGGGTGTGGGAGTTGGGTCAACATTGTTGGGGTGCGCAACCTGGGTTAACATTGTTGGGGCGTGGGAGTTGGGTTAACTTTGTTGGGGGGAGGGAGCTGGGTCAACATCGTTGGGGCGCGTGAGTTGGGTCAACATTGTTGGGGTCAGAGGGCTGGGTCAAGATTGCTGGGACGCGGGATCGGGGTTAACGTTGTTGGGGCGAGGGAGCTGGGTCAACATTGTTGGGGCGCGGGAGCTGGGTTAACATTGTTGGGGCGGGGGAGCTGGGTTAACATTGGGGTGAGGGAACTGGGTTAACATTGTCGTGGTGCGGGAGCTGGGTTATCATTGTTGGGGTGAGGGAGCTGCGTCAACATTGTTGGTGTGAGGGAGCTGGGTCAACATTGTTGGGGTGAAGGAGCAGGGTCAACATTGTTAGGGTGAGGCAGCTGGCTTAACATTGTTGGGGCGTGGGAGCTTGGTCAACATTGTTGGGGCGCATGAGTTGGGTCATCATTGTTAGGGTCAGGGGGCTGGGTCAAGATTGCTGGGACGCGTGAGCGGGGTTACCATTGTTGGGGCGAGGGAGCTGGGACAATATTGTTGGGGCGCGGGAGCTGGGTTAACATAGTTGGAGTGCGGGAGCTGGGTTTACATTGTTGGGGCGATCGACATGGGTCAACATTGTTGGGGCGCGGGTGTTGGGTTAACATTGTTGGGGCGAGGTAGCTATGTCATCATCGTTGGGGCGCGGGAGCTGGGTTAGCATTGTTGGAGTGCGGGAGCTGGGTTTTCATTGTTGGGGCGAACGAGATGGGTCAACATTGTTGGGGCGCGGGTTTGGGTTAACATTGTTGGGGCGAGCTAGCTGGGTCATCATCGTTGGGGTGCGGGAGCTCGGTTAACATTGTTGGGGCGCGGGAGCTGGGTTAACATTGTTGTGGCGCGGGAGCTGGGTTAAAATTGTTGGGGTGCGGGAGCTGGGACAACATTGTGGGGGTGAGGGAGCTTGGTCAACATTATTGGGGTGACGGAGCTGGGTTAACGTTGTTGGGGCGCGGGAGGTGGGATACCATTGTTGGGACGCAGGAGCTGGGTTAACATTGTTGGTGTTTGGGAGATGGCTCAACATTGTTGGTGATCGGGAGCTGGGCTAAAATTGTTGGGGCGCGGGAGCCTGGTCAACAATGTTGGGGTGCTGGAGCTGTGTTAACATTGTTGGGGCGCGGGAGCTGGGTAAACATTGTTGAGGTGCGGGAGCTGGGTCAACATTGTTGGGGCGCGGGAGCTGGGTTAACATTGTTGGGGCGTGGGAGCTGGGTAAACATTGTTGGGGTGCGGGAGCTGGGTTAACATTGTTGGGGCGCGGGAATCTGGTCAACAATGTTGGGGTGAGGGAGCTGCGTCAACATTGTTGGGGTGAGTGAGCTGGGTCAACGTTGCTGGGGTTAGGCAGCTGGGTCAACATTGTTGGGGTGAGGCAGCTGGCTTAACATTGTTGGGACAGGGGAGCTTGGTCAACATTGTTGGGCCGCGGGAGTTGGATCAACATTGTTGGGGTGAGGCTGCTGGGTCAACATTGTTGGGGTGCGCAACCTGGGTTAACATTCTTGGGGCGCGGAAGCTTGGTTAACATAGTTCGGGCGCGGGAGCTGGGTTAGTATTGTTGGGGCGCGGGAGCTAGGTTTACATTGTTGGGGCGAACGAGCTGGCTCAACATTGTTGGGCCGCGGGAGTTGGGTTAACTTTGTTGGGGCGAGGGAACTGGGTCAATATCGTTGGGGTGTGTGAGCTGGGTTAACATTGTTGGGGCGCGGTAGCTGGGTCAATATCGTTGGGGCGCGGGAGCTGTGTCAACATTGTTGCGGCGCCGGAGCTGGGTTAACATTGTTGGGGCGGGGGAGCTGGGTTAACATTGGGGTGAGGGATCTTGGTTAACATTGTTGTGGTGCGGGAGCTGGCTTAACATTGTTTGGGCGCGGTAGCTTGGTCAACATTGTTGGGGCGCGGGAGTTGGGTCAACATTGTTGGTGCGAGGGGGCTGGGTCAACATTGTTGGGGCGCGGGAGGTTGGTTAACATTGTTGGGGTACGGGAGGTGGGTTAACATTGTTTCGGTGCGGGAGCTGGGTTAACATTGTTGGGGTGCGTTTGCTGAGTTAACATTGTTCGGGTGAGGAAATGAGGTGCACATTGTTGGGGGTAAGATAGTAGATGAACATTTTTGTTGGGTGTTAGGCAGGGTGAACATTGCTAGGGTGAGGGAGCTTGGTTAACATTTTTGGGGTGTGGGAGCTCTGTTAACATTGTTGGGGTGAATGAGCTGGGTTAACATTGTTGGGGTGAAGGAGCTGGGTTAATATTGTTGGGGTGAGGGAGCTCGGTAAAAAATGATGGGGCGCGGGATCTGGGTTAACATTGTTGGGGTGCGGGAGCTGGGTCATCATTGTTGGGGTGAGGGAGCTGCGTCAACATTGTTGCGATGCGGGAGCTGGGTCAACATTGTTGGGGCACGGAACTGAGTTAACATTGTTGGGGCGTTTGAGCTGGCTTGACATTGTTGGGGCGCGGGAGCTGGGTTAACATTGTTGGGGCGCGGGAGCTGGGTTAACACTGTTGGGGCGCGGGAGCTGCGTTAACATTGTTGGGGCGCGAGAGCTGGGTTAACATTGTTGGGGCGCGGGAGCTGGGTTAACATTGTTGGGGTGTGGGAGCTGGGTTAACAATGTTGTGGCGCTGGAGCTGGGTTAACATTGTTGGGAAGAGGGAGCTGGGTCAACATTGTTGGGGCGATTGAGCTGGGTTAACATTGTTGGGGCGCGGGAGCTGGGTTAACATTGTTGGGGCGTGGGAGCTGGGTAAACATTGTTGGGGTGCGGGAGCTGGGTTAACATTGTTGGGGCGCGGGAATCTGGTCAACAATGTTGGGGTGAGGGAGCTGCGTCAACATTGTTGGGGTGAGTGAGCTGGGTCAACGTTGCTGGGGTTAGGCAGCTGGGTCAACATTGTTGGGGTGAGGCAGCTGGCTTAACATTGTTGGGACAGGGGAGCTTGGTCAACATTGTTGGGCCGCGGGAGTTGGATCAACATTGTTGGGGTGAGGCTGCTGGGTCAACATTGTTGGGGTGCGCAACCTGGGTTAACATTCTTGGGGCGCGGAAGCTTGGTTAACATAGTTCGGGCGCGGGAGCTGGGTTAGTATTGTTGGGGCGCGGGAGCTAGGTTTACATTGTTGGGGCGAACGAGCTGGCTCAACATTGTTGGGCCGCGGGAGTTGGGTTAACTTTGTTGGGGCGAGGGAACTGGGTCAATATCGTTGGGGTGTGTGAGCTGGGTTAACATTGTTGGGGCGCGGTAGCTGGGTCAATATCGTTGGGGCGCGGGAGCTGTGTCAACATTGTTGCGGCGCCGGAGCTGGGTTAACATTGTTGGGGCGGGGGAGCTGGGTTAACATTGGGGTGAGGGATCTTGGTTAACATTGTTGTGGTGCGGGAGCTGGCTTAACATTGTTTGGGCGCGGTAGCTTGGTCAACATTGTTGGGGCGCGGGAGTTGGGTCAACATTGTTGGTGCGAGGGGGCTGGGTCAACATTGTTGGGGCGCGGGAGGTTGGTTAACATTGTTGGGGTACGGGAGGTGGGTTAACATTGTTTCGGTGCGGGAGCTGGGTTAACATTGTTGGGGTGCGTTTGCTGAGTTAACATTGTTCGGGTGAGGAAATGAGGTGCACATTGTTGGGGGTAAGATAGTAGATGAACATTTTTGTTGGGTGTTAGGCAGGGTGAACATTGCTAGGGTGAGGGAGCTTGGTTAACATTTTTGGGGTGTGGGAGCTCTGTTAACATTGTTGGGGTGAATGAGCTGGGTTAACATTGTTGGGGTGAAGGAGCTGGGTTAATATTGTTGGGGTGAGGGAGCTCGGTAAAAAATGATGGGGCGCGGGATCTGGGTTAACATTGTTGGGGTGCGGGAGCTGGGTCATCATTGTTGGGGTGAGGGAGCTGCGTCAACATTGTTGCGATGCGGGAGCTGGGTCAACATTGTTGGGGTGTGGGAGCTGGGTCAACATTATTGTGGTGACGGAGCTGGGTTAACATTGTTAGGGTGAGGGAGCTGGGTCAACATTGTTGGGGCGCGCAAGCTGTGCCAACCATGTTGGGGTGCGGGAGCTGGGTTAACATTGTTGGGGTGAGGGAGCTGGGTCCATATTGTTGGGTGAGGGAGCTGGGTCAACATTGTTGGGGTGAGGGAGCTGGGTCAACATTGTTGGGGTGCGTGAGCTGGGTTAACATTGTTGGGTTGCCGGAGCTTGGTCAACATTGTTGGGGCGCGGGAGCTGGGTTAACATTGTTGGTGTGTGGGAACTGGCTTAACATTGTTGGGGCGTGGGAGCTGGGTTAACATTGTTGGGGCGCTGTAGCTGGGTTAACATTGTTGAGGCACGGGAGCTGGGTTATCATTGATGGGGCGCGGGAGCTGGTTTAACATTGTTGTGGTGTGGGAGCTGGGTTAACATTTTTGGGGCGCGGGAGCTGGTTTAACATTGTTGTGGTGCGGGAGCTGGGTCAACATTGTTGGGTTGCGGGAGTAGGATCAACATTGTTGGGGTGGCGGAGCTGAGTTAACATATTTGGGGAGCGGGAGCTGGGTCAGCATTGTTGGGGCGCGGGAGCTGGGTTTACATTGTTGGGGCGAACAAGCCGGGTCAACATTGATGGGGCGCGGGAGTTGGGTTAACATCGTTGGGGTGAGGGAGCTGGGTGAACATCATTGGGGCGAGGGAGCTGGGTTAACGTTGTTGGGGCGCGGGAGTTGGGTTAACATTGTTGGGGAGAGGGAGCCGGGTCATCATCGTTGGGGTGTGGGAGCTGGGTTAAAATTGTTGCGGTGCTGGAGCTGGGTTAACATTGTTGTGGCGTGGGAGATGGATTAACATTGTTGGGGCGCGGGAGCTGGGTTTACATTGTTGGGGCGAACGAGATGGGTCAACATTATTGGGGTGATGGAGCTGGGTTAACATTGTTGGGGCGCGGGAGCTGGGTTAACATTGTTGGGGTTTGGGAGCTGGGTCAACATTGTTGGGGCGAGGGAGCTGGGTTAAAATTGTTGGGGCGCAGGAGCCTGGACAACAATGTTGGGGTGCGGGAGCTGGATTAACATTGTTGGGGCACAGGAGATGGGTAAACGTTGTTGGGGTGCGGGAGCTGGGTTAACATTGTTGGGGCAAGGGAGATGGGTTAACATTGTTAGGGTGAGGGAGCTGGGTCAACATTGTTGGGGTGCGCAATCTGTGCCAACCTTGTTGGGGTGCGGGAGCTGGGTTAACATTGTTGGGGTGAGGGAGCTGGGTCCATATTGTTGGGTGAGGGAGCTGGGTCAACATTATTGGGGTGAGGGAGCTGGGTCAACATTGTTGGGGTGCGGGATCTGGGTTAACATTGTTGGGGTGCGGGAGCTAGGTCATCATTGTTGGGGTGAGGGAGTTGCGGCAACATTGTTGGGGTGTGGGAGCTGGCTTTAAATTGTTGGGGTGTGGGACCTGGGTTAACATTGTTGGGGCGAGGGAGCTGGGTTAACATTGTTGGGGCGGGTGAGCTGGGTTAACATTGTTGGGCTGCGGGAGCTGGATCAAAATTGTTGGGGTGAGGGAGCTTGGTCAACATTATTGGGGTGACGGGGCTGGGTTAACATTGTTGGGGCACGGGATGGGGGTTAACATTTTTGAGGTGTGGGAGCTGGGTCAACATTGTTGGTGTGACGGAGCTGGGTCAACATTATTGTGGTGACGGAGCTGGGTTAACATTGTTAGGGTGAGGGAGCTGGGTCAACATTGTTGGGGCGCGCAAGCTGTGCCAACCTTGTTGGGGTGCGTGAGCTGGGTTAACATTGTTGGGTGAAGGAGCTGGGTCAACATTGTTGGGGTGCGTGAGCTGGGTTAACATTGTTGGGGTGCCGGAGCTTGGTCAACATTGTTGGGGTTTGGCAGCTGGGTCAACATTGTTGGGGCGAGGGAGCTGGGTTAATATTGTTGGGGCACGGGAGCCTGGTCAACAATGTTGGGGTGTGGGAGCTGGGTTAACATTGTTGGGGCGCAGGAGCTGGGTAAACATTGCTGGGGTGCGGGAGCTGGGTCAACATTTTTGGGGTGCGGGATCTGGGTTAACATTGTTGTGGGGCGGACGCTGGGCGAACCTTGGGCTGAGGGATCTGGGTTAACTATGTTGGAGTGCGGGAGCTAGGTCATCATTGTTGGGGTGAGGGAGTTGCGGCAACATTGTTGGTGTGTGGGAGCTGGCTTAACATTGTTGGGGTGCGGGAGCTGGGTTAACATTGTTGGGGCAAGGGAGCTGGGTTAACATTGTTAGGGTGAGGGAGCTGGGTCAACATTGTTGGGGCGCGCAATCTGTGCCAACCTTGTTGGGGTGCGGGAGCTGGGTTAACATTGTTGGGGTGAGGGAGCTGGGTCCATATTGTTGGGTGAGGGAGCTGGGTCAACATTATTGGGGTGAGGGAGCTGGGTCAACATTGTTGGGGTGCGGGATCTGGGTTAACATTGTTGGGGTGCGGGAGCTAGGTCATCATTGTTGGGGTGAGGGAGTTGCAGCAACATTGTTGGGGTGTGGGAGCTGGGTTAACATTGTTGGGGCGAGGGAGCTGGGTTAACATTGTTGGGGCGGGTGAGCTGGGTTAACATTGTTGGGGTGTGGGAGCTGGGTTAACATTGTTGGGGCGAGGGAGCTGGGTTAACATTGTTGGGGCGGGTGAGCTGGGTTAACATTGTTGGGCTGCGGGAGCTGGATCAAAATTGTTGGGGTGAGGGAGCTTGGTCAACATTATTGGGGTGACAGGGCTGGGTTAACATTGTTGGGGCACGGGATGTGGGTTAACATTTTTGAGGTGTGGGAGCTGGGTCAACATTGTAGGTGTGACGGAGCTGGGTCAACATTATTGTGGTGACGGAGCTGGGTTAACATTGTTAGGGTGAGGGAGCTGGGTCAACATTGTTGGGGCGCGCAAGCTGTGCCAACCTTGTTGGGGTGCTGGAGCTGGGTTAACATTGTTGGGTGAGGGAGCTGGGTCAACATTGTTGGGGTGCGTGAGCTGGGTTGAAATTGTTGGGGTGCCGGAGCTTGGTCAACATTGTTGGGGTGAGTGAGCGGGGTCAACATTGTTGGGGTTTGGCAGCTGGGTCAACATTGTTGGGGCGAGGGAGCTGAGTTAACATTGTTGGGGCACGGGAGCCTGGTCAACAATGTTGGGGTGTGGGAGCTGGGTTAACATTGTTGGGGCACAGGAGCTGGGTAAACATTGCTGGGGTGCGGGAGCTGGGTCAACATTTTTGGGGTGCGGGATCTGGGTTAACATTGTTGTGGGGCGGACGCTGGGCGAACCTTGGGCTGAGGGATCTGGGTTAACTATGTTGGGGTGCGGGAGCTAGGTCATCATTGTTGGGGTGAGGGAGTTGCGGCAACATTGTTGGTGCGTGGGAGCTGGGTCAACATTGTTGGGGCGCGGGAGCTGGGTTAACATTATTGGGGCACGGAACTGAGTTAACATTGTTGAGGCGTTTGAGCTGGGTTGACATTGTTGGGGCGCGGGAGCTGGGTTAACATTGTTGGGGCGCGGGAGCTGAGTTAACACTGTTGGGGCGCGGGAGCTGGGTTAACATTGTTGGGGTGTGGGAGCTGGGTTAACAATGTTGTGGCGCTGGAGCTGGGTTAACATTGTTGGGAAGAGGGAGCTGGGTCAACATTGTTGGGGCGATTGAGCTGGGTTAACATTGTTGGGGTGCTGGCATCTGGTCAACAATGTTGGGGTGCACAAGCTAGGTTAACATTGTTGGGGTGCGGGAGCTGGGTTAACATAGTTGGGGCGCGGGAGCTGGGTTAACTTTGTTGGGGTACGCGAGCTGGGCGAACATTAGAGTGAGGGATCTGGGTTAACATTGTTTTGGTGCGGGAGCTGGGTTAACATTGTTGGGGTGCGGGTGCTGGGTTGACATTGTTCGTGTGAGGAAATGGGGTGCACATTGTTGGGGGTAAGATGGTAGACGAACATTTTTTTCGGGTGTGAGGTCGGGTGACTATTGTTAGGGTGAGGGAGCTGGGTTAACATTGTTGGGGTTGGGAGCTGGGTTCACATTGTTCGGGTGTGGGAGCTCTGTTAACATTGTTGGGGCGCGGGAGCTGGGTTAACATTGTTGGGGCGAGGGAGCTGGGTTAACATTGTTGGGACGCGGGATGTGGGTTAATATTGTTGGGGCGAGGACGCTGGGACAATATTGTTGGGGGGCGGGAGCTGGGTTAACATTGTTGGGGCGCGAAGCTGGGTTAACCTTGTTGGGGTTTGGCAGCTGGGTCGACATTGTTGTGGTGAGGGAGCTGGGTCCAAATTTTTGGGGTGAGGGAGCTGGTTCAGCATTGTTGGGGCGAGGGAGTTGGGTTAACATTGTTGGGGTGAGGGAGCTGGGTCAACATAGTTGGAGCGCGGGAGCTGGTTCAACATTATTGGGGTGACGGGGCTGGGTTAACACTGTTGGGGCACAGGATGTGGGTGAACATTGTTGGGGAGCGGGAGCTGGGTTAACATTGTTGGGGTGTGGGAGCTGGGTCAACATTATTGTGGTGACGGAGCTGGGTTAACATTGTTAGGGTGAGGGAGCTGGGTCAACATTGTTGGGGCGCGCAAGCTGTGCCAACCATGTTGGGGTGCGGGAGCTGGGTTAACATTGTTGGGGTGAGGGAGCTGGGTCCATATTGTTGGGTGAGGGAGCTGGGTCAACATTGTTGGGGTGAGGGAGCTGGGTCAACATTGTTGGGGTGCGTGAGCTGGGTTAACATTGTTGGGTTGCCGGAGCTTGGTCAACATTGTTGGGGCGCGGGAGCTGGGTTAACATTGTTGGTGTGTGGGAACTGGCTTAACATTGTTGGGGCGTGGGAGCTGGGTTAACATTGTTGGGGCGCTGTAGCTGGGTTAACATTGTTGAGGCACGGGAGCTGGGTTATCATTGATGGGGCGCGGGAGCTGGTTTAACATTGTTGTGGTGTGGGAGCTGGGTTAACATTTTTGGGGCGCGGGAGCTGGTTTAACATTGTTGTGGTGCGGGAGCTGGGTCAACATTGTTGGGTTGCGGGAGTAGGATCAACATTGTTGGGGTGGGGGAGCTGAGTTAACATATTTGGGGAGCGGGAGCTGGGTCAGCATTGTTGGGGCGCGGGAGCTGGGTTTACATTGTTGGGGCGAACAAGCCGGGTCAACATTGATGGGGCGCGGGAGTTGGGTTAACATCGTTGGGGTGAGGGAGCTGGGTGAACATCATTGGGGCGAGGGAGCTGGGTTAACGTTGTTGGGGCGCGGGAGTTGGGTTAACATTGTTGGGGAGAGGGAGCCGGGTCATCATCGTTGGGGTGTGGGAGCTGGGTTAACATTGTTGCGGTGCTGGAGCTGGGTTAACATTGTTGTGGCGTGGGAGATGGATTAACATTGTTGGGGCGCGGGAGCTGGGTTTACATTGTTGGGGCGAACGAGATGGGTCAACATTATTGGGGTGATGGAGCTGGGTTAACATTGTTGGGGCGCGGGAGCTGGGTTAACATTGTTGGGGTTTGGGAGCTGGGTCAACATTGTTGGGGCGAGGGAGCTGGGTTAAAATTGTTGGGGCGCAGGAGCCTGGACAACAATGTTGGGGTGCGGGAGCTGGATTAACATTGTTGGGGCACAGGAGATGGGTAAACGTTGTTGGGGTGCGGGAGCTGGGTTAACATTGTTGGGGCAAGGGAGATGGGTTAACATTGTTAGGGTGAGGGAGCTGGGTCAACATTGTTGGGGTGCGCAATCTGTGCCAACCTTGTTGGGGTGCGGGAGCTGGGTTAACATTGTTGGGGTGAGGGAGCTGGGTCCATATTGTTGGGTGAGGGAGCTGGGTCAACATTATTGGGGTGAGGGAGCTGGGTCAACATTGTTGGGGTGCGGGATCTGGGTTAACATTGTTGGGGTGCGGGAGCTAGGTCATCATTGTTGGGGTGAGGGAGTTGCGGCAACATTGTTGGGGTGTGGGAGCTGGCTTTAAATTGTTGGGGTGTGGGACCTGGGTTAACATTGTTGGGGCGAGGGAGCTGGGTTAACATTGTTGGGGCGGGTGAGCTGGGTTAACATTGTTGGGCTGCGGGAGCTGGATCAAAATTGTTGGGGTGAGGGAGCTTGGTCAACATTATTGGGGTGACGGGGCTGGGTTAACATTGTTGGGGCACGGGATGGGGGTTAACATTTTTGAGGTGTGGGAGCTGGGTCAACATTGTTGGTGTGACGGAGCTGGGTCAACATTATTGTGGTGACGGAGCTGGGTTAACATTGTTAGGGTGAGGGAGCTGGGTCAACATTGTTGGGGCGCGCAAGCTGTGCCAACCTTGTTGGGGTGCGTGAGCTGGGTTAACATTGTTGGGTGAAGGAGCTGGGTCAACATTGTTGGGGTGCGTGAGCTGGGTTAACATTGTTGGGGTGCCGGAGCTTGGTCAACATTGTTGGGGTTTGGCAGCTGGGTCAACATTGTTGGGGCGAGGGAGCTGGGTTAATATTGTTGGGGCACGGGAGCCTGGTCAACAATGTTGGGGTGTGGGAGCTGGGTTAACATTGTTGGGGCGCAGGAGCTGGGTAAACATTGCTGGGGTGCGGGAGCTGGGTCAACATTTTTGGGGTGCGGGATCTGGGTTAACATTGTTGTGGGGCGGACGCTGGGCGAACCTTGGGCTGAGGGATCTGGGTTAACTATGTTGGGGTGCGGGAGCTAGGTCATCATTGTTGGGGTGAGGGAGTTGCGGCAACATTGTTGGTGTGTGGGAGCTGGCTTAACATTGTTGGGGTGCGGGAGCTGGGTTAACATTGTTGGGGCAAGGGAGCTGGGTTAACATTGTTAGGGTGAGGGAGCTGGGTCAACATTGTTGGGGCGCGCAATCTGTGCCAACCTTGTTGGGGTGCGGGAGCTGGGTTAACATTGTTGGGGTGAGGGAGCTGGGTCCATATTGTTGGGTGAGGGAGCTGGGTCAACATTATTGGGGTGAGGGAGCTGGGTCAACATTGTTGGGGTGCGGGATCTGGGTTAACATTGTTGGGGTGCGGGAGCTAGGTCATCATTGTTGGGGTGAGGGAATTGCAGCAACATTGTTGGGGTGTGGGAGCTGGGTTAACATTGTTGGGGCGAGGGAGCTGGGTTAACATTGTTGGGGCGGGTGAGCTGGGTTAACATTGTTGGGGTGTGGGAGCTGGGTTAACATTGTTGGGGCGAGGGAGCTGGGTTAACATTGTTGGGGCGGGTGAGCTGGGTTAACATTGTTGGGCTGCGGGAGCTGGATCAAAATTGTTGGGGTGAGGGAGCTTGGTCAACATTATTGGGGTGACAGGGCTGGGTTAACATTGTTGGGGCACGGTATGTGGGTTAACATTTTTGAGGTGTGGGAGCTGGGTCAACATTGTAGGTGTGACGGAGCTGGGTCAACATTATTGTGGTGACGGAGCTGGGTTAACATTGTTAGGGTGAGGGAGCTGGGTCAACATTGTTGGGGCGCGCAAGCTGTGCCAACCTTGTTGGGGTGCTGGAGCTGGGTTAACATTGTTGGGTGAGGGAGCTGGGTCAACATTGTTGGGGTGCGTGAGCTGGGTTGAAATTGTTGGGGTGCCGGAGCTTGGTCAACATTGTTGGGGTGAGTGAGCGGGGTCAACATTGTTGGGGTTTGGCAGCTGGGTTAACATTGTTGTGGTGACGGAGCTGGGTTAACATTGTTAGGGTGAGGGAGCTGAGTCAAAATTGTTGGGGCGCGCAAGCTGTGCCAACCTTGTTGGGGTGCGGGAGCTGGGTTAACATTGTTGGGGTGAGGGAGCTGGGTCCATATTGTTGGGTGAGGGAGCTGGGTCAACATTGTTGGGGTGAGGGAGCTGGGTCAACATTGTTGGGGTGAGGGAGCTGGGTCAACATTGTTGGGGCACAGGAGCTGGGTAAACATTGCTGGGGTGCGGGAGCTGGGTCAACATTTTTGGGGTGCGGGATCTGGGTTAACATTGTTGTGGGGCGGACGCTGGGCGAACCTTGGGCTGAGGGATCTGGGTTAACTATGTTGGGGTGCGGGAGCTAGGTCATCATTGTTGGGGTGAGGGAGTTGCGGCAACATTGTTGGTGTGTGGGAGCTGGCTTAACATTGTTGGGGTGTGGGAGCTGGGTTAACATTGTTGGGGCGAGGGAGCTGGGTTAACATTGTTGTGGTGACGGAGCTGGGTTAATATTGTTAGGGTGAGGGAGCTGAGTCAAAATTGTTGGGGCGCGCAAGCTGTGCCAACCTTGTTGGGGTGCGGGAGCTGGGTTAACATTGTTGGGGTGAGGGAGCTGGGTCCATATTGTTGTGTGAGGGAGCTGGGTCAACATTGTTGGGGTGAGGGAGCTGGGTCAACATTGTTGGGGTGAGGGAGCTGGGTTAACATTGTTGGGGCGCGGGAGCCTGGTCAACAATGTTGGGGTGTGGGAGCTGTGTTAACATTGTTGGGGCGCAGGAGCTGGGTAAACATTGCTGGGGTGCGGGAGCTGGGTCAACATTTTTGGGGTGCGGGATCTGGGTTAACATTGTTGTGGTGATGGAGCTGGGTTAACATTGTTAGGGTGAGGGAGCTGAGTCAACATTGTTGGGGCGCGCAAGCTGTGCCAACCTTGTTGGGGTGCGGGAGCTGGGTTAACATTGTTGGGGTGAGGGGGCTGGGTCCATATTGTTGTGTGAGGGAGCTGGGTCAACATTGTTGGGGGGAGAGAGCTGGGTTAACATTGTTGGGGTGCCGGAGCTTGGTCAACATTGTTGGGGTGAGGGAGCTGCGTCAACATTGTTGGGGCGCGGGAGCTTGGTTAACATTGTTGGGGTGTGGGAGCTGGCTTAACATTGTTGGGGTGTGGGAGCTGGGTTAACATTGTTGTGGTGCGGGAGCTGGGTCAACATTGTTGGGTTGTGGGAGTAGGATCAACATTGTTTGGGGTGGCGGAGCTGAGTTAACATATTATGGGCGCGGGAGCTGGGTTAGCATTGTTGGGGCGCGGGAGCTGGGTTTACATTGTTGGGGCGAACAAGCTGGGTCAACATTGATGGGGCGCGGGAGTTGGGTTAACATCGTTGGGGTGAGGGAGCTGGGTGAACATCGTTGGAGCGAGGGAGCTGGGTTAACGTTGTTGGGGCGCGGGAGTTGGGTTAACATTGTTGGGGCGCGGGAGCTGGGTTAACATTGTTGTGGTTTGGCAGCTGGGTCAACATTGTTGGGGCGAGGGAGCTGGGTTAACATTGTTGGGGCGCGGGAGCCTGGTCAACAATGTTGGGGTGTGGGAGCTGTGTTAACATTGTTGGGGCACAGGAGCTGGGTAAACATTGCTGGGGTGTGGGAGCTGGGTCAACATTTTTGGGGTGCGGGATCTGGGTTAACATTGTTGGGGCGCGGACGCTGGGCGAACATTGGGCTGAGGGATCTGGGTTAACATTGTTGGGGTGCGGGAGCTAGGTCATCATTGTTGGGGTGAGGGAGTTGCGGCAACATTGTTGGGGTGTGGGAGCTGGCTTAACATTGTTGGGGTGTGGGAGCTGTGTTAACATTGTTGTGGCGAGGGAGCTGGGTTAACATTGTTGGGGCGCGTGAGCTGGGTTAACATTGTTGGGGTGCGGGAGCTTGGTGAAAATTGCTGCGGCGCGAGAGCTGGGTTAACATTGTTGGGGCGCGGGTGTTGGGTTAACATTGTTGGGGCACGGGAGCTGGGTTAACATTGTGGGGGCACGGGAGCTGGGTTAACATTGTTGGGGCGAACGAGATGGGTCAACATTATTGGGGCGCGGGAGTTGGGTTAACATTGTTGGGGTATGGGAGCTGGGTCATCATCGTTGGGGCGCGGGAGCTGGGTTAACATTGTTGTGGCGTGGGAGATGGATTAACATTGTTGGGGCGCGGGAGCTGGGTTTACATTGTTGGGGCGAACGAGATGGGTCAACATTATTGGGGTGATGGAGCTGGGTTAACATTGTTGGGGACCGGGAGCTGGGTTAACATTGTTGGGGTTTGGGAGCTGGGTCAACATTGTTGGGGCGAGGGAGCTGGGTTAGCATTGTTTGGGCGCTGGAGCTGGGTTTACATTGTTGGGGCGAACAAGCTGGGTCAACATTGATGGGGCGCGGGAGTTGGGTTAACATCGTTGGGGTGAGGGAGCTGGGTGAACATCGTCGGGGCGAGGGAGCTGGGTTAACGTTGTTGGGGCGCGGGAGTTGGGTTAACATTGTTGGGGCGCGGGAGCTGGGTTAACATTGTTGGGGTTTGGCAGCTGGGTCAACATTGTTGGGGCGAGGGAGCTGGGTTAACATTGTTGTGGCGCGGGAGCCTGGTCAACAATGTTGGGGTGTGGGAGCTGTGTTAACATTGTTGGGGCGCAGGAGCTGGGTAAACATTGCTGGGGTGCGGGAGCTGGGTCAACATTTTTGGGGTGCGGGATCTGGGTTAACATTGTTGTGGTGACGGAGCTGGGTTAACATTGTTAGGGTGAGGGAGCTGAGACAACATTGTTGGGGCGCGCAAGCTGTGCCAACCTTGTTGGGGTGCGGGAGCTGGTTTAACATTGTTGGGGTGAGGGGGCTGGGTCCATATTTTTGGGTGAGGGAGCTGGGTCAACATTGTTGGGGTGAGAGAGCTGGGTCAACATTGTTGGGGTGCGTGAGCTGGGTTAACATTGTTGGGGTGCCGGAGCTTGGTCAACATTGTTGGGGTGAGGGAGCTGGGTCAACATCGTTGGGGCGCGGGAGCTGGGTTAACATTGTTGGGGTATGGGAGCTGGCTTAACATTGTTGGGGTGTGGGAGCTGGGTTAACATTGTTGTGGTGCGGGAGCTGGGTCAACATTGTTGGGTTGTGGGAGTAGGATCAACATTGTTGGGGTGGCGGAGCTGAGTTAACATGTTTGGGGCGCGGGAGCTGGGTTAGCATTGTTGGGGCGTGGGAGCTGGGTTTACATTGTTGGGGCGAACAAGCTGGGTCAACATTGATGGGGCGTGGGAGTTGGGTTAACATCGTTGGGGTGAGGGAGCTGGGTGAACATCGTTGGGGCGAGGGAGCTGGGTTAACGTTGTTGGGGCGCGGGAGTTGGGTTAACATTGTTGGGGAGCGGGAGCTGGGTTAACATTGTTGGGGTTTGGCAGCTGGGTCAACATTGTTGGGGTATGGGAGCTGGCTTAACATTGTTGGGGTGTGGGAGCTGGGTTAACATTGTTGTGGTGCGGGAGCTGGGTCAACATTGTTGGGTTGCGGGAGTAGGATCAATATTTTTGGGGTGGGGGAGCTGAGTTAACATATTTGGGGCGCGCGAGCTGGGTTAGCTTTGTTGGGGCTCGGGAGCTGGGTTTACATTGTTGGGGCGAACAAGCTGGGTCAACATTGATGGGGCGCGGGAGTTGGGTTAACATTGTTGGGGCGCGTGAGCTGGGTTAACATTGTTGGGGTTTGGCAACTGGGTCAACATTGTTGGGGCGAGGGAGCTGGGTTAACATTGTTGGGGCACGGGAGCCTGGTCAACAATGTTGGGGTGTGGGAGCTGTGTTAACATTGTTGGGGCGCAGGAGCTGGGTAAACATTGCTGGGGTGCGGGAGCTGGGTCAACATTTTTGGGGTGCGGGATCTGGGTTAACATTGTTGAGGCGCGGACGCTGGGCGAACATTGGGCTGAGGGATCTGGGTTAACATTGTTGGGGTGCGGGAGCTAGGTCATCATTGTTGGGGTGAGGGAGTTGCGGCAACATTGTTGGGGTGTGGGAGCTGGCTTAACATTGTTGGGGTGTGGGAGCTGTGTTAACATTGTTGTGGCGAGGGAGCTGGGTTAACATTGTTGGGGCGCGTGAGCTGGGTTAACATTGTTGGGGTGCGGGAGCTTGGTGAAAATTGCTGCGGCGCGAGAGCTGGGTTAACATTGTTGGGGCGCGGGTGTTGGGTTAACATTGTTGGGGCACGGGAGCTGGGTTAACATTGTGGGGGCACGGGAGCTGGGTTAACATTGTTGCGGTGCCGGAACTGGGTTAATATTGTTGGGGCGCGGGAGCTCGGCGATCATTGGGGTGAGAGATTTGGGTTAACATTGTTTTGGTGAGGGAGCTGGGTCATCATTGTTGGGGTCAGGGGGCTTGGTCAAGATTGCTGGGACGTGGGAGCGGGGTTAACATTGTTGGGGGCGAGTGAGCTGGGACAATATTGTTGGGGTGCGGGAGCTGGGTTAACATTGTTGGGGCGAACGAAATGGGTCAACATTGTTGGGGCGCGGGAGTTGGGTTAACATTGTTTGGGAGAGGGAGCTGGGTCATCATCGTTGGGGCGCGGGAGCTGGGTTAACATTGTTGTGGCGTGGAAGATGGATTAACATTGTTGGGGCGCGGGAGCTGGGTTTACATTGTTGGGGCGAACGAGACGGCTCAACATTATTGGGGTGATGGAGCTGGGTTAACATTGTTGGGGACCGGGAGCAGGGTTAACATTGTTGGGGTTTGGGAGCTGGGTCAACATTGTTGGGGCGAGGGATCTGGGTTAAAATTGTTGGGGCGCGGGAGCCTGGACAACAATGTTGGGGTGCGGGAGCTGGGTTAACATTGTTGGGGCACAGGAGATGGGTAAACGTTGGGGTGCGGGAGCTGGGTGAACATTATTGGGGTCAGGGGGCTTGGTCAAGATTGCTGGGACGCGTGAGCGGGGTTAACATTGTTGGGGGCGAGGCAGCTGGGACATTATTGTTGGGGTGCGGGAGCTGGGTTAACATAGTTGGGCACGGTTAGCATCGTTGGAGTGCAGGAGCTGGGTTTACATTGTTGGGGCGAACGAGATGGGTCAATATTGTTGGGGCGAGGGAGCTGGGTCATCATCGTTGGGGCGCGGGAGCTGGGTTAACATTGTTGGGTCGCAGGAGCTGGGTTAACATTGTTGGGGCACGGAAGCTGAGTTAACATTGTTGGGGCGCGGGAGCTTTGTTAACATTGTTGTGGCGCGGGAGCTGGATTAACATTGTTGGGGCGCGGGAGCTGGGTCAACATTGTTGGGGTGAGGGAGCTTGGTCAACATTATTGGGGTGACGGAGCTGGGTTAACATTGTTGGGGCGCGAGAGGTGGGATACCATTGTTGGGGCCCGGGAGCTGGGTTATCATTGTTGGGGTTTGGGAGCTAGGTCAACAATGTTGGGGCAAGGGAGCTAGGTTAAAATTGTTGGGGCGCGGGAGCCTGGTCAACAATGTTGGGGTGCGGGAACTGGGTTAACATTGTTGGGGCGCGGGAGCTGGGTAAACGTTGTTGGGGTGCGGGAGCTGGGTCAACATTGTTGGGCCGCGGGAGCTGGGTTAACATTGTTGGGGCGCAGGAGCTGGGCGAATATTGGGGTGAGGGATCTGGGTTCACATTGTTGGCGTGCGGGAGCTGGGTCATCATTGTTGGGGTGAGGGAGCTGCGTCAACATTGTTGGGGTGAGTAAGTTTGGTCAACATTGTTGGGGTGAGGCAGCTGGGTGAACATTGTTGGGGTGAGGCAGCTGGCTTAACATTGTTGGGGCGCGGGAGCTTGTTCAACATTGTTGGGGTGTGGGAGTTGGGTCAACATTGTTGGGGTGCGCAACCTGGGTTAACATTGTTGGGGCGTGGGAGTTGGGTTAACTTTGTTGGGGGGAGGGAGCTGGGTCAACATCGTTGGGGCGCGTGAGTTGGGTCAACATTGTTGGGGTCAGAGGGCTGGGTCAAGATTGCTGGGACGCGGGATCGGGGTTAACGTTGTTGGGGCGAGGGAGCTGGGTCAACATTGTTGGGGCGCGGGAGCTGGGTTAACATTGTTGGGGCGGGGGAGCTGGGTTAACATTGGGGTGAGGGAACTGGGTTAACATTGTCGTGGTGCGGGAGCTGGGTTATCATTGTTGGGGTGAGGGAGCTGCGTCAACATTGTTGGTGTGAGGGAGCTGGGTCAACATTGTTGGGGTGAAGGAGCAGGGTCAACATTGTTAGGGTGAGGCAGCTGGCTTAACATTGTTGGGGCGTGGGAGCTTGGTCAACATTGTTGGGGCGCATGAGTTGGGTCATCATTGTTAGGGTCAGGGGGCTGGGTCAAGATTGCTGGGACGCGTGAGCGGGGTTACCATTGTTGGGGCGAGGGAGCTGGGACAATATTGTTGGGGCGCGGGAGCTGGGTTAACATAGTTGGAGTGCGGGAGCTGGGTTTACATTGTTGGGGCGATCGACATGGGTCAACATTGTTGGGGCGCGGGTGTTGGGTTAACATTGTTGGGGCGAGGTAGCTATGTCATCATCGTTGGGGCGCGGGAGCTGGGTTAGCATTGTTGGAGTGCGGGAGCTGGGTTTTCATTGTTGGGGCGAACGAGATGGGTCAACATTGTTGGGGCGCGGGTTTGGGTTAACATTGTTGGGGCGAGCTAGCTGGGTCATCATCGTTGGGGTGCGGGAGCTCGGTTAACATTGTTGGGGCGCGGGAGCTGGGTTAACATTGTTGTGGCGCGGGAGCTGGGTTAAAATTGTTGGGGTGCGGGAGCTGGGACAACATTGTGGGGGTGAGGGAGCTTGGTCAACATTATTGGGGTGACGGAGCTGGGTTAACGTTGTTGGGGCGCGGGAGGTGGGATACCATTGTTGGGACGCAGGAGCTGGGTTAACATTGTTGGTGTTTGGGAGATGGCTCAACATTGTTGGTGATCGGGAGCTGGGCTAAAATTGTTGGGGCGCGGGAGCCTGGTCAACAATGTTGGGGTGCTGGAGCTGTGTTAACATTGTTGGGGCGCGGGAGCTGGGTAAACATTGTTGAGGTGCGGGAGCTGGGTCAACATTGTTGGGGCGCGGGAGCTGGGTTAACATTGTTGGGGCGTGGGAGCTGGGTAAACATTGTTGGGGTGCGGGAGCTGGGTTAACATTGTTGGGGCGCGGGAATCTGGTCAACAATGTTGGGGTGAGGGAGCTGCGTCAACATTGTTGGGGTGAGTGAGCTGGGTCAACGTTGCTGGGGTTAGGCAGCTGGGTCAACATTGTTGGGGTGAGGCAGCTGGCTTAACATTGTTGGGACAGGGGAGCTTGGTCAACATTGTTGGGCCGCGGGAGTTGGATCAACATTGTTGGGGTGAGGCTGCTGGGTCAACATTGTTGGGGTGCGCAACCTGGGTTAACATTCTTGGGGCGCGGAAGCTTGGTTAACATAGTTCGGGCGCGGGAGCTGGGTTAGTATTGTTGGGGCGCGGGAGCTAGGTTTACATTGTTGGGGCGAACGAGCTGGCTCAACATTGTTGGGCCGCGGGAGTTGGGTTAACTTTGTTGGGGCGAGGGAACTGGGTCAATATCGTTGGGGTGTGTGAGCTGGGTTAACATTGTTGGGGCGCGGTAGCTGGGTCAATATCGTTGGGGCGCGGGAGCTGTGTCAACATTGTTGCGGCGCCGGAGCTGGGTTAACATTGTTGGGGCGGGGGAGCTGGGTTAACATTGGGGTGAGGGATCTTGGTTAACATTGTTGTGGTGCGGGAGCTGGCTTAACATTGTTTGGGCGCGGTAGCTTGGTCAACATTGTTGGGGCGCGGGAGTTGGGTCAACATTGTTGGTGCGAGGGGGCTGGGTCAACATTGTTGGGGCGCGGGAGGTTGGTTAACATTGTTGGGGTACGGGAGGTGGGTTAACATTGTTTCGGTGCGGGAGCTGGGTTAACATTGTTGGGGTGCGTTTGCTGAGTTAACATTGTTCGGGTGAGGAAATGAGGTGCACATTGTTGGGGGTAAGATAGTAGATGAACATTTTTGTTGGGTGTTAGGCAGGGTGAACATTGCTAGGGTGAGGGAGCTTGGTTAACATTTTTGGGGTGTGGGAGCTCTGTTAACATTGTTGGGGTGAATGAGCTGGGTTAACATTGTTGGGGTGAAGGAGCTGGGTTAATATTGTTGGGGTGAGGGAGCTCGGTAAAAAATGATGGGGCGCGGGATCTGGGTTAACATTGTTGGGGTGCGGGAGCTGGGTCATCATTGTTGGGGTGAGGGAGCTGCGTCAACATTGTTGCGATGCGGGAGCTGGGTCAACATTGTTGGGGCACGGAACTGAGTTAACATTGTTGGGGCGTTTGAGCTGGCTTGACATTGTTGGGGCGCGGGAGCTGGGTTAACATTGTTGGGGCGCGGGAGCTGGGTTAACACTGTTGGGGCGCGGGAGCTGCGTTAACATTGTTGGGGCGCGAGAGCTGGGTTAACATTGTTGGGGCGCGGGAGCTGGGTTAACATTGTTGGGGTGTGGGAGCTGGGTTAACAATGTTGTGGCGCTGGAGCTGGGTTAACATTGTTGGGAAGAGGGAGCTGGGTCAACATTGTTGGGGCGATTGAGCTGGGTTAACATTGTTGGGGCGCGGGAGCTGGGTTAACATTGTTGGGGCGTGGGAGCTGGGTAAACATTGTTGGGGTGCGGGAGCTGGGTTAACATTGTTGGGGCGCGGGAATCTGGTCAACAATGTTGGGGTGAGGGAGCTGCGTCAACATTGTTGGGGTGAGTGAGCTGGGTCAACGTTGCTGGGGTTAGGCAGCTGGGTCAACATTGTTGGGGTGAGGCAGCTGGCTTAACATTGTTGGGACAGGGGAGCTTGGTCAACATTGTTGGGCCGCGGGAGTTGGATCAACATTGTTGGGGTGAGGCTGCTGGGTCAACATTGTTGGGGTGCGCAACCTGGGTTAACATTCTTGGGGCGCGGAAGCTTGGTTAACATAGTTCGGGCGCGGGAGCTGGGTTAGTATTGTTGGGGCGCGGGAGCTAGGTTTACATTGTTGGGGCGAACGAGCTGGCTCAACATTGTTGGGCCGCGGGAGTTGGGTTAACTTTGTTGGGGCGAGGGAACTGGGTCAATATCGTTGGGGTGTGTGAGCTGGGTTAACATTGTTGGGGCGCGGTAGCTGGGTCAATATCGTTGGGGCGCGGGAGCTGTGTCAACATTGTTGCGGCGCCGGAGCTGGGTTAACATTGTTGGGGCGGGGGAGCTGGGTTAACATTGGGGTGAGGGATCTTGGTTAACATTGTTGTGGTGCGGGAGCTGGCTTAACATTGTTTGGGCGCGGTAGCTTGGTCAACATTGTTGGGGCGCGGGAGTTGGGTCAACATTGTTGGTGCGAGGGGGCTGGGTCAACATTGTTGGGGCGCGGGAGGTTGGTTAACATTGTTGGGGTACGGGAGGTGGGTTAACATTGTTTCGGTGCGGGAGCTGGGTTAACATTGTTGGGGTGCGTTTGCTGAGTTAACATTGTTCGGGTGAGGAAATGAGGTGCACATTGTTGGGGGTAAGATAGTAGATGAACATTTTTGTTGGGTGTTAGGCAGGGTGAACATTGCTAGGGTGAGGGAGCTTGGTTAACATTTTTGGGGTGTGGGAGCTCTGTTAACATTGTTGGGGTGAATGAGCTGGGTTAACATTGTTGGGGTGAAGGAGCTGGGTTAATATTGTTGGGGTGAGGGAGCTCGGTAAAAAATGATGGGGCGCGGGATCTGGGTTAACATTGTTGGGGTGCGGGAGCTGGGTCATCATTGTTGGGGTGAGGGAGCTGCGTCAACATTGTTGCGATGCGGGAGCTGGGTCAACATTGTTGGGGCACGGAACTGAGTTAACATTGTTGGGGCGTTTGAGCTGGCTTGACATTGTTGGGGCGCGGGAGCTGGGTTAACATTGTTGGGGCGCGGGAGCTGGGTTAACACTGTTGGGGCGCGGGAGCTGCGTTAACATTGTTGGGGCGCGAGAGCTGGGTTAACATTGTTGGGGCGCGGGAGCTGGGTTAACATTGTTGGGGTGTGGGAGCTGGGTTAACAATGTTGTGGCGCTGGAGCTGGGTTAACATTGTTGGGAAGAGGGAGCTGGGTCAACATTGTTGGGGCGATTGAGCTGGGTTAACATTGTTGGGGCGCGGGAGCTGGGTTAACATTGTTGGGGCGTGGGAGCTGGGTAAACATTGTTGGGGTGCGGGAGCTGGGTTAACATTGTTGGGGCGCGGGAATCTGGTCAACAATGTTGGGGTGAGGGAGCTGCGTCAACATTGTTGGGGTGAGTGAGCTGGGTCAACGTTGCTGGGGTTAGGCAGCTGGGTCAACATTGTTGGGGTGAGGCAGCTGGCTTAACATTGTTGGGACAGGGGAGCTTGGTCAACATTGTTGGGCCGCGGGAGTTGGATCAACATTGTTGGGGTGAGGCTGCTGGGTCAACATTGTTGGGGTGCGCAACCTGGGTTAACATTCTTGGGGCGCGGAAGCTTGGTTAACATAGTTCGGGCGCGGGAGCTGGGTTAGTATTGTTGGGGCGCGGGAGCTAGGTTTACATTGTTGGGGCGAACGAGCTGGCTCAACATTGTTGGGCCGCGGGAGTTGGGTTAACTTTGTTGGGGCGAGGGAACTGGGTCAATATCGTTGGGGTGTGTGAGCTGGGTTAACATTGTTGGGGCGCGGTAGCTGGGTCAATATCGTTGGGGCGCGGGAGCTGTGTCAACATTGTTGCGGCGCCGGAGCTGGGTTAACATTGTTGGGGCGGGGGAGCTGGGTTAACATTGGGGTGAGGGATCTTGGTTAACATTGTTGTGGTGCGGGAGCTGGCTTAACATTGTTTGGGCGCGGTAGCTTGGTCAACATTGTTGGGGCGCGGGAGTTGGGTCAACATTGTTGGTGCGAGGGGGCTGGGTCAACATTGTTGGGGCGCGGGAGGTTGGTTAACATTGTTGGGGTACGGGAGGTGGGTTAACATTGTTTCGGTGCGGGAGCTGGGTTAACATTGTTGGGGTGCGTTTGCTGAGTTAACATTGTTCGGGTGAGGAAATGAGGTGCACATTGTTGGGGGTAAGATAGTAGATGAACATTTTTGTTGGGTGTTAGGCAGGGTGAACATTGCTAGGGTGAGGGAGCTTGGTTAACATTTTTGGGGTGTGGGAGCTCTGTTAACATTGTTGGGGTGAATGAGCTGGGTTAACATTGTTGGGGTGAAGGAGCTGGGTTAATATTGTTGGGGTGAGGGAGCTCGGTAAAAAATGATGGGGCGCGGGATCTGGGTTAACATTGTTGGGGTGCGGGAGCTGGGTCATCATTGTTGGGGTGAGGGAGCTGCGTCAACATTGTTGCGATGCGGGAGCTGGGTCAACATTGTTGGGGCACGGAACTGAGTTAACATTGTTGGGGCGTTTGAGCTGGCTTGACATTGTTGGGGCGCGGGAGCTGGGTTAACATTGTTGGGGCGCGGGAGCTGGGTTAACACTGTTGGGGCGCGGGAGCTGCGTTAACATTGTTGGGGCGCGAGAGCTGGGTTAACATTGTTGGGGCGCGGGAGCTGGGTTAACATTGTTGGGGTGTGGGAGCTGGGTTAACAATGTTGTGGCGCTGGAGCTGGGTTAACATTGTTGGGAAGAGGGAGCTGGGTCAACATTGTTGGGGCGATTGAGCTGGGTTAACATTGTTGGGGTGCTGGCATCTGGTCAACAATGTTGGGGTGCACAAGCTGGGTTAACATTGTTGGGGTGCGGGAGCTGGGTTAACATAGTTGGGGCGCGGGAGCTGGGTTAACTTTGTTGGGGTACGCGAGCTGGGCGAACATTAGAGTGAGGGATCTGGGTTAACATTGTTTTGGTGCGGGAGCTGGGTTAACATTGTTGGGGTGCGGGTGCTGGGTTGACATTGTTCGTGTGAGGAAATGGGGTGCACATTGTTGGGGGTAAGATGGTAGACGAACATTTTTTTCGGGTGTGAGGTCGGGTGACTATTGTTAGGGTGAGGGAGCTGGGTTAACATTGTTGGGGTTGGGAGCTGGGTTCACATTGTTCGGGTGTGGGAGCTCTGTTAACATTGTTGGGGCGCGGGAGCTGGGTTAACATTGTTGGGGCGAGGGAGCTGGGTTAACATTGTTGGGACGCGGGATGTGGGTTAATATTGTTGGGGCGAGGAAGCTGGGACAATATTGTTGGGGGGCGGGAGCTGGGTTAACATTGTTGGGGCGCGAAGCTGGGTTAACCTTGTTGGGGTTTGGCAGCTGGGTCGACATTGTTGTGGTGAGGGAGCTGGGTCCAAATTTTTGGGGTGAGGGAGCTGGTTCAGCATTGTTGGGGCGAGGGAGTTGGGTTAACATTGTTGGGGTGAGGGAGCTGGGTCAACATAGTTGGAGCGCGGGAGCTGGTTCAACATTATTGGGGTGACGGGGCTGGGTTAACACTGTTGGGGCACGGGATGTGGGTGAACATTGTTGGGGAGCGGGAGCTGGGTTAACATTGTTGGGGTGTGGGAGCTGGGTCAACATTATTGTGGTGACGGAGCTGGGTTAACATTGTTAGGGTGAGGGAGCTGGGTCAACATTGTTGGGGCGCGCAAGCTGTGCCAACCATGTTGGGGTGCGGGAGCTGGGTTAACATTGTTGGGGTGAGGGAGCTGGGTCCATATTGTTGGGTGAGGGAGCTGGGTCAACATTGTTGGGGTGAGGGAGCTGGGTCAACATTGTTGGGGTGCGTGAGCTGGGTTAACATTGTTGGGTTGCCGGAGCTTGGTCAACATTGTTGGGGCGCGGGAGCTGGGTTAACATTGTTGGTGTGTGGGAACTGGCTTAACATTGTTGGGGCGTGGGAGCTGGGTTAACATTGTTGGGGCGCTGTAGCTGGGTTAACATTGTTGAGGCACGGGAGCTGGGTTATCATTGATGGGGCGCGGGAGCTGGTTTAACATTGTTGTGGTGTGGGAGCTGGGTTAATATTTTTGGGGCACGGGAGCTGGTTTAACATTGTTGTGGTGCGGGAGCTGGGTCAACATTGTTGGGTTGCGGGAGTAGGATCAACATTGTTGGGGTGGGGGAGCTGAGTTAACATATTTGGGGCACGGGAGCTGTGTTAGCATTGTTGGGGCGCGGGAGCTGGGTTTACGTTGTTGAGGCGAACAAGCTGGGTCAACATTGATGGGGCGCGGGAGTTGGGTTAACATCGTTGGGGCGAGGGAGCTGGGTTAACGTTGTTGGGGCGCGGGAGTTGGGTTAACATTGTTGGGGAGAGGGAGCTGGGTCATCATCGTTGGGGTGTGGGAGCTGGGTTAACATTGTTGGGGCGCGGGAGCTGGGTTAACATTGTTGTGGCGTGGGAGATGGATTAACATTGTTGGGGCGCGGGAGCTGGGTTTACATTGTTGGGGCGAACGAGATGGGTCAACATTATTGGGGTGATGGAGCTGGGTTAACATTGTTGGGGCGCGGGAGCTGGGTTAACATTGTTGGGGTTTGGGAGCTGGGTCAACATTGTTGGGGCGAGGGAGCTGGGTTAAAATTGTTGGGGCGCAGGAGCCTGGACAACAATGTTGGGGTGCGGGAGCTGGGTTATCATTGTTGGGGCACAGGAGATGGGTAAACGTTGTTGGGGTGCGGAGCTGGGTGAACATTGTTGGGGTCAGGGGGCTTGGTCAAGATTGCTGGGACGCGGGAGCAGGGTTAACATTGTTGGGGGCGAGGCAGCTGGGACATTATTGTTGGGGTGCGGGAGCTGGGTTAACGTTGTTGGGGCAAGGGAGATGGGTTAACATTGTTAGGGTGAGGGAGCTGGGTCAACATTGTTGGGGCGCGCAATCTGTGCCAACCATGTTGGGGTGCGGGAGCTGGGTTAACATTGTTGGGGTGAGGGAGCTGGGTCCATATTGTTGGGTGAGGGAGCTGGGTCAACATTATTGGGGTGAGGGAGCTGGGTCAACATTGTTGGGGTGCGGGATCTGGGTTAACATTGTTGGGGTGCGGGAGCTGGGTCCATATTGTTGGGTGAGGGAGCTGGGTCAACATTGTTGGGGTGAGGGAGCTGGGTTAACATTGTTGGGGCGGGTGAGCTGGGTTAACATTGTTGGGCTGCGGGAGCTGGATCAAAATTGTTGGGGTTAGGGAGCTTGGTCAACATTATTGGGGTGACGGGGCTGGGTTAACATTGTTGGGGCACGGGATGGGGGTTAACATTTTTGAGGTGTGGGAGCTCGGTCAACATTGTTGGTGTGACGGAGCTGGGTCAACATTATTGTGGTGACGGAGCTGGGTTAACATTGTTAGAATGAGGGAGCTGGGTCAACATTGTTGGGGCGCGCAAGCTGTGCCAACCTTGTTGGGGTGCGTGAGCTGGGTTAACATTGTTGGGTGAAGGAGCTGGGTCAACATTGTTGGGGTGCGTGAGCTGGGTTAACATTGTTGGGGTGCCAGAGCTTCGTCAACATTGTTGGGGTTTGGCAGCTGGGTCAACATTGTTGGGGCGAGGGAGCTGGGTTAATATTGTTGGGGCACGGGAGCCTGGTCAACACTGTTGGGGTGTGGGAGCTGGGTTAACATTGTTGGGGCGCAGGAGCTGGGTAAACATTGCTGGAGTGCGGGAGCTGGGTCAACATTTTTGGGGTGCGGGATCTGGGTTAACATTGTTGTGGGGCGGACGCTGGGCGAACATTGGGCTGAGGGATCTGGGTTAACTATGTTGAGGTGCGGGAGCTAGGTCATCATTGTTGGGGTGAGGGAGTTGCGGCAACATTGTTGGGGCGCGCAATCTGTGCCAACCTTGTTGGGGTGCGGGAGCTGGGTTAACATTGTTGGGGTGAGGGAGCTGGGTCCATATTGTTGGGTGAGGGAGCTGCGTCAACGTTATTGGGGTGAGGGAGCTGGGTCAACATTGTTGGGGTGCGGGATCTGGGTTAACATTGTTGGGGTGTGGGAGCTATTTCATCATTGTTGGGGTGAGGGAGTTGCAGCAACATTGTTGGGGTGTGGGAGCTGGGTTAACATTGTTGGGGCGAGGGAGCTGGGTTAACATTGTTGGGGCGGGTGAGCAGGGTTAACATTGTTGGGGTGTGGGAGCTGGGTTAACATTGTTGGGGCGAGGGAGCTGGGTTAACATTGTTGGGGCGGGTGAGCTGGGTTAACATTGTTGGGCTGCGGGAGCTGGATCAAAATTGTTGGGGTGAGGGAGCTTGGTCAACATTATTGGGGTGACAGGGCTGGGTTAACATTGTTGGGGCACGGGATGTGGGTTAACATTTTTGAGGTGTGGGAGCTGGGTCAACATTGTAGGTGTGACGGAGCTGGGTCAACATTATTGTGGTGACGGAGCTGGGTTAACATTGTTAGGGTGAGGGAGCTGGGTCAACATTGTTGGGGCGCGCAAGCTGTGCCAACCTTGTTGGGGTGCTGGAGCTGGGTTAACATTGTTGGGTGAGGGAGCTGGGTCAACATTGTTGGGGTGCGTGAGCTGGGTTAAAATTGTTGGGGTGCCGGAGCTTGGTCAACATTGTTGGGGTGAGTGAGCGGGGTCAACATTGTTGGGGTTTGGCAGCTGGGTCAACATTGTTGGGGCGAGGGAGCTGAGTTAACACTGTTGGGGCACGGGAGCCTGGTCAACAATGTTGGGGTGTGGGAGCTGGGTTAACATTGTTGGGGCACAGGAGCTGGGTAAACATTGCTGGGGTGCGGGAGCTGGGTCAACATTTTTGGGGTGCGGGATCTGGGTTAACATTGTTGTGGGGCGGACGCTGGGCGAACCTTGGGCTGAAGGATCTGGGTTAACTATGTTGGGGTGCGGGAGCTAGGTCATCATTGTTGGGGTGAGGGAGTTGCGGCAACATTGTTGGTGTGTGGGAGCTGGGTTAACATTGTTGTGGTGACGGAGCTGGGTTAACATTGTTGGGGTGAGGGAGCTGGGTCCATATTGTTGGGTGAGGGAGCTGGGTCAACATTGTTGGGGTGAGGGAGCTGGGTCAACATTGTTGGGGTGAGGGAGCTGGGTCAACATTGTTGGGGCGCGGGAGGTTGGTTAACATTGTTGGGGTACGGGAGCTGGATTAACATTGTTTCGGTGCGGGAGCTGGGTTAACATTGTTGGGGTGCGTTTGCTGAGTTAACATTGTTCGGGTGAGGAAATGAGGTGCACATTGTTGGGGGTAAGATAGTAGATGAACATTTTTGTTGGGTGTTAGGCAGGGTGAACATTGCTAGGGTGAGGGAGCTTGGTTAACATTTTTGGGGTGTGGGAGCTCTGTTAACATTGTTGGGGTGAATGAGCTGGGTTAATATTGTTGGGGTGAAGGAGCTGGGTTAATATTGTTGGGGTGAGGGAGCTCGGTAAAAAATGATGGGGCGCGGGATCTGGGTTAACATTGTTGGGGTGCGGGAGCTGGGTCATCATTGTTGGGGTGAGGGAGCTGCGTCAACATTGTTGCGATGCGGGAGCTGGGTCAACATTGTTGGGGTGAGGGAGCTGGGTCAACATTGTTATGGTGAGGCACCTGGCTTAATATTGTTGGGGCGCGGGAGCTTGGTCAACATTGTTGGGGCGCGGGAGTTGGGTCAATATTGTTGGGATGAGGGGTTGGGTCAACATTGTTGGGGCGAACGAGCTGGGTCAACATTGTTGGGGCGCGGGTGTTGGGTTAACTTTGTTGGGGCGAGGGAGCTGAGTCAACACCGTTGGGGCGCGGGAGCTGGGTTAATATTGTTGGGGCGCGGGTGCTGGGTCAACATTGTTGGTGTGTGGGAGCTGGGTCAACATTGTTGGGGTGAGGGAGCTGGCTTAATATTGTTGGGGCGCGGGAGCTGGGTCAACATTGTTGGAGCGCCAGAGTTGGGTCAACATTGTTGGGGTGAGGGGGCTGGGTCAACATTGTTGGGACGCGGGAGCTGGGTTAACATTTTTGGGGTGGTGTGCTGGGTCAACATTGTTGGGATGCGGGAACTGGGTCAATATTGTTGGGGTGTGGGAGCTGGGTTAACATTGTTGGGGCGAGGAAGCTGGGTTAACATTGTTGGGGCACGGGAGCTGGGTTAAAATTGTTGTGGCACGGAGCTGGGTCAACATTGTTGGCGTGCGGGAGCTGGGTTAACATTGTTGGGGCACAGGAGATGGGTGAATATTGTTGGGGCATGGGAGCCTGTTCAACATTGTTGGGGTGAGGTAGCTGGGTCAAAATTGTTGGAGTGCGGGAGCTGGGTTAACATTGTTGGGGCACGGGAGCTGGGTGAACATTATTGGGGTGACGGGGCTGGGTTAACATTGTTGGGGCGCGGGATGTGGGTCAACATTGTTGGGGCGCGGGAGCTGGGTTAACATTGTTGGGGTGCTGGAGCTTGGTCAACATTGTTGGGGTGAGGGAGCTGGGTCAACATTGTTGTGGCGCGTGAGCTGGGTTAACATTGTTGGGGTGTGGGAGCTTGGTCAACATTGCTGAGGCACTGGAGCTGGGCTAACATTGTAGGGGCGAAGTAGCTGGGTTAACATTGTTGGTCGCGGGAGCTGGGTTAACATTGTTGGGGTGCGGGAGCTGGGTTAACATTGTTGGGGTGCGGGAGCTGGGTTAACATTGTTGGGGCGCGGGAGCTGGGCGAACATTGCGGTGAGGGATCTGGATTAACATTGTTGGGCCGCGGGAGATGGGTCATCATTGTTGGGCTGAGGGAGCTGCGTCAACATTTTTGGAGTGAGGGAGCTGAGTCAACATTTTTGGGATCAGGGAGCTGGGTCAACATCGTTCGGGTGAGGGAGCTTGGTAAACTTTGTTGGGGTGAGGGTGCTGGGCCAACATTGTTGGGGTGAGGGAGCTCGGTCTATATTGTTGGGGCGTGGGAGCTGTGTCAACATTGTTGGGGTGAGGGAGCTGGCTTAACATTGTTGGGGCGCGGGAGCTGGGTCAACATTTTTGGGGGGCGGGAGCTGGGTTAACATTGTTGGGGTGTGGGAGCTGGGTCAACATTGTTGGGGTGCGGGAGCTGGGTCAACATTGTTGGGTTGTGGGAGTAGGATCAACATTGTTTGGGGTGGCGGAGCTGAGTTAACATATTTGGGGCGCGGGAGCTGGGTTAGCATTGTTGGGGCGTGGGAGCTGGGTTTACATTGTTGGGGTGTGGGAGCTGGGTCAACATTGTTGGGGCGCGGGAGCTGGGTCAACATTGTTGGGTTGTGGGAGTAGGATCAACATTGTTTGGGGTGGCGGAGCTGAGTTAACATATTTGGGGCGCGGGAGCTGGGTTAGCATTGTTGGGGCGCGGGAGCTGGGTTTACATTGTTGGGGCGAACAAGCTGGGTCAACATTGATGGGGCGCGGGAGTTGGGTTAACATCGTTGGGGTGAGGGAGCTGGGTGAACATCGTTGGAGCGAGGGAGCTGGGTTAACGTTGTTGGGGCGCGGGAGTTGGGTTAACATTGTTGGGGCGCGGGAGCTGGGTTAACATTGTTGGGGTTTGGCAGCTGGGTCAACATTGTTGGGGCGAGGGAGCTGGGTTAACATTGTTGGGGCGCGGGAGCCTGGTCAACAATGTTGGGGTGTGGGAGCTGTGTTAACATTGTTGGGGCACAGGAGCTGGGTAAACATTGCTGGGGTGTGGGAGCTGGGTCAACATTTTTGGGGTGCGGGATCTGGGTTAACATTGTTGGGGCGCGGACGCTGGGCGAACATTGGGCTGAGGGATCTGGGTTAACATTGTTGGGGTGCGGGAGCTAGGTCATCATTGTTGGGGTGAGGGAGTTGCGGCAACATTGTTGGGGTGTGGGAGCTGGCTTAACATTGTTGGGGTGTGGGAGCTGTGTTAACATTGTTGTGGCGAGGGAGCTGTGTTAACATTGTTGGGGCGCGTGAGCTGGGTTAACATTGTTGGTGTGCGGGAGCTTGGTGAAAATTGCTGCGGCGCGAGAGCTGGGTTAACATTGTTGGGGCGCGGGTGTTGGGTTAACATTGTTGGGGCACGGGAGCTGGGTTAACATTGTGGGGGCACGGGAGCTGGGTTAACATTGTTGGGGCGAACGAGATGGGTCAACATTATTGGGGCGCGGGAGTTGGGTTAACATTGTTGGGGTATGGGAGCTGGGTCATCATCGTTGGGGCGCGGGAGCTGGGTTAACATTGTTGTGGCGTGGGAGATGGATTAACATTGTTGGGGCGCGGGAGCTGGGTTTACATTGTTGGGGCGAACGAGATGGGTCAACATTATTGGGGTGATGGAGCTGGGTTAACATTGTTGGGGACCGGGAGCTGGGTTAACATTGTTGGGGTTTGGGAACTGGGTCAACATTGTTGGGGCGAGGGAGCTGGGTTAGCATTGTTGGGGCGCGGGAGCTGGGTTTACATTGTTGGGGCGAACAAGCTGGGTCAACATTGATGGGGCGCGGGAGTTGGGTTAACATCGTTGGGGTGAGGGAGCTGGGTGAACATCGTCGGGGCGAGGGAGCTGGGTTAACGTTGTTGGGGCGCGGGAGTTGGGTTAACATTGTTGGGGCGCGGGAGCTGGGTTAACATTGTTGGGGTTTGGCAGCTGGGTCAACATTGTTGGGGCGAGGGAGCTGGGTTAACATTGTTGTGGCGCGGGAGCCTGGTCAACAATGTTGGGGTGTGGGAGCTGTGTTAACATTGTTGGGGCGCAGGAGCTGGGTAAACATTGCTGGGGTGCGGGAGCTGGGTCAACATTTTTGGGGTGCGGGATCTGGGTTAACATTGTTGTGGTGACGGAGCTGGGTTAACATTGTTAGGGTGAGGGAGCTGAGTCAACATTGTTGGGGCGCGCAAGCTGTGCCAACCTTGTTGGGGTGCGGGAGCTGGGTTAACATTGTTGGGGTGAGGGGGCTGGGTCCATATTTTTGGGTGAGGGAGCTGGGTCAACATTGTTGGGGTGAGAGAGCTGGGTCAACATTGTTGGGGTGCGTGAGCTGGGTCAACATTGTTGGGGTGAGGGAGCTGGGTCAACATCGTTGGGGCGCGGGAGCTGGGTTAACATTTTTGGGGTATGGGAGCTGGCTTAACATTGTTGGGGTGTGGGAGCTGGGTTAACATTGTTGTGGCGCGGGAGCTGGGTCAACATTGTTGGGTTGTGGGAGTAGGATCAACATTGTTGGGGTGGCGGAGCTGAGTTAACATATTTGGGGCGCGGGAGCTGGGTTAGCATTGTTGGGGCGCGGGAGCTGGGTTTACATTGTTGGGGCGAACAAGCTGGGTCAACATTGATGGGGCGTGGGAGTTGGGTTAACATCGTTGGGGTGAGGGAGCTGGGTGAACATCGTTGGGGCGAGGGAGCTGGGTTAACGTTGTTGGGGCGCGGGAGTTGGGTTAACATTGTTGGGGAGCGGGAGCTGGGTTAACATTGTTGGGGTTTGGCAGCTGGGTCAACATTGTTGGGGTATGGGAGCTGGCTTAACATTGTTGGGGTGTGGGAGCTGGGTTAACATTGTTGTGGTGCGGGAGCTGGGTCAACATTGTTGGGTTGCGGGAGTAGGATCAACATTGTTGGGGTGGGGGAGCTGAGTTAACATATTTGGGGCGCGCGAGCTGGGTTAGCTTTGTTGGGGCGCGGGAGCTGGGTTTACATTGTTGGGGCGAACAAGCTGGGTCAACATTGATGGGGCGTGGGAGTTGGGTTAACATCGTTGGGGTGAGGGAGCTGGGTGAACATCGTTGGGGCGAGGGAGCTGGGTTAACATTGTTGGGGCGCAGGAGTTGGGTTAACATTGTTGGGGAGCGGGAGCTGGGTTAACATTGTTGGGGTTTGGCAGCTGGGTCAACATTGTTGGGGTGAGGGAGCTGGGTTAACATTGTTGGGGCGCGGGAGCCTGGTCAACAATGTTGGGGTGTGGGAGCTGTGTTAACATTGTTGGGGCGCAGGAGCTGGGTAAACATTGCTGGGGTGCGGGAGCTGGGTCAACATTTTTGGGGTGCGGGATCTGGGTTAACATTGTTGTGGTGACGGAGCTGGGTTAACATTGTTAGGGTGAGGGAGCTGAGTCAACATTGTTGGGGCGCGCAAGCTGTGCCAACCTTGTTGGGGTGCAGGAGCTGGGTTAACATTGTTGGGGTGAGGGAGCTGGGTCAATATTGTTGGGTGAGGGACCTGGGTCAACATTGTTGGGGCGTGGGAGCTGGGTAAACATTGTTGGGGTGCGGGAGCTGGGTAAACATTGTTGAGGTGCGGGAGCTGGGTTAACATTGTTGGGGCGCGGGAGCTGGGTTAACATTGTTGGGGCGTGGGAGCTGGGTAAACATTGTTGGGGTGCAGGAGCTGGGTTAACATTGTTGGGGCGCGGGAATCTGGTCAACAATGTTGGGGTGAGGGAGCTGCGTCAACATTGTTGGGGTGAGTGAGCTGGGTCAACATTGTTGGGGTTAGGCAGCTGGGTCAACATTGTTGGGGTGAGGCAGCTGGCTTAACATTGTTGGGACAGGGGTGCTTGGTCAACATTGTTGGGCCGCGGGAGTTGGATCAACATTGTTGGGGTGAGGCTGCTGGGTCAACATTGTTGGGGTGCGCAACCTGGGTTAACATTCTTGGGGCGCGGAAACTTGGTTAACATAGTTCGGGCGCGGGAGCTGGGTTAGTATTGTTGGGGCGCGGGAGCTAGGTTTACATTGTTGGGGCGAACGAGCTGGCTCAACATTGTTGGGCCGCGGGAGTTGGGTTAACTTTGTTGGGGCGAGGGAACTGGGTCAATATCGTTGGGGTGTGTGAGCTGGGTTAACATTGTTGGGGCGCGGTAGCTGGGTCAATATCGTTGGGGCGCGGGAGCTGTGTCAACATTGTTGCGGCGCCGGAGCTGGGTTAACATTGTTGGGGCGGGGGAGCTGGGTTAACATTGTTGGGGCGCGGAAATCTGGTCAACAATGTTGGGCTGAGGGAGCTGCGTCAACATTGTTGGGGTGAGTGAGCTGGGTCAACATTGTTGGGGTTAGGCAGCTGGGTCAATATCGTTGGGGCGCGGGAGCTGTGTCAACATTATTGCGGCGCCGGAGCTGGGTTAACATTGTTGGGGCGGGGGAGCTGGGTTAACATTGGGGTGAGGGATCTTGGTTAACATTTTTGTGGTGCGGGAGCTGGCTTAACATTGTTTGGGCGCGGTAGCTTGGTCAACATTGTTGGGGCGCGGGAGTTGGGTCAACATTGTTGGTGTGAGGGGGCTGGGTCAACATTGTTGGGGCGCGGGAGGTTGGTTAACATTGTTTGGGTACGGGAGGTGGGTTAACATTGTTTCGGTGCGGGAGCTGGGTTAACATTGTTGGGGTGCGTTTGCTGAGTTAACATTGTTCGGGTGAGGAAATGAGGTGCACATTGTTGGGGGTAAGATAGTAGATGAACATTTTTGTTGGGTGTTAGGCAGGGTGAACATTGCTAGGGTGAGGGAGCTTGGTTAACATTTTTGGGGTGTGGGAGCTCTGTTAACATTGTTGGGGTGAATGAGCTGGGTTAACATTGTTGGGGTGAAGGAGCTGGGTTAATATTGTTGGGGTGAGGGAGCTCGGTAAAAAATGATGGGGCGCGGGATCTGGGTTAACATTGTTGGGGTGCGGGAGCTGGGTCATCATTGTTGGGGTGAGGGAGCTGCGTCAACATTGTTGGGGTGAGTGAGCTGGGTCAACATTGTTCGGGTAAGGCAGCTGGGTCAACATTGTTGGGGTGAGGCAGCTGGCTTAACATTGTTGGGACAGGGGAGCTTGGTCAACATTGTTGGGCCGCGGGAGTTGGATCAACATTGTTGGGGTGAGGCTGCTGTGTCAACATTGTTGGGGTGCGCAACCTGGGTTAACATTCTTGGGGCACGGAAGCTTGGTTAACATAGTTCGGGCGCGGGAGCTGGGTTAGTATTGTTGGGGCGCGGGAGCTAGGTTTACATTGTTGGGGCGAACGAGCTGGCTCAACATTGTTGGGCCGCGGGAGTTGGGTTAACTTTGTTGGGGCGAGGGAACTGGGTCAATATCGTTGGGGTGTGTGAGCTGGGTTTACATTGTTGGGGCGCGGTAGTTGGGTCAATATCGTTGGGATGAGGGGTTGGGTCAACATTGTTGGGGCGAACGAGCTGGGTCAACATTGTTGGGGCGCGGGTGTTGGGTTAACTTTGTTGGGGCGAGGGAGCTGAGTCAACACCGTTGGGGCGCGGGAGCTGGGTTAATATTGTTGGGGCGCGGGTGCTGGGTCAACATTGTTGGTGTGTGGGAGCTGGGTCAACATTGTTGGGGTGAGGGAGCTGGCTTAATATTGTTGGGGCGCGGGAGCTGGGTCAACATTGTTGGAGCGCCAGAGTTGGGTCAACATTGTTGGGGTGAGGGGGCTGGGTCAACATTGTTGGGACGCGGGAGCTGGGTTAACATTTTTGGGGTGGTGTGCTGAGTCAACATTGTTGGGATGCGGGAACTGGGTCAATATTGTTGGGGTGTGGGAGCTGGGTTAACATTGTTGGGGCGCGGGAGCTGGGTTAACATTGTTGGGGCGAGGAAGCTGGGTTAACATTGTTGGGGCACGGGAGCTGGGTTAAAATTGTTGTGGCACGGAGCTGGGTCAACATTGTTGGCGTGCGGGAGCTGGGTTAACATTGTTGGGGCACAGGAGATGGGTGAATATTGTTGGGGCATGGGAGCCTGTTCAACATTGTTGGGGTGAGGTAGCTGGGTCAAAATTGTTGGAGTGCGGGAGCTGGGTTAACATTGTTGGGGCATGGGAGCTGGGTGAACATTATTGGGGTGACGGGGCTGGGTTAACATTGTTGGGGCGCGGGATGTGGGTCAACATTGTTGGGGCGCGGGAGCTGGGTTAACATTGTTGGGGTGCTGGAGCTTGGTCAACATTGTTGGGGTGAGGGAGCTGGGTCAACATTGTTGTGGCGCGTGAGCTGGGTTAACATTGTTGGGGTGTGGGAGCTTGGTCAACATTGCTGAGGCACTGGAGCTGGGCTAACATTGTAGGGGCGAAGTAGCTGGGTTAACATTGTTGGTCGCGGGAGCTGGGTTAACATTGTTGGGGTGCGGGAGCTGGGTTAACATTGTTGGGGTGCGGGAGCTGGGTTAACATTGTTGGGGCGCGGGAGCTGGGACAACATTGTTAGGGTGAGGCAGCTTGGTCAACATTATTGTGGTGACGGGGCTGGGTTAACACTGTTGGGGCGCGGGAGGTGTGATAGCATTGTTGGGGCGCGGGAGCTGGGTTAACATTGTTGGGGTTTGGGAGCTGGGTCAACATTGTTGGGGTGAGGGAGCTGGGTCAACATTGTTGAGGTGATGGAGCTGGGTTAACATTGTTGGGGCGCAGGAGCTGGGTTTACATTGTTGGGGCGAACGAGCTGGGTTAACATTGTTGGGGCGCGGGAGCTGGGTGAACATTGTTGGGTTGCTGGAGCCTGGGCAACATTGTTGGGGCGCAGGAGCTGGGTTAACATTGTTGCGTCGCCGGAGCTGGGTTAACATTGTTGGGGTGCCGGAACTTGGTCAATGTTGTTGGGGCGCGGGAGCTGGGTTAACATTGTTGGGGCGCGGGAGTTGGGCGAACATTGCGGTGAGGGAGCTGGGTTAAGATTGTTGGAGTGCGAGAGCTGGGTCAAGATTGTTTGGGTCAGGGAGCTGGGTCAACATCGTTGTGGCGAGGGAGCTGGGTTAACTTTGTTGGGGTGAGGGAGCTGGGCCAACATTGTTTGGCTGAGGGAGCTGGGCCAACATTATTGGGGTGAGGGAGCTGGGTCAACATTGTTGGGGTGTGGGAGCTGGGTCAACTTTGTTGGGTTGAGGGAGCTGGCTTAACATTGTTGGGGCGCGGGAGCTGGGTCAACATTGTTGGGGCGCCAGAGTTGGGTCAACATTGTTGGAGTAAGGGGGCTGGGTCAACATTGTTGGGACGCGGGAGCTGGGTTAACATTGTTGGGGTGCGGGAGGAGGAATAGCATTGTTGGGGCGCAGGAGCGGGATTAACATTGTTGGGCCTTGGTGCTGGGTCAACATTGTTGGGGTGAGGGAGCTGGGTCCACATTTTTGGGGTGAGGGAGATGGTGCAGCATTGTTGGGGCGCGGGAGTTGGGTTAACATTGTTGGGGTTTGGGAGCTGGGTGAACATAGTTGGAGCGCGGGAGCTGGATCCACCTTTTTGGTTTGAGGGATCTGGGTCAACATTGTTGGGGTGAGGGAGCTGGGTTAACATTGTTGGGGTGTGGGAGCTGGCTTAACATTGTTGGGGCTTGGTGCTGGGTCAACATTGTTGGGGTAGGAGCTGGGTCCACATTTTTGGGGTGAGGGAGCAGGTGCAGCATTGTTGGTGCGCGGGAGTTGGGTTAACATTGTTGGGGTGAGGGTACTGGGTGAACATTGTTGGAGTGCGGGAGCTGGATCCACTTTTTTGGGTTGAGGGAGCTGGGTCAACATTGTTGGGCTGAGGGAGCTGGGTTAACATTGCTGTGGTGTGGGAGCTGGGTTAACATTGTTGGGGCGTGGGAGCTGGGTTAACATTGTTGGGGCGCGGGAGATGGGTTTACATTGTTGGGGCGAACGAGCTGGGTCAACATTGTTGGGGCGCGGGAGTTGGGTTAACACTGTTAGGGCGAGGGAGCTGGGTCCACATCGTTTGCCCGAGGGAGCTGGGCTAACATTGTTGGGGCGCGGGTGCTGGGTTATTATTGTTGGGGCACGGGAGCTGGGTTAACATTGTTGGGGCGCGGGAGCTGGGACAACATTGTTGGGGTGAGGCAGCTTGGTCAACATTATTGTGGTGACGGGGCTGGGTTAACACCTTTGGGGCGCGGGAGGTGGGATAGCATTGTTGGGGCGCAGGAGCTGGGTTAACATTGTTGGGGTGAGGGAGCTGGGTCAACATTGTTGAGGTGAGGGAGCTGGGTTAACATTGTTGGGGCGCAGGAGCTGGGTTTACATTGTTGGGGCGAATGAGCTGGGTTAACATTGTTGGGGCGCGGGAGCTGGGTGAACATTGTTGGGGTGCTGAAGCCTGGGCAACATTGTTGGGGCGCAGGAGCTGAGTTAACATTGTTGCGTCGCGGGAGCTGGGTTAACATTGTTAGGGTGCCGGAACTTGGTCAACATTGTTGGGGCGCGGGAGCTGGGTTAACATTGTTGGGGCGCGGGAGTTGGGCGAACATTGCGGTGAGGGAGCTGGGTTAAGATTGTTGGAGTGCGAGAGCTGGGTCAAGATTGTTTGGGTCAGGGAGCTGGGTCAACATCGTTGTGGCGAGGGAGCTGGGTTAACTTTGTTGGGGTGAGGGAGCTGGGCCAACATTGTTTGGCTGAGGGAGCTGGGCCAACATTATTGGGGTGAGGGAGCTGCGTCAACATTGTTGGGGTGTGGGAGCTGGGTCAACTTTGTTGGGTTGAGGGAGCTGGCTTAACATTGTTGGGGCGCGGGAGCTGGGTTAATATTGTTTCGGTGCGGGAGCTGGGTTAACATTGTTGGGGTGCGTTTGCTGGGTTAACATTGTTCGGATGAGGAAATGAGGTGCACATTGTTTGGGGGTAAGATAGTAGCTGAACATTTTTGTTGGGTGTAAGGCAGGGTGAACATTGCTAGGGTGAGGGAGCTTGGTTAACATTTTTGGCGTGTGGGAGCTCTGTTAACATTGCTGGTGTGAATGAGCTGGGTTAACATTGTTGGGGTGAAGGAGCTGGGTTAATATTGTTGGGGTGAAGGAGCTGGGTTAATATTGTTGGGGTGAGGGAGCTCGGTTAAAAATGATGGGGCGTGGGATCTGGGTTAACATTGTTGGGGTGCGGGAGCTGGGTCATCATTGTTGGGGTGAGGGAGCTGCGTCAACATTGTTGCGGTGCGGGAGCTGGGTCAACATTGTTGGGGTGAGGGAGCTGGGTCAACATTGTTATGGTGAGGCACCTGGCTTAATATTGTTGGGGCACGGGAGCTTGGTCAACATTGTTGGGGCGCGGGAGCTGGGTTAGCTTTGTTGGGGCGAATGAGCTGGGTCAAGAATGTTGGGGCGCGGGTGTTGGATTAACTTTGTTGGGGCGAGGGAGCTGGGTCAACATCGTTGGGGCGCGGGAGCTGGGTTAATATTGTTGGGGCGCGGGTGCTGTGTCAACATTGTTGGGGTGTGGGAGCTGGGTCAACATTGTTGGGGTGAGGGAGCTGGCTTAATATTGTTGGTGCGCGGGAGCTGGGTCAACATTGTTGGAGCGCCAGAGTTGGGTCAACATTGTTGGGGTGAGGGGGCTGGGTCAACATTGTTGGGACGCGGGAGCTGGGTTAACATTTTTGGGGTGGTGTGCTGGGTCAACATTGTTGGGATGCGGGAGCTGGGCCAACATTATTGGGGTGAGGGAGCTGGGTCAACATTGTTGGGTTGAGGGAGCTGGGTCAACATTGTTGGGGTGAGGGATCTGGGTCAACATTGTTGGGGTGAGGGAGCTGGGTTAACATTGCTGGGCTGAGGGAACAGGGTCAACATTGTTGGGGCGTGGAAGTTGGGTTAACATTGTTGGGGTGAGGGAGCTGGGTTAACATTGTTGGGGTGTGGGAGCTGGGTTAACATTGTTGGGGCGTGGGAGCTGGGTTAACATTGTTGGGGCGAGGGAGCTGGGTTTACATTGTTGGGGCGAACGAGCTGGGTTAACATTGTTGGGGCGTGGGATTTGGGTTAACATTGTTGGGGCGCGGGAGCTGGGTTAACCATGTTGGGGCACGGGAGATGGGTTAACATTGTTGGGGCGCGGGAGCTGGGTTTACATTGTTGGGGCGCGGGATGTGGGTTAACATTGTTGGGGCACGGGAGGTGGGTTAACATTGTTGGGGCATGGGAGCTGGGTGAACAATTTTGTGGTGCGGGAGCTGGGTCAACATTGTTGGGGTGAGGGAGCTTGGTGAACATTATTGTGGTGGGCGCGTGAGCTGGGTTAACATTGTTGTGGTGTGGGAGCTGGGTCAACATTGTTGGGACGCGGGAGTGAGGATAATATTGTTGGGGCGAGGGAGCTGGGACAATATTGTTGGGACGCGGGAGTGGGGATAATATTGTTGGGGTGCGGGAGCTGGGTTAACCATGTTGGGGCACGGGAGATGGGTTAACACTGTTGGGGTGCGGGATGTGGGTTAACATTGTTGAGGTTTGGGAGCTGGTTCAGCATTGTTGGGGCGCGTGAGCTGGGTTAACATTGTTGTGGTGTGGGAGCTTGGTGAACATTTCTGGGGCTCTGGAGCTGGGTAAACATTGTTGGGGTGTTGGAGCTGGGTTAATATTGTTGGTGCACTGGAGCTGGGTTAACATTGTTGGGGCGCGGGAGCTGGGTTAACATTGTTGGGGTGCAGGAGCTGGGTTAACAATGTTGGGGCGCGGGAGATGGGTCATCATTGTTGGGCTGAGGGAGCTGCGTCAACATTGTTGGGGTGAGGGAGCTGAGTCAACATTTTTGGGGTGAGCGAGCTTGGTCAACATTGTTTTGGTGAGGCAGCTGGCTTAACATTGTTGGTGCGCGGGAGCTTGGTCAACATTGTTGGGTTGAGGGGTCTGGGTCAACATTGTTGGGACGCGGGAGTGAGGATAATATTGTTGGGGCGAGGGAGCTGGGACAATATTGTTGGGGCGCGGGAGCTGGGTAAACATAGATGTGGCGCGGGAGCTGGGTTAGCATTGTTAGGGCGCGGGAGCTGGGTTTACATTGTTGGGGCGAACGAGCTGGGTTAACATTGTTGGGGCGAGGGAGCTGGGCTAACATTGTTGGGGCGCGGGTGCTGGGTTCTTATTGTTGGGGCACGGGAGCTGGGTTAACATTGTTGGGGCGCGGGAGCTGGGACAACATTGTTGGGGTGAGGCAGCTTGGTCAACATTATTGTGGTGACGGGGCTGGGTTAACACTGTTGGGGTGCGGGAGGTGGGATAGCATTGTTGGGGCGCGGGAGCTGGGTTAACATTGTTGGGGTTTGGGAGCTGGGTTAACATTGTTGGGGCGCGGGAGCTGGGACAACATTGTTGGGGTGAGGCAGCTTGGTCAACATTATTGTGGTGACGGGGCTGGGTTAACACTGTTGGGGTGCGGGAGGTGGGATAGCATTGTTGGGGCGCGGGAGCTGGGTTAACATTGTTGGGGTTTGGGAGCTGGGTCAACATTGTTGGGGTGAGGGAGCTGGGTCAACATTGTTGAGGTGAGGGAGCTGGGTTAACATTGTTGGGGCGCAGGATTTGGGTTTACATTGTTGGGGCGCAGGAGCTGGGTTAACATTGTTGGGGCGCGGGAGCTGGGTGAACATTGTTGGGGTGCTGGAGCCTGGGCAACATTGTTGGGGCGCAGGAGCTGAGTTAACATTGTTGCGTCGCGGGAGCTGGGTTAACATTGTTGGGGTGCCGGAACTTGGTCAACGTTGTTGGGGCGCGGGAGCTGGGTTAACATTGTTGGGGCGCGGGAGTTGGGCGAACATTGCGGTGAGGGAGCTGGGTTAAGATTGTTGGAGTGCGAGAGCTGGGTCAAGATTGTTTGGGTCAGGGAGCTGGGTCAACATCGTTGTGGCGAGGGAGCTGGGTTAACTTTGTTGGGGTGAGGGAGCTGGGCCAACATTGTTTGGCTGAGGGAGCTGGGCCAACATTATTTGGGTGAGGGAGCTGGGTCAACATTGTTGGGGTGTGGGAGCTGGGTCAACATTGTTGGGTTGAGGGAGCTGGCTTAACATTGTTGGGGCGCGGGAGCTGGGTCAACATTGTTGGGGCGCCAGAGTTGGGTCAACATTGTTGGAGTAAGGGGGCTGGGTCAACATTGTTGGGACGCGGGAGCTGGGTTAACATTGTTGGGGCGCGGGAGGTGGAATAGCATTGTTGGGGCGCAGGAGCGGGATTAACATTGTTGGGCCTTGGTGCTGGGTCAACATTGTTGGGGTGAGGGAGCTGGGTCCACGTTGCTGGGGTGAGGGAGATGGTGCAGCATTGTTGGGGCACGGGAGTTGGGTTAACATTGTTGGGGTGTGGGAGCTGGGTTAACATAGTTGGAGCGCGGGAGCTGGATCCACAGTTTTGGGTTGAGGGATCTGGGTCAACATTGTTGGGGTGAGGGAGCTGGGTTAACATTGTTGGGGTGTGGGAGCTGGGTTAACATTGTTGGGGCTTGGTGCTGGGTCAACATTGTTGGTGCGCGGGAGCTGGGTCAACATTGTTGGGGTGAGGGAGCTTGGTGAACATTATTGTGGTGGGCGCGTGAGCTGGGTTAACATTGTTGTGGTGTGGGAGCTGGGTCAACATTGTTGGGACGCGGGAGTGAGGATAATATTGTTGGGGCGAGGGAGCTGGGACAATATTGTTGGGACGCGGGAGTGGGGATAATATTGTTGGGGTGCGGGAGCTGGGTTAACCATGTTGGGGCACGGGAGATGGGTTAACACTGTTGGGGTGCGGGATGTGGGTTAACATTGTTGAGGTTTGGGAGCTGGTTCAGCATTGTTGGGGCGTGTTAGCTGGGTTAACATTGTTGGGGCGCATGAGCTAGGTTAACATTGTTGTGGTGTGGGAGCTTGGTGAACATTTCTGGGGCTCTGGAGCTGGGTAAACATTGTTGGGGTGTTGGAGCTGGGTTAATATTGTTGGTGCATGGGAGCTGGGTTAACATTGTTGGGGCGCGGGAGCTGGGTTAACATTGTTGGGGTGCAGGAGCTGGGTTAACAATGTTGGGGCGCGGGAGATGGGTCATCATTGTTGGGCTGAGGGAGCTGCGTCAACATTGTTGGGGTGAGGGAGCTGAGTCAACATTTTTGGGGTGAGCGAGCTGGGTCAACATTGTTTTGGTGAGGCAGCTGGCTTAACATTGTTGGTGCGCGGGAGCTTGGTCAACATTGTTGGGTTGAGGGGTCTGGGTCAACATTGTTGGGACGCGGGAGTGAGGATAATATTGTTGGGGCGAGGGAGCTGGGACAATATTGTTGGGACGCGGGAGCTGGGTAAACATAGATGTGGCGCGGGAGCTGGGTTAGCATTGTTGGGGCGCGGGAGCTGGGTTTACATTGTTGGGGCGAACGAGCTGGGTCAACATTGTTGGGGCGCGGGAGTTAGGTTAACATTGTTGGGATGACGGAGCTGGGTCCACATCGTTTGGGAGAGGGAACTGGGCTAACATTGTTGGGGCGCGGGCGCTGGGTTATTATTGTTGGGGCACGGGAGCTGGGTTAACATTGTTGGGGCACGGGAGCTGGGACACCATTGTTGTGGTGAGGCAGCTTGGTCAACATTATTGTGGTGACGGGGCTGGGTTAACACTGTTGGGGCGTGGGAGGTGGGATAGCATTGTTGGGGCGCGGGAGCTGGGTTAACATTGTTGGGGTTTGGGAGCTGGGTCAACATTGTTGGGGTGAGGGAGCTGGGTCAACATTGTTGAGGTGATGGAGCTGGGTTAACATTGTTGGGGCGCAGGAGCTGGGTTTACATTGTTGGGGCGAACGAGCTGGGTTAACATTGTTGGGGCGTGGGAGCTGGGTGAACATTGTTGGGTTGCTGGAGCCTGGGCAACATTGTTGGGGCGCAGGAGCTGGGTTAACATTGTTGCGTCGCCGGAGCTGGGTTAACATTGTTGGGGTGCCGGAACTTGGTCAACGTTGTTGGGGCGCGGGAGCTGGGTTAACATTGTTGGGGCGCGGGAGTTGGGCGAACATTGCGGTGAGGGAGCTGGGTTAAGATTGTTGGAGTGCGAGAGCTGGGTCAAGATTGTTTGGGTCAGGGAGCTGGGTCAACATCGTTGTGGCGAGGGAGCTGGGTTAACTTTGTTGGGGTGAGGGAGCTGGGCCAACATTGTTTGGCTGAGGGAGCTGGGCCAACATTATTGGGGTGAGGGAGCTGGGTCAACATTGTTGGGGTGTGGGAGCTGGGTCAACATTGTTGGGTTGAGGGAGCTGGCTTAACATTGTTGGGGCGCGGGAGCTGGGTCAACATTGTTGGGGCGCCAGAGTTGGGTCAACATTGTTGGAGTAAGGGGGCTGGGTCAACATTGTTGGGACGCGGGAGCTGGGTTAACATTGTTGGGGTGCGGGAGGAGGAATAGCATTGTTGGGGCGCAGGAGCGGGATTAACATTGTTGGGCCTTGGTGCTGGGTCAACATTGTTGGGGTGAGGGAGCTGGGTCCACATTTTTGGGGTGAGGGAGATGGTGCAGCATTGTTGGGGCGCGGGAGTTGGGTTAACATTGTTGGGGTTTGGGAGCTGGGTGAACATAGTTGGAGCGCGGGAGCTGGATCCACCTTTTTGGTTTGAGGGATCTGGGTCAACATTGTTGGGGTGAGGGAGCTGGGTTAACATTGTTGGGGTGTGGGAGCTGGGTTAACATTGTTGGGGCTTGGTGCTGGGTCAACATTGTTGGGGTAAGGGAGCTGGGTCCACATTTTTGGGGTGAGGGAGCAGGTGCAGCATTGTTGGTGCGCGGGAGTTGGGTTAACATTGTTGGGGTGAGGGTACTGGGTGAACATTGTTGGAGTGCGGGAGCTGGAACCACTTTTTTGGGTTGAGGGAGCTGGGTCAACATTGTTGGGCTGAGGGAGCTGGGTTAACATTGCTGTGGTGTGGGAGCTGGGTTAACATTGTTGGGGCGTGGGAGCTGGGTTAACATTGTTGGGGCGCGGGAGATGGGTTTACATTGTTGGGGCGAACGAGCTGGGTCAACATTGTTGGGGCGCAGGAGTTGGGTTAACACTGTTAGGGCGAGGGAGCTGGGTCCACATCGTTTGCCCGAGGGAGCTGGGCTAACATTGTTGGGGCGCGGGTGCTGGGTTATTATTATTGGGGCACGGGAGCTGGGTTAACATTGTTGGGGCGCGGGAGCTGGGACAACATTGTTGGGGTGAGGCAGCTTGGTCAACATTATTGTGGTGACGGGGCTGGGTTAACACCTTTGGGGCGCGGGAGGTGGGATAGCATTGTTGGGGCGCGGGAGCTGGGTTAACATTGTTGGGGTGAGGGAGCTGGGTCAACATTGTTGAGGTGAGGGAGCTGGGTTAACATTGTTGGGGCGCAGGAGCTGGGTTTACATTGTTGGGGCGAATGAGCTGGGTTAACATTGTTGGGGCGCGGGAGCTGGGTGAACATTGTTGGGGTGCTGAAGCCTGGGCAACATTGTTGGGGCGCAGGAGCTGAGTTAACATTGTTGCGTCGCGGGAGCTGGGTTAACATTGTTAGGGTGCCGGAACTTGGTCAACATTGTTGGGGCGCGGGAGCTGGGTTAACATTGTTGGGGCGCGGGAGTTGGGCGAACATTGCGGTGAGGGAGCTGGGTTAAGATTGTTGGAGTGCGAGAGCTGGGTCAAGATTGTTTGGGTCAGGGAGCT